>NW_024062641.1:3000000-3477501 GCF_006381635.1 Hibiscus syriacus | reverse complement strand
AGAAGGTACAATATTGATTACGAAGGTCAAGCCTGAGAAAATTAAAGAAGTTACTGAGAAATGGAGAATCTGGAAGATAAAGGGGAAAATTAAAGAAGGTTACAATATTTGATTCGTGTAATGGAACTAGGATTTTGGATAATCAAGCAAATCAGAATCGGGGTCTTGAGTCTGCAAAGGGTGGCAGAGAAATGGAGAATATGGAAGATAAAGGGGAATTCGGGTCTTCATCGGGAATCGAACTTCTATCTCCGGGTACTTCATTGGCCGACGATCAGTCGGGAAAAGGTCTGATAAAAAAAGGTAGGACATCAAATGAGTGCTGCTTTGGAAATGATTATGGAGTGGATTCCTGTCTTGGTAATAAGGATGTAGGAGTCGGTTGGTTGAGCTCATATGTTGGGAGATGGATTTTACTGAGTTCCCACTAAATGCTGAGAAGAAAAAATTCAAATGGTCAGGTAAAAGAGATCAAGAGAATGGACAATTGAATTCATTAAGGAGATATGGGGCTCTAAGAATTGATCAATGTAGGGTATATGAAGATATTGGAGATGGGCTGGAGATGGTTAATAACAATGTCTGAATGGATCTAAATATATAAGTAGAAGAGGCTGTATCAAACAGTGCCTCGAAAGATATAAGGTGTATGGGCTTTTGTTTGTATCCTATCTGAACAAAATAAAGAGTTAGACCCCAAAAGTCCATTACAAGTTAAAGTCAGTATTCATGAAGATGGTGAGGAGAAAGATATGTCATTCTTTCCAGAGTTATCTAGGGGTTCATTTTTCCAGAGTTCGACAAGATAAGAAGAGTTAAAAAGGTAGAAATTTCGTGTCTCTTCTTGCCATCCAGGAGAAAACCTTATCAAGGGCAGAACTAAGAAGGAGAAATCGAGCACCCGTAAAAAAATTAAGAAACAAGATTAGAAGACTTCAAAACTATCGGACATATCGAATTTTGATTCGGACATCAAGAAAAAATGGCTGGTGGTGGTTAGTGAAGCTGAGAAGACTATCTCTGGGGTAAGAAATTAGGGTTTTAAGTGTGTGGTAATTAGGCAGAAGTTGTAAAATAATTGATTTTTTTGGAGATGGAGGGATAATCGGTCTAGGGAGGTGGTGTCTAGAGCAGATGTTTTCGGTTGGAGGTTGATTGTAACATGGATTTAAGAGGTATTGGGAAGAATGAGAAAATGTTGGCGTTGTATTTTTTGGTGAAGATGCATATGGTGGAAATGTTTTCGGTAATCACTATGTCTATACTGGGGGAGTCTTCATCGTAATTTGAAGCAGAAGGGTATGAAGCGTATGCAATTAGATACTTCTAGGTATGTCTGAATTATTAACTGTCTTTAAGAGTTGTTATTTATTAGAGGGACTTTAGTTGGAAAATATTCACATCGATTCACAAGAATCAAAAGGTCAGTAGGTTGTGGAGTTTTATGATCTTCTTACAGAGTCATGATTATCTTGGTCTTTAGGAAAATCTCAGTTTTTGTTTCCTAAGTATGCAAGTGTTAAAGAGGTGAATAGTTCCAAAAATCTTCTAAAAAATAGACTGGTTTGGCAATGCATTTCTCCTAATATATCAGATTCTTATTGGGCATGTTATGGTTAATGCCCATTTTTGTGATCGTGAAAATGTTGGTTTTGCTGGATGAGGTTGAAAGTATGCAAGGAGTTTTTTACGGTACAGTTTTCTATGCACCAAGTTCTTAGTTGTTTGGTAGGTATGCTCCGGTCATTACTAAATTAAAAAAAAGTGGGGAAGGGTTCTTAGTGCAAACATCTATCCTGGGTTGTTTGGAAGCTTTGCTGGAATTTTTGAGTTTTAGATGATCAATAGTGGCACCGAAAAACCCATCCGCCTGGGTTTGGGCGAAGCATACGAGAGGCGCCATGAGGCTCGTGCCTCCGAGTCAACGCCTATACACTTTTGGAAGAAAACGTAGAATAGATCAAAGAAGAAGATAGAAGAATAGCGACTGAAGAACAGTGGTGAAGAACGACTAGGGTAAACTCATTTTTTTCACTATCTTAACCCTAATATATAAAATTACTTAACCTATTAATCAATCAGCCCATTATAACTTTTTCACATTTGTGTGCTTTTAATCAAAGTACTCTAGTGCCATCTAAGCCCTCTAACATTTTCTATTCTTTATACTAATAAAAATAATATTCTAATAACTAATGTATAAATATTATGCTACTGCCTATTCCCATCATCCTTCATTATATAAAAAATTATCTATATAATAAATAATTAATATATAATATAATTATAATAGTAATGTTGCCTTTGGATAGGTGTTACGGTTCTTTTGTCAATTTGTGTGGATAAATTATTGTTTCACCTTGTTGAAACATGCAACCATTAGTTTGTTATAGTGTAAGTGTGTAACCCTAATTGTTTTGAAATGTTTTGGAAGGTAAGGTTTTGTAAGTGGTTGAAATAGTGCTTGACTCTTGATGAGGGGATAAACAATAGTAAAGGAACATAGTGTGGGAAGGAAATTAAATGTTTTAGGAGTGAACCAGGAGTTAATAGATGTGGATACGTTCTAAATTAATTTATAAAAAAATTTAACACAAAGTGTGCCTCACATACGAAAGGCATGCACTTTGCTTTGCGCCTAAGCTCTAGAGACCTTTTGTGCCTCGGTGCGTCTTGCTCCTTTAAAAATCAAGGTCATCAAGTCTGTCAGATGATGTTGAAGACTGTCAGAGGAATGTTGAAGAGTGCGAAGTTCTCTTTATGGGCCTTGAGCATGTTGTTGTAACAATAGTTTCTGTGTCGTTGGCCTCGATGATGAGAATGAATTAATGGCGTTGTTCTTAACGTTGTTGTAGTGTTCATTTGGGGTGTGGTAGGGTTATTCGCTTACTTTCAGGTGAATTATTAGCCATCTTCTTAGGTCTTTTTCGGTTAGCTAGTGTAGTTTTATCGACCTTTCAGTTTCTAAAATGGCATTAGATGTGTGTGTCGTGTCAATGTGGGTGAAGATGGGGTTGATGTTCGTGTAATCACACTCTGAACGGGCTAATCAAGTTAGATTGGTGCATCTTAAATATGTGTCGAGATTGTCCAGGTCCATGGTGGAGTGATTGGGTTAGTGGGTTGTCGAGACGAGTTCTATTCAAAACTTGGTGCTTTTTCCTGTTGGAGGGGCTGGTGCTGCTTAAGAACGGAGTACTACATACTCTGTATTTGGTAGAGAGCTTAGTTTAGTTGGTAGCTGGTTCAGGTTTGCTTTGTTTTCCTATGCTAGAATGCTGCATTGGCTTTCATTTTGTGGCTGTTTTAGTTGTTTACTTCCTTTGATAAGCTGTTGCGTTAGGAATCATTGGTTTAGCTGCAGTTGTTTTATTTTGTTTACTTATGCTTTTCCTCACTTAGGTTTAAGGAGGTTTTTAACGAGGCATATAATCGAGTCGACTATAATTAATTTTCTAATAAAATTCCATTGTCGATAAAAAACATGTCATTTGAAAATTCAAAACTTAATCTACTTAGTTAGATTATAACTGTTTAATTCTATCCGAATCCAAATGAAATTTAATTTAAAAAAATAGTAAAAGAAAATCCAACTATAATATATAGTTTTAAATCTTTATAACTTTTTAGGGTAAACTATATATATATATATATATATATAGTCGAGAGTCTCATGACGCCACCCTCCTATATCCTCTTTTCAGTTTCGCTTCTCTAAAAGTCGTGTTCTGCTTTCTCTACTAGTGTATTCTTTCTAATCACTTCTTCCTCAGAGCCTTGGATTTCAGAATTTCATCTTTTTCTAGTTCTAACGTTTCCGTAGCTTCCTTTATCATTGTATTTCATCTCGTATTCATGTCGTGACCTACCTTCTATTTCAGAATTTCAACGTAATTTTCTTGGTTCTTCTTTTTCAACGTCGAATCCTTTTTTTCCTCTCCAATATTATCAGCTCCTTCACCTGAATCTCCGCAGCCATAACGAGTTGTTCCTAGGTTCTCTCGATCTTACAAACGCGTGCTAATATCTCATTAATCGTTTTTTATCTTTCTATAGACACGCCTCGGGTAACTTCAATTTGCTTTCAGAACTTCTGTCACAGTATCCTTCACGAGTTACTCTCACGTTTCCATGATTGATGCATGTAAAAATGCTTAAATTAAAGCAGTGCAAATACAAATGTAAATGCCAAATGAGCTTTTCCATGTTTAAAAAATCCTAACCGCATAATATTTTATTCGCATGCTTGTTTGAAAAATAAACTTAACCACATGACTTCCAGTTCTCATACATTTATTAGGAAGGTGAAATTGTACTACAAAAAATTAACTCAAAAGGGTTTTTTCTTGTGTACTCTCCTCACGGGATTCTTAAAGTTTGAGTTAGGCTCTACCTAGGTTCGAGTTCTAGGTTCACTATATGTTGGGTTCGGCTCTAAAGTACAAGGTTCTTGAATTGTCCTTGTCGGTGTCCCCTTGGGCTGCCAGGCCCTCAATCCTGACCCATCATTGGCTTTCGGATCGAGTTCAATTCGAGGAACACACCTCCTTATGTCCATACGGAGGTGAATACCATAACGAGGACCATAAGGCGTGATCTCCAGGAGCGATCCACTATCCCATACGGAGGTGAAAACCACATGAGGGAGTAGTTTCTCACTCCTACTTAAATCGGACAGAGTGGGGTTTTAGCTCGTGTTATGATAATGCAAGTGCACAGTGTGTGAGGGAAAACGAAAAAAATACACAGTCACAGAATACACAAACTCATTCCTCAAATCTGAAAACATTAGCAAACAAGTCAGTAAAACTATTTAGTGGTTAATCAAATGGAAAACAAAAAATTATCTAAAACCAAACAAGGGATCAAAGACCAAATTAGAACGAACTTGTAATTTTCATTTGTAAAGACAATTAATTAATTGACCATCGGCTTGACCCTCTAAAAAAAGCTCCCCAATGGAATCACCAGCTGTTGAAACGGTTTTCGATTTTAAAAAAGTCTATTTTTTCAAAAATTTGGTGTTTTCTTTTAAAATTAAATTGAAAAACGGTTCGAGGAGTCACCATTATTTTTTGATTAGGGTGTGATTGGGCCCCCAAAAACGTTTTGTCATTTTAATAAAAATGTTAATTTTAATTAAAACATCAAATTTCGGTCTACGTACCAGAAAATTGAGTTCGGGAGTCGATTACACATGGGGAAGGATTAGCACCCCACCGCACCCTAAATCGTACCTAGTCAATTAATTAGGCATCTTTGCAATAAAATCTACTAGTTGAAACTAATTTAATTCATGATCCCTTAAAAGAACATTCATGAATGTTAGATTGAAACCAAGTAATATTTAATTATTTACTATCGAGAAGAAGTGACTTCTCGTACCTTGAGACAATCACTTCCTACTCCAATAGAAATAAAGAAATATTACGGTTTCATTGCAATATTCAAATGCACTATATTAAACAAACTAAATTAAAATTACTAATTCTTTTAGAAAGAAGAATATTCGATTATTTAAAGACGTCGAGATCAGACCTTAGATAAGTTCTAACGATCTTTTATAGAAGAATCTAAATAGACGAACATTTCTTGTTCTCTCATTTCTAATTTTTATGTGAGGTCAAATCTTAGGGTTTCACTTAACGGGATAAATTTTTGTTTTAAAATTATTGGAAGTAGTTTCTCATAAGTTAAGACAACCCACGTCAATTTTAAACGAAAAGGTCTTACCCTTAGTCAAATTATTTGGATCGAGTCAAGTCATGCTCGTGAGGACATGATACGAATTATGCAATACTCTACTTATTAAATAAATGATATGAAAATGCCAAAGCAAATATAAGTGTGCATGTAATAAAATTAAAAAAAAAACAGTTAAAAAAGAACAATTCTCGGGTTTATCAAGGATTATATGTATTCTAAAAAAACGGTAAATACCAATGTCCATAACACTAGTTTGTTTAACAATTGAATAAAATAAAGCAAAGCACAAAACTTATCCTATACTAATTAGTATATATACATATACGCATGCAAACGACCATATTAATATCGGCAATTAAATTATGCTTAATATTTATATACATATGATTTAACGTGTACATATGGGAAACCTACTTAATCGAACCTAGAATTTTGTATACGGATATATGCTATCATAAAAAGGACATGGCATAATAGAGACTCATACGAATATATATACATCGCACACGTGAAGCCCTAAAAGAATTATCAAACGGCAAACATCCAGTAGTCGACCCATCAATCAAGCAAGCAATGAAACCTGATAATCGATGAATGTTTATACACATAAAATAAATAAAAAGAAAACCGCATGATGGCCAAAATGAATTGACAGACGAGCCTAAAGCTAAAACCATATAATGAACAAAGATCAAGTCATAAGTGCAAATGATTGCATCTCATGTACTAAAATTGAAATAAACACATAACTACATGTGGGATTAAAATGCAACTTAATAAAAATTACATGTCAAATACAAAGACAGGTGAAAATTTGAAATAACTCAACTTAAAAGAAATGTAGGCAAAAAAACGAAAATTTGAAATATAAAAAATGAAAACGGAGAGATAAAATCAACAATTCAGACATCATAAAAGAGGACCAAAATGTAGGCAAAAACCACCGTGGTTTACACAGTGAATATCTCATCCCAAGGTGCTGAATCGGGTTACCCTAACTCCCAAAACGCTACCGTTTTGGCTAGCATATATGTAGGATATATCTGGTAAAAACTTGCCCTAGTCTCATTTTATTCTTTCTTTCTATTTCCCTAAACACCTTCTCTCAAAACTCTTCCCCCACCGTTCTCCTTCTCTACCCCTCTCCTCATTTTCTTTCCTACACCGCTCTCTCCATGCAGCTACCGAGACCACCACCACCCAAGGCTCCGATGAGGAGCCTAGTGGGCGTAAATTACAACCCAAAAACATGCCCCAACCTAAACTCCACCCTAAAAATACTTAAACCTGAGCCCTAATTATCTCTCGAACTAGATTCCTAAACCCACAAAGCTGCTCGACAATGGCTAGGGAGCACAAAAAGCTTACCCTTGATGACTCAATAGGGTTCAGACCTTAGGGGACGGTGACGATGCTCCTCTTTGAACGGGGAAAGTAAATTTCTTTCCTTTTGTTTTTTTGGGTATTTGGTTCGCTTATAAAAGGGGAAATTGACCTCCTTTTTGTTTCGGTTCACTGAAAAGGAAAAATGGTCAAAGATGATGATTTTTGTGCTAGGTTTTCAACTCTTTCTCCTTTTTCCAAAAAGGATCCCATTTTACAAAACATTCCCCCTATTGTATCTCCTCCTAATTTCCTTTTGGTTTTCTTTTGCATGAAAAATAGGAGTCGTGGATGATGGTTGCGTGGTCTATTTGAAGGCCTAGATTGTCTTTTTTGTTAAAAAATGTTTTTTTCTTCTATCTTAGCTTTGTATGTGATATTCAGGGGTTAAGAAACCCTTCACCATCGATTTGATTCTTGTGGGTTGATCGAAGGGTTCTGGTGAATCCTTTTGTCTGTTTGGCCTTTTGTGATACAATAGTTTTCTGGCAGAAAGCACGATGCAACGATATGCACGAATTGGGGAAAGGGACTGCTGGCGCGTGAGAAAGATGAGAGGTCTCTTGTACATTTCACGCGTCGTCCATGGACCGTTGGATTAATCTGAGCACCAAATCGGCTTGTAATCTTGGTCATTGTTTCCCATTGTCAATTTTGAGCTCTTTAAATGTCATCTGGGCTGTTGGATTGTATCAAATCCAATAGACACAATGTGGTTGCGCGATCTGTCACCTTGGGTTATGATAAAACCCTAAACTCCTTGATCTTAGACTATTGGATTGGGTCAAATCTAACAGTTATCCCTTGGTTGTGCGTGTATTCTTTTGGGTTACAAGAAACCCTAGATTGCTCATTTGATCTGGACAGTTGGTAGGGTCCAGATCCAACAGTTCCATGTTTTTGTGGCGTATTTTACTTTAGGGGTTATAAAAATCATAATTGGTTCCTCATAATTAGGACCATTGGATTGGATCAGATCCAATGACTCCTGATAGATGACTCCTGGATAAAAACTTAAAACCGTAACTATTTGGCAACACGCATGGGCTGCTTCGAATGGGCTCGAACTTAGGCTCTTTTGATGACTAGCATTTGCACTCATCCACTGGACTATTTAGCTTGGACCATGGCTCTTTGGACTTCACATATCCACCTTTATTAATACTGAAACGTCCTGGATGAAACAAATATCTACAAATATCCAATTCTTTGTCTAGTTCTAATGTTTCTGTAGCTTCCTTTATCATTATATTTCATCTCGTATTCATGTCGTGACCTACCTTCTATTTCAGAATTTCAACGCAATTTTATTGCTTCTTCTTTTTCAATGTCGAATCTGTTGGAGAATGATTCAAAGTCATCTTATTTTTTGTATTGACTGTTGTGGTTCCTTATTTTTTGATTTTATTGTTATCTACGTGCAATAGTGGTTCACTTTTTTTTGTTAGTTTGTTGTGTTGCCAAGCCTATATAAGGCCTATGTTTGTTCTATTCTAAGCATTGAATAAAAAGCAGAAAGTTTTGTCATTTAAAGTCCATTATTTTTTTCTACATTTTTGGTATCTAGACCCAGGTTTGTTTGTAGCTGGGATTTGTAACAAATGGCGGCTAACAATAATGTCGTGAATGTATCTCAACTATCGATTCCAGTCTTCAACGGAGAAAACTATGAGTTTTGGATCATGAAGATGAAGACCTTGTTCAAGTCTCAAGATCTTTGGGACTGAGTTGAAAATGGCTATACCGAACCAGATGAAGATGCGATATTGAGAGTAAATAAGAAGAAGGACTCAAAGGCATTATTTTTTATCCAACAAGCCGTTCATGAGACTGTTTTTTTTAAATTGTTGTAGTAAATATAGTGAAAGAAGCTTGAGGAATCTTGCAAACAACATTTCAAGGTTCCTATAAGGTAATGAAGATAAAACTTCAATCACTTCATCGAGTTTTTGAAACCTTGAAGATGAAAGGTGGAGAGTCGGTGCAAGATTTTTTATCCAGAGTTGCTGAAATTGTCAACAAAATACGGTCTTATGGATAGAATATTAATGATCAAACAATTGTTGAAAAAATTTTAAGGAGTCTCACTCCTAAGTTTGAACATGTAGTGGCTACCATAGAAGAATCCAAAGACCTGGAAACATTCACATTTGATGAGTTGATAGGATCATTCTAGTCCTATGAGGCGAGGCTGAACATAACGAAAGAGAAAACAGAGACAAGGCTTTTCATGTGAAAGAGGGGACATTACCCCAGAAAAATGAACAAAAATGGTGAGGTCAGGTTGGATCTCGTGGGCGAGGAGGTCGTGGCAGAGGACAAGGCCGAAGGGATGGATACTAAAGTCAAACACAACAACGAAATAACAAAAGGTTTATCCAATGCTTTTACTGTAAAATATTTGGGCATGTGAAGGCAGATTACTGGAGAAGATAAAAGCAGGAACAAGCAAGTTATGTAGAGAAAGAAGATGATGAGATCAAATTGTTCATGGCGTATCAAGAAAAGGCAGCAAGCCATAGCAACATTTAGTTTCTAGATAGTGGGAGCTCAAATCATATGACTGGTATGAAGTCATTGTTCAATGAGATTAATGAAACCTTCAAACAAAAAAGTAGCACTTGGAGACAACAAGCAAATTCAAGTGGAAGGGAAGGGCAATGTGGCAGTCAAAAGCAGTTCTGGTAATGTGAAACTTCTCTATGATGTTTATTACATTCCAAGTTTGTCACAAAATCTGTTGAGTGTAGGGCAACTCATAGCTACTGGATATTCTATCATGTTCGATGATGCCTCATGTGTGATCAAAGATAAAAAATAAAATCAAACTATAGTTGACGTTCGCATGACGCCAAACAAGTTATTCTCACTTGTTATTTCTGATGTTCAAAACCATACACTTGCTGTCAAAGAAACCAATGAGTCGTGATTATGGCATTTGAGGTATGGGCATTTAAATGTCAAAGGTTTGAAATTATTGTGTCAAAAGAAAATGCTTGATGGATTGCCTAAAATTGAGTCTTTAGATACGTGTGAAGGGTGCATATATGGAAAACAATGTAAAAAGCCATTTCCTGTGGGGAAGTCTTGAAGGGCAATGAAGTGCCTTGAACTTGTACATGTTGATGTGGTTGGTCCCATGAAAACTCAATCATTTGGTGGGAGTAGATATTTTTTATTATTTACAGATGACTGTAGCCGGATGGGTTGGGTTTACTTCTTAAAGTTCAAGTTGGAAACATGTGAAAAATTCAAAAGATTTAAGGCACTTGTGGAGAAGAAAATTGGAAGATGCATCAAGGCTCTACGTACACATAGAGGCAGCGAATTTGTATCATATGAGTTTAATAGTTTCTGTGAAGAACATGGTATGAGAAGAGAGCTGACTACTCTATACACTCTAGAGCATAACAGTGTTGCTGAACGGAAGAATCGGACGGTTGTGGAAATGGCAAGAAGCATGTTGAAAGCTAAAGGTCTTTCGAATCAATTATGGGCAGAAGTTGTTGCAACTACAGTCTACTTGTTGAATTTGTCACCAACAAGGGTTGTTCTCAATCAAACTCCATATGAGGCTTGGTATGAAAAATGACCTTGGGTAAGCCATTTAAAGGTTTTTGGTTGTGTTGCTTATACTTTAGTTGACTCACATAAACGCAACAAACTTGATGAAAAATCAACAAAATGCATTTTTGTTGGTTATTGTTCTGAGTCCAAAGCTTATAGGTTGTATAGTCCTATTGATGGTAAAATAATAATCAGTAGAAATGTGTTTTTCAATGAGGATGCAAGTTGGTCTTGGGAAGAAAATGCAGGTGATGTCAAGTTTGAAATTGCAAGCAAAGAAGAAGCTCCACAGATTGAAGTGTTACAAGCCCCTTCTCCAAATCTGTCATCTCCTCCAACTTCGTCAAGTGTATCTTCGATTAGTAGCACTTCCTCCGATGATGAGACTCCTCCAAAGAAATTCAAAACTTTGGCAGAGATTTATGCGTCTACGCAGGCCTTGTTTGTTGTTGATCCTACAACTTTCGAAGAAGCGGCAGAAAAAGAGGAATGACAAATTAAAATGAAAGAAGAAATTACAGCAATACAACGTAATGAGACATGGGAGCTTGTAGATCTTCCTAAAGACAGAAGAGTCGTCAGTGTTAAATGGGTCTTTAGAACCAAGTTCGACGCAGATGGAAACATTCAAAAGCACAAAGCACGTCTAGTGGCTAAAGGATATTCACAACAACCAGGTGTAGATTTTGATGATACTTTCTCTCCGGTTGCACGGTTTGAAACCATCAAGATTGTTTTGGCGTTGGCTGCACATTTAAAAAAGACAGTGTATTAGTTCGATGTTAAGTCTTCTTTTATAAATGGTGATTTATAAGAGGAGGTCTATGTTGCTCAATCTAACGGATTCACGATCGAAGGCAAAGAAGAAAAAATGTGCAAGCTACGAAAATCTCTCTATGGGCTGAAGCAAGCTCCGCGCGCTTGGTATAGTAAAATCGATGCATACTTTCTCAAAAATGGTTTTGAAAGAAGCAAGTATGAGCCCAATATTTATTTTAAACAGCAAGGTACCCATGATTTTCTCATTATTTTCCTTTATGTTGATGACATGATTTACATGGGTTTCTCAAGCCTTGTAAATGAATTCAAAGCTTATATGAAAAAGGAATTTGAAATGACGGATCTTGGATTATTGCAATTTTTTCTTGGACTTGAGGTGAAGCAGGCTGAATATTGAATCTTTGTGTCGCAAAAGAAATATGTTGCTGATTTACTTAAAAAATTAAAGATGACAGGGTGCAAAATTGTAGCAATACCTATGAATTTCAATGAAAAGTTGAAGAATGATGATGGTACTAAAGCAACAGATGCAAAGAGCTTTAGAAGTATATTTGGAGGCTTGACTAACTTGACTAATACGCGGCCATACATTTCTTTTGATGTTGGAGTTATTTCAAGGTTCATGCACTGTCCATCAAGGCATCATTTTGGCGTTGCAAAAAGAGTCTTACTGTATATTGCCGGAACTCTTGATTTGGGGCTATGGTATGATAATATTTCAAAGTTCAAATTGAGTGGTTATACAGATAGTGATTGGGTTGGATGTTTGGAGGATAGAAGAAGCATGTCAAGTTATGTCTTCGGCTTTGGATCAGGTGCTGTTTGTTGGAGTTCTAAAAAACAAGTTACAACAGCTCTGTCTTCATCGGAACCTGAATATACAACTACAACTTCATCAGCTTGTCAAGCTCTATAGTTAAGAAGGATCCTAACTGATATCAATATAAAGCAGAAGGAAGCAACTGTGATATACTGTGACAGTCAAGCAGCGATTTCCATGTCCAAAAATCCATCCTTTCATGGAAGAACAAAGCATATAGATATTCGGGTACACGTCATTTGTGATCTTGTGTCGAATGGATCATTATTCTGAAATATTGCAATACAAATGAGCAAATGGTAGATATACTAACGAAGTCTCATGCTTACTTCAGACTACAACTTGGCGTTTGCAACTTTGAATCAAGGGGGAGTGTTGGAGAATGATTCAAAGTCATCCTATTTTTAGTATTGACTGTTGTGGTTCCTTAATTTTTTTGATTTTATTGTTATTTACGTGCAATAGTGGTTCAATTTTTTTGTTAGTTTGTTGTGTTGTCAAGCCTATATAAGGCCTATGTTTATTCCATTCTAAGCATTAAATAAAAAGCAAAAAGTTCTGTCATCTAAAGTCCATTGTTTCGTCTTTATTTTTCTACCGAATCCCTTTTTTCCTCTCCAATATTATCAGCTCCTTCACCTGAATCTCAGCCAAAGAGCCATAACGTTTATGTTTACCCAGGGAAGGTCTAGATTGAAATTTAGGTAGAGACCCGCATGGAAGATCCCTAACTTCATCCCTATCTAATTCTAGACCTGGTTTTGAGATACTATTTAATATATCAACACTAGCGGCCCAATATTTCTTTTCATTTCGTCTTGCATATAGTTGTTCCCCTTAAATGTCCACATCAGACTCGATTTCATTTTTCTGAACAAGATTAACTTTGTTAACTCTCATATAATATAAATCGTCCATACCTCTACTATTAATAGGCTCCATACATATCTTCCATTGAGTCTCCCTGAACAACATCCCTGGCCCAACTGTTAACATCCTCCTTATACCCCAATTTCTAACAACGTTAATTTTTTACTAAATGAAAAAAATAAGAGTTTAAACTATATATTATTTGTTCACTTTAGGTCTCTAAAGTATTCTTCTTATAAAGTAGGTGTCTAACGTTTTTGACGTTACTCTTAAGTGTCTACGTCATAATGGTTGTTAAATAAAAAAATTGTTATCTAACCGTGTTACGTTTATAAAATCTTTTCAAATATTAAACCACAAAGATTGCGCTGTTGATTTGAACCCCAAGGATCATGTGTATTTAGATACTCTGGAAACTGACAATGTTGTGCTGGAATCTTTTCAACTGCTCATATAAATCTAATTTGATGTTGGACGGTAGGAGGAATATTTTATTCCATAAAATGGTTAATAAAAGGAAATAGAAAAGCTGAAGCAGAAGATAGAGAGAAGTGTTGTTGGACATTGTTTTGAATCAAAATAGGAAATGGAGAAGAAGGCATCGATCAGCAAGAAGATTTGAAGGGAAAATTGTAGTCGTGACAGCTACGGCTCAAGGCATCGGTTTTAACGATCATGATTAATATTTCTAATTCATTAATGAATTATCTAATTTTCATAAACTTATAATTAGACCATACCAAGAGAAATATAAGAAATTCTCATAAGCTTGGAATAAATTCATAGCAAAAATTAAGAGTGACAATCGAAAACAAAGAAAAAGAAAGTCTAGAAACTATCATCATATCATAAACAAGAAACATTTGGAGAAACCCTTCCATTTCTAAGGCCATGAGCATTGAGGCAATACGACGAAATGTTGTCGTTTCCGTCTTCGTTCTTCGGATTAATGTTTTTCATGGTGATGTTTTTGCATGGAGTCGACTCACTGCATGAAAGTTGCACTGCTGTTTCTTTGTGTGATGTTCCATGTATTTCTTCATAGCTTGTATTGCTGATCTCGACACCCGATGTCTGTAAAAACATGTATACTAATTAATATTAACATTGTTTTTTTTAACATGTATGGATGATAAAAGTTCCAAAGCTAACTATCCACTATTGATCAATATGATAATTTCTTTCAAGTCAAATCACTTACCTGGTTCTTACATTGTTTGTGAGGGCAATAGAATTGATCGATGACAATAGGTCGAGTTGAAGCATAAGAAATTATGCATTCAAATTTAATGTTTCGTGCATATCCATGGCCTCCCTAAATACACAATGATGTCAATTGTTAGCCAAAAATTTGTTAATTAATTTAAAAACACATATGCTTTTAAAATAAATATATATACCTACCACGTCTTTATTCGAACTCCATTAGTTGTTCCATAAAAAGAAGCATTTCTTATGTGAACAAATTCAACATTCTCGGTTCGTCCCATAATTCCAAGGCTGCCAATGCTTCATAATGTAGAAAAAAGTAAAAAGAAAATTAATATAGAGGTTTAATTTCTTAAATCAAGAGGAGAGATCATTGTAAAAGAATAAATGAAAAGTAAAATGTGTACCTGATTCCATGGCCTGGACCACATTCGATGTTTCTAATATTAATGTGTTTAGAACCAGGTCCAATCGATATACAATCATCGCCTGATTAAATTAAGAATCGGTTAATATCGTAACAAATAGTTGTACAACTAAAACAAAACAAGCAAGAAAACTAACAAACCGGTTTGAATAATTGTCACTACAAGAAAATATACCTTTAATGACATACGAACGATGGCACACGCTAATTTATAACTTGCAAAAAATGTGTCATAAAAAAATGTCATGTTTTTTAAAATCAGAACGATTTATAACTTACAATAATGTGTGTCATATTTAATAGTCATAATCCAAAAAATTGAATCTATTTTAATAGAACTAACGACGAATTTCATGAAAAACACTCCCTTTGTCCCTTTAAATTTGTTTTTTTATGTTTTAAAATTGTCTCATTTAAATTGTTCATTTAAAAAATCAACAACTTTATCCCTTTAAATTTGTCCATTTTGTATTTTAAAATTATCTCATTTAAATTGTTCATTTGAAAAAATCAACTTTTATTTCCTTTCTACTTTTTTTTAGTTTACTAACAAAATAAAATTTAACTTTTTCAAGATAAAATTATCATTTTAATTTTTTTCTATGCATTTCAAACACAAACTTTTTCTTCTTAAAATGATGTGAGAAGTAAACAATGAACAATATAAATTAGACGGAGGGAATAATAAAATATTAAAACCCACATTACCCATATACTATATATATATATATATATATATATATATATATATATATATATATATATATATATGTATATGTAGCATTAGTTGTAGATTTCAAGCTAGATTTACTGTTAATTTATTGGTCAATTAATTAAACCGCTTGAATTATAAATCCAAATTTTATGCGAAAAGTTGAGAGAGTGTCTTTCATCGGCATTTCGTCAAACTCACAACCATCCACGCACCTAACAATGGATTTTCAAACACGAACCAACCATCAGATCCACTAGTTCCGCGAATATTCCAAATTCGCTTTAAGAAAAGTGCGTGAGATTCCCTCGCACCTTCTTTAGATGTTTCTTTGTTTCTTTTGCTTTTCCCCGTAATCGGCTGCGATCGAGAGCTGCCTCTGTTATCGTGAAGCGCCAATGATCTCTGTTTACTCCATATATCGACGTCTTCCTTCGTGTTCATCCCCCACTCGACTCAGATCACGAATCGCTTCACTCGTTTTGGCGTTTATTTCCATCTGTGGAAGAAATTCCCCTCGTACTTACTCAGTAACTCGGTGAGTCTGTTTCCCCCGCGAGCTTCCTCCCTTTCACGTTTTAGATCTGCTGATTCTCTGTTGGATTTTGTTTTTGTTTTGAAGAATTAAAAGATGGAGCCGATGGATATCACAGGGAAGTCGAAGGAGGACGCTTCGCTTCCATAAGGTAAATGTTTTTCTTAGTTCCTCTCTTTTTCCGTCCTAATTTCCATTTTATTTATGTTTAATTATTCGGTGAATTTTCATGATATTTCGTCCGGTTCCCCCTAAAACTTCCTCCTTTCTTTTGATTCTCTTATTATGTGCTAAATTTATGAACTTGAAGTCTTGGATTTGCTAGGGTTTTTCTTATAGCTCCTATCAACACCAGCTTAGAAGGGTAGATCGTAGCAGTTTCGTTGCCCAATTCAGGTTTTGAATTATCTATGCCAACATATGCTGTGAATGAGTTGCCTTTAAAACTTAATTAGTTCTTTATCCAAATTCAGCTACCTGAAGGAGAGAGTTTCAATTTCATGATGCTAGGCGAGTATGATTTGATTAATTGAAGAAAGGTGCATCTTTAATGATGTGAAGGATGGTTTTGTGCTCAAACCTAGTTTTGTTTTATGCTAGCTTTCTATTGCGAGGACTTCTAGATTCATGGGAGGCGATGTCTATATGGTCGTTTTGTCTGTCAAAGGTGTCAGCTGGTTTTCCAATTTTTCTATAAAAAATGTCGGTTGATTGTTCTATTTACAATCACCAAAAGAGGTTCTTATATAGAGCTTCTGTGTAGGGGAGCATTATGCTGGTTGGGGATGTGATGTCTTTGAGGATCGATGATAGAGGTTATTTAGAAAGGAGTTGATTTAAATGTTACCCAGGACATTATTAATTGCGAAACAGTGAGCATATAGACAATTAAATTGAAACTGGTAGAGTTTTTGGTTTTCTATGATGAACTTGTGTTACCATAATGAAGTAGAGTTTCTGAGCTAATAACAAGGCTGTCATGTTCTGAACAGTTTACAGGGTTCACTTTTAGTGTAAGGATTTAAGATTCATTGTATCTTTTGTTTTTCAATGTTATAAAATAAGAATCAGGTTGCTTTCCTTTGTGTGCATGCAAATTATACTAACCCCATAACTTGCCCACCCATGGCTTTGCCTAGGCCCTGTGCTTTTGTTTGAGATTGGTTTATTTGCTTTATGATGTAAAATGTAAGTTATATGTAAATCTCTCCTTTTTGCAGCAACTATGACCAAAATTATAAAGGAAATGTTACCTCTAGATGTACGTGTTGCTAGAAATGCTCAAGATCTTTTAATTGAGTGTTGTGTAGGTAAGATAAGTTTTTTCTTTTCTTTTTAATCCGTACCAATTTAAGGTCTCTGTGGTCTCCATATTCTTTTTTTTTTTATAAAAAGGAAGGCCTCGTTAAAACCCCCCTTCATAACCGTCAAGCAACAAAGACTCAACGGACATTGGAAGGAGGAAAAGAGTGCCTTAGAAATTTTATTGCATAAGAACCAAGTACAATAAGATCACTCTACCACCCAAAAACGATGGCAGCCCACTCAACACAGTGCAAAACAACACTACCTACATGAATATGTTTATACCCTACAACAAAACTACCTCATAGGTTAATCAACCAATTACAAACAAATGTCATTCCCTAATGTTCCCTATATACCAATAATAGAAAAACAACCCAATTAATTCCCTATCATTTAACCAATCCTTTGTTTGGCAAATTCATCCGCTTCTCAATTAGCTACTATCGACACATGACGGATAATGACTCCTTTATTGACCACACTGTCTGTAATATCTTTAACAATGGATAGAAACAATGTCTCCATATTCTTTTTAATCGTGGCACATCAAATTCCTTTCAAATGTTCTTCTCTAAAGCCGAGTGTCAACTTTTTTGTCAGTGATCAGTTAACCATTATTCTTTTTGCGTAGACTAGTATACTATTGTTGTTTCTCTTGCCCCAAACATGTGACTTTTAAACAAAAAATCTACCTTATTAGTATGAATTTGTTTTGGTCAATTTCACTTTGTAACATTTGCTTTTTCAAAGAAGTGTAGAAGAGGAACATGGTATCTTTTATTTCATATTGTTAATGTGGCTTTAAAACCTAATTCCAAATTTTCATATAATGGGTAATCTTATTTGGTTATAATACCACTATTTGTTGTCATTGAAGATATGGGTGGAAAAATTTTTCTTGTTAGAATGTTATATGGCGAGTAGATTGACCATCTATATTCACTTCTCTCACATCGTTGGAATTTTACTGTCTCTAACCATAATGTTATGATAGTATTAATTTTTTTTGTTTTTGTGTAACTAACGTAAACTTCAATCCTCTTGCAAAGTTCATTAACCTTATTTCATCAGAGTCCAATGAAGTTTGTAACAGAGAGGATAAACGAACAATAGCACCTGAGCATGTACTCAAGGCTTTAGCGGTTAACCTACACCCATGTTTCAATTTTGTTCTTTATGGGTGTTATTTGTGCACATTGCTTTGTTAGGGTTGAAAAGTAATGCCTCGAATAGGACATTTGGATATACTGTTATGGTTCATGAGCGCCTTTCTCTTGTAGGCGCTTCGTCTGCCACTAATCCTCTATCAAATATAGATGGCATTTTAGAACTTTTTTTTCTTCATAAGAAGTCAAGCACAACCTACATATATTATCTTTTTTTTTATCTAATCAATGGCGAATCTAGAAATATTTTCGACGATGGTCACATATATTAACAAGACGGTTTTTGGATGTGGGTGGGCACAAATAAAATCTCAAGATTGGAACAATCAGTTAATAAATATCTAACATAAAGAAATTCAGATTCCAGGGTGAGTACTTGCCCACCCTAAATATAAGCTTCATCCGCCACTGTATCTAATCCAGTTGTCAAAGTAAGAAGGAAATTATTGTTTCCGTATCAAGCTATGGTTTTACTATGGTTTTACTAGCACTATCTTTTTTTTTGTTATGCATGTTTTACTGCTCAATGGATCTAACAAAAGGGTTAGCCTCAATTGGATCAATGTTTTGGTGAGGACTTCGATCATTCCTTGTTTAAATTGCAGCTTTCATTTTGACTAATCATTTATTGTAAACTGTTTGTAGTGTCCCCGTCAGTCGGGAGGTACCGAGTGTGGATATTATGTTTGTAAGTTCATGAAAGAGATAGTCGAGAACAGACTTGAAGTGTTGGTCAATAAGAATGTAAGCAAACTTTTCTGATACACATCTGTCATATCATACATACAGTAGTCATACAACTATCATATGGACTTGAAGTAGGATGTTATTCTAAACAAATCAATGCAAGTACTTGTTAGCAAGACTGAAAACTTTGAATTCGTGCCGTGTTAATGTATATAATTTATATGAGAAGTTTTACTAATTAAATGTGTAAAATTTATTTTTACATATGCTTAAAAAAAACATATGTAAAATTGGTCATTTTAGTACTCTTTGATAGTTATATACTTCACTTTAAATAAGTATAAATTATATACTTATTTCATATTTTTTACTTAGGTTGGCAATGGGAAGGAATAATACACGGATGATGACATTGATGATATTCGCAAAGAATGGATATCTTATGTGGAAAACTTTATTATGTCGTGATATTTTGTATCGATGATATTTTGTATTGACATATGATTACAATATTTTTGATAACTTAATGTTAATATATTGTATGCAAATGAATTGCTTATATATAATATGATATATATATTTAGTATTATGAGGCATTAAATATAATTTAGTTTGATTATTTGTCAATCTACAATATATATATATATATATATATATATATATATATATATATAATTTATGACATACAATCACGACATACGAATGTGTCATCTTTTTTAATGACGTGTGCTTCAATGACATCCAATGTAAGTCATAAATGCGTGTCATAAATTTATGATACACAATATTTTCATTTATGACGAGGGCTTCAATGACGTGCAATGCGCGTCATAAATGCGTGTCATAAATGCGCGTCATAAATGCGAATCATAAATGCGAGTCATAAATGCGAGTCATAGATTTATGACACACAATTGCGTGTCATCTGAGATTTATGATGGTGGCTTCAATGACGTATATTTGTGTGTCATCTGCATCCATAGATGACGCACAATGCGCGTCATTAAAGAGGTTTTTTCTTGTAGTGTGTGTTGTCTATGGTAACATTGGTGGAACGTTGGATATGAATGCCATCAGTGTTGGGGCTGTTTCCTGGAGCTTTGACTGTAAGATGAGTGGCGTGAATCGAAATCGAGTTTTAAAAGGCAATGTGGATTTTTGGACTGTCTTCAAAGGTTAACCCTTTAATCTCTACGTTCTTGGAGTTTGCTATCATAAAACCCTGAAATCAAAACCCAGAGTTAGAGTTAATGTTAAAGATTTTTGTGTCAAATGAAATTCAAATGCTTACGGTTGGTTTCCGAAGTTGACAGCCATTGTTCTTGTCTTTGCAAGAAAGTTTCCACCATTTAGATCCATGTCCATTGATTGTGCCAGAACCTTGAACGAAGAGACCATCAAAATTTTTGAATCCAATCCAATGGTGACAATTTCTTTTGCATTCCCATGCAGAGGGTTCGCTTGGGGCTATAATATTCCCATCAATCTGCACCACAATTCAAATGCAAGCGTTAACAAAACAAAACTAATCATATATCATCAGTTAAGACTTAAGAGAAAGATAGAATTAATTACCTGGAAAGTAATGTTGTTCGAGTTGCATTCGCCATTCAAAGTTAAGGGTTGAAGCAGAAAGGTCTTCCCTTGAGGCACAACAACCACTGGTGACGAAGCTGAGGAATCGCAAGCAACATTCCAAGCATCCTTAAAGCCCTGGAAATTGTACACCAAATTAGATATATTAGAAACAATACAACACTAAATCCTTGACGTTAAAACCAAACTACCAGCAGAGAAGAAAACCTTAGAATCATCATTGACTCCATCTCCAACAGCTCCGAAGCTAATCACATTAAATATATCGTCATCGATTTTCTTCTTCTTATTCTCCAATATACGAGAAGATTCACTCAATGTAGTGCATTGAATCAAAACAACTATCGCCATGATTTTCTTCAAAGCTGCCATACCCTTGAATTTTCTTTTTAATTTCAGATGTGAATATACAATATACTTACGCATATAGTATACATATATATACTAAATTGTTATTTTAATCCAACAATGAAAAGGAATTCCTTGTTGTAAGAGAATTTATGTTGATGCGAACATTAAGATATAATCAGACCTTTTCCTACTATATCTTTTTCATAAAAGAAAACTATTTTTATTAATTAAAAGTGACGTCGTAGCTGTGGCCGATAAAGCCCGTAGTGCTTCATACATTGTGTGTTAGCGTATCGATTATTTCATATAAAATTTGTATTTTATTTCGTGATTTTGGTAGAGTTTACATGTAGCTTTGAGTACGAAATTGTAGTTTAGTACAACCTATCATGTGCTGCTAATAATTTGTTTTTTAGATTTAAGAATCAAAATTAGACCTTCAATATTGTAGAAGTTAATTTGATTTTTGGATGTGTTTGTTCTCGTGGTTGCTCCTTCAAAATTGTGTAGCAATTTATCGTTAAATTGCCCGCTATTATCGCAATTGACCGCTATCCATTAAATTATGACCGCAATTTATCGTTGTTAGTATAATTCTGCTTCACACTGTTATTTTCAGTGACAACTGTTTCGGACACCACTACGGCCTAATGAATTTGTTTTGGGACGATTCTATAGAAGAGGCTTTAAATCTGGTATGTATTGATGGGGTTGGATCTTTTTATTGGACATTGCGATTATATGAAGGGAAAGGATTTAAATTGTAGTCACGTTGCATTCATCACAATTGTGAACATAGCAGGCGTTATTACAGTGATTGCAAGTGTCGCAATCATACAATAATGATTGCATAAGACACCACTATCACTATATAGTGAACGTTATCATGATCGTGAACCGCTATTTAAATCCATGATGAAAAGAAAATCTGATCAAAATTAAAGTTTGTTTGCATATTGTAGACAATCATTTTCGTCTTACTTATATTATTATTGCTATTATTATCATTATTAATATTATTAATAATAAATAATAATTACAAATTGAGGCCCAGAACCCGGAAGCCCAATACACCCAAACATGAGGCCCAGATACATTAAACCATGAGTCCCAATTAACCCGATCCAGGCCCAGATTACAAAGTTGACCTGAAGCAAATCCGACCCATCCGACCCGAAAGCCTAGCAGGCCCGAATGCATCTAAGGTTTATGCTCATCTTCTCAAGAAGCCACAGTTGTTAATCGTAGGATATGGACCCATCCAACGGTCCAGATGTGATTCTAGAAACCCTAGGGTTTCATCATAACCCTAGGGCTATGTTGTTGCCGCCTAGCACGAGGATAAGCTATCGCCGCCAGTTGCTCCTCTTTGTCGTTGCCACGTGAGCTACCGCCGTTGAAGATCACCGGCCAGATCTGAGAGATCTTGGTGAATTTAATGCACCCATCTGCCCCTATGGTGAGTCACCACCATAGCCCTAGTGACTCACCGGGATTCCCTCAAATATCTGGTTCGAAGGGAGCACTCATGAGCCCTATAAAAGGGAATCAACTAACCTACAAAGAAGGAAAGAGAGAGAGATACATTCGTAAACGAAACATATCAACCAACACAACTATTAAAAAAGAATAACAAAAAGACAACAAAAGATAAAGAAAAGAACGGAGGGAAACCATGAAAACAACAAAGAAGATATCAAGAGAAACTTACCCTTTTCAGAGCCTCCACATTCCGTCGAATCATCAAAAATTTCGAAGGTGAAATTGTAGATCTAGGAAAAATGACGTGTTTTTAGGACGAGAGGGGTTCGGATTCGGTTGAGGGTTAAAATATCTACGATTTGGGGTATTTTTTAGTTGTCAACCGCCGTCGACGACGGACAATGGGTTGCGGTAGCCGACTTCCATCTAGTTTCCCTCTATCGAGGGCATCTTAGATAGAAGGCAGAGCTTATCTCTCTTAGAGAGAGAAGTAAAAAATGAAAAATGAGAATTTTGAAGGCCTTAAGGTCGGTTAAAGGGTATTAATACCCCACCCCAAACGACATCGTTTTGGGGGGAGTTTCTGCGTAATTAGCGTATGGTTAAATCCCATTCTAGGTCCCCGTAGGTTGTAACGTTTCAATTTAGCCACTGAAATTGATTTTTGTGTATTTTAATTTGGCTTTCGGATTTTATTTTATTTATATTTTAGTCACCAACCGTGTTTATACGTATTTTGGGTAAATATCATATTTAGTCCATATTATTTTAATAATTTTAATTTTGATCTTGAATAGTAATTAGGGTTAAAATTACATTTCTAGTACCTTAATTTTGTGATGTTTCTATTTATGGCCATTAGTATTGCTTTCTTTGCAATTTAATCTCTAAATTTTAATATTTTTTTAATTCTTAATATTATGGCCTTGATCATTTGTTATTTTTATAATTTAATCGTTAAATTTATTAAATTTATTATTTTAATTCCTTATTACTTATTTGTTAAATACTAATTATAATATTTTTTACTCGAGTAATTTATAGAAGCATGCCTTAACTAACAAGGAATGTGTTCTCAATAATTATTTGAATCAAATAATATATTTTATATTTAAATGAATTAATATATGTGTTTTATTTAAAAAAAACCAGGTTATATTATTTTATACAATGAATTCATAAAAATATCTCATTAACTTATTAGGAAGGTATTTTAGAGGATTATTTGTACAAAATAATACCCCTGATATGGAATCAAAATTTAAATTTAAAATCGAATTTGTAAATTTTATTGCAAAGATAAATAATTAATGAACAAGGTACCAATTTTGGGCGTTGTAGGGGTGCTAATCCTTCCCCACATGTAACCGACTCCCGAACTCATTTTCTGGTATGCAAACCTCTTTTTGTGTTGTTTTAATAATTTTTAAAATAATTTTACTAAAATAACCAAATGGTTGAGGTGTCCAATCACACCTTAATCAAAGATTGGTGGCGACTCCATAAATTGTGTTTTATCTTATTTGGGAACAAAAACACCAAAATATTTCGAGACGAGATTTTAAAAATAATTAAATTTTATTTTTACAAAAAAATATCATTTCGACAGCTTGGCGACTCCGCTGGGGACCTGGTTCTAAGAGAGTCAAGCCACCAGTTCATTAATTAATTATCTTTGCAATAGAAATTATAAGTTTGTTTTAATTCCCTGATTATTTTAAATAACCATTCTTTTTTGTGAATTAATTTGCTATTAAATAGTTGTACTAATTCATTTTCTAATGTTTTCAGAATTTATTATGTTTTTTAAGTTGTTGTGAGTTGTGTGTCTCTTTTCCTCACACAGTTTGCACTACATTATTATAACATGAGCTAAAACCTCGCTCTATCCTATTTATGTAGGAATGAGAAACTACTCCCTCGTGTGGTTTTCACCTCCGTATGGGATAGTAGATCGTTCCTTGAGCTCAGACTTTATGATCCTTGTGATGGTATTCACCTCCGTATGGACATAAGGAAGTGTGTTCCCTCGAATTGAACTCGATCCAAAAGCCCGTGATGGGCCTGGATTGATGGTCAAGTAGCCCACAGGGGCACAGACAAGGACAATTCGATGACCTATTTTCTTTAAAGCCAAACCCAACATATAGTGAACCTAAAACCCAAACCTAGTTAGAGCTTAACCAAATCTTAGAAATATTGTGAGGTTAGCACACAAGGAAAAGTTTTTCGAGTCTTTTACTTTTTATAGTATAGTTTTACTTTCTGAATGATTGTATGAGAACTAGAAATCACGCGGTTAAGTTTACTTCTCCAAACAAAGCATGGAACTACAAAGCATGAGGTTAGGATTATTTTTTAAAAAATAAGACATGTCAGGATAGATACCATGATGGGAATGATCTTTCTTTTCCATAAATATATTTTCTTGCTATTTTAATTTATTAGTATTAACCATTCCTATTGACTTATTTTTTTGTCTCTTATTTGTATTGCATTAGCATATTAATTTATAATGTTATTTGTACTAACTTGTGTTTTTATGTTGCTTTCTTTTTTTGCATTACATGATCATGACATAGTCAAAAGGTGTTGATTTGAGAGTGGTCATCAAAGTAAAAGGTTTTCATAATGGACAAAGGGTTTCATGGTCAAGTAAATTATAACACAGTTAGGGAATGGCATCCTAAGGAATCTCCGAGGATATTGGAGAGCTATGCACCCAAAGATCGTATGTCCAATGAAGAATAAAAGGAGATACGAGAGATAAGAAAGAAAATGTCCAAGATGATGGATAATATATCTGTTTTGACTAAAGGAAAAGAGATTTTTTCACAAGAGCTCGATGAACATGATCCTGAAATGGTATATATACAAGGAATTACTTTAGAATAAGCGAATCCTAACCAATTGAAGAAACCACACCCAATCATTATTCATATCAACAAGTTATCTGGAAATACCAAAGAAATAGTGACAACTACAAAATTTCCCAGAGATGAAAAGAAGTAATGCAATCAGAGCTCATTGATCTTTAAGAATCTGCTCCAAACGTCGGAAACTCAAATTCAATCCAAGACAAGAGATGGCTCTCATTTTGATTATATCCCTATATCATATAAGGAGGTGTAAGAGAAGCTACTAGAAGCCTGAGAGGTGGCTCCACATTATGTGAAACCTTGGCTCCACATTATCCAAATTAGTATGATATCAATGTTCGTTGTGAATATCATGTCGAAGCTCAAGAACATTACATTAAGAATTGCACCACCTTCAAGCATCGAGTCCAACATCTTTTGGATCATGGAATCTTAGAATTCGAGATAAAAGACCGACCTAGTTTGGTAACTGATTATCCTGTTAGATTGATACCAAAAGTGTTCGAAGCTAAGGGTATTAGTGGGGGCATTTAGTAGAAAGAATATTTGTTGAAGTACGAAGCTCAAATTTGTCATTTGAAGATTGAAAATGATAAATTGCATGAAAAGATGGAAGCATGCGTAATGGTTTTCAAAGAATTAGTTTAGCCTTTAAAAATGATGGTATAGGAAATACCCCGACGGAGTGGCCAATAAGGGTCACTAAACTCAAAAACGACGTTGAACACTGGAAAAAAAATTGTAAGACACAAGTAAGTCGAGCTAAGAAGTTCTCTCATGATTTACGAATTGCTGAAGAAAAGTGTAATATAGCTGCCATCAACATGGAAAGATGTCAAGCCAAAAATAATTGGTTAAACTCCCCGGCTTTATGGATAAGAGTCAGCTAGCCTAATAAAGGCAAATTACAATAAATATGAATTCAACTAGCCTAATAAAGGAAAATTACAATAATGTTAAATTCAGCTAGCCAGACAATGGCAAATTAAATCAATTTTACCTAATGAGGAATTTCAGTTAAATAGACTAAGGGAGTTGAGGAACAACTGTTACAGTTAATGTCACATAAGCACTCAGGAATTTCGTTTTTAGGCTGATATTTCTGCAATGCCTTTGTTAGAGGAATAAACGAAGCTTGAATAAATGGAAGATTTCAGAGAAGCGAAATAGAAGCATTCTAGAAAGTCTAATAATTGATTATGTTAGTTGCGTCATTTTCTCTACGTCCGGTTAGAATACCAAGCTAAGAAAGTGGGAAATGAGGTAATGTTCACAAAGATCAAGAAAGAAATAACATATTTGGTGACCAAAACCTTAGAAAATAGGGAGGCCAACTTGAAGCCAACCCATCAATTTTGATACTTGTCAAAGATCTATAACTCTAAAATCATTAAAGAGTTGTTGATTATTTTGATATTCTTTGAACTCATGTTTATGATTTGATTCAATTGTGATCCTGAATCAAGGAATAATACTTTACAAAATTCATTCATTCTTAGATTTCTAAAATAAAAGAAAGGAGAAAAAACTTTTTCAAGCAAGACAATCTCAAATGCGAAAAGTCCTTGAAGAAGGTGATGCTTATTCTGCCTATATTGGGGAGAGAGAATAAGCGATGCTAGAACATTAAGCACTCCACATTCTTGATAGCAAGTGGTCCGAGAAATTATAAGGGCTAGAGGATAGAACTTGTTGCACTCTCTTGTGATGTTTTCGGCAACCTATCAAAAAGAAGATGATCACACTATTTGAAAGGGGTACATATCTCAGTGCATATAAAAATGTAAGAGTACGACCAATC
Organism: Hibiscus syriacus; assembly: GCF_006381635.1. Classification (NCBI taxonomy): domain Eukaryota; kingdom Viridiplantae; phylum Streptophyta; class Magnoliopsida; order Malvales; family Malvaceae; genus Hibiscus; species Hibiscus syriacus. The sequence goes on along the minus strand of NW_024062641.1, from coordinate 3,450,222 downwards.
AAGAAGAAGATGATTGTCTCATTCGGAAGGGGCACATATCACATATTATATAAAAGTACAAGACATTTCTGTAAGAAGAATTGGCCACTTCTTAAGTGTTTGTGGTAACATGAAGAGAAACCCTCAAGATATTTGACAACACTATTTTTTAGTGACACCAGAATGAGAACATTCAAGATTAAGTTATTTGGGCATGAACAAAGTCACGAGTACCCACATTGGGGCATTACCAAAACTAGAACTTGTGGGGATCATAAGATTCAAATCAAAGAGACATTGAGAGTGAGCCTTGAACTTAGAATTTTGAGGCATTTTGAAGGCCAGTACCATTATGAAATAATGTTGAAGGTATTTTTGAAGGCCCATATCAGCCAGAAGTATTAATGTTGGGGCATTTTTTAAGGCCCATATCATACAAGAATATAAGATCATTGATTTGAGTAGACATTTATTGAGACATAAGAGTGTGTAGAATGAAAATGGTGAAGCATGGACAGTGGAGCTTACTATATATGATCATTTTGTTCATTAACAATTGCATTATTTTGGTAATTTCATGTGCGTTAATTTTGGTGAGCTAAAGCATCCCACTTATATTCCCATTGAGTTTTGGTATCCTTGTAACACCATACAAAATCTCTAGACATCATGCAAAGAGCTTCACTTGTTAAACAAATATAGGCAGAAGCTATAGGAAATAATGAATGTGTTGTCAAAACCAATAACTATGGTGCTGAACCAATGTTGTGATCATATGATGTTTCCATTTTTTTACCCAAGATGAAGGTTGTATTCTGCAAACCCAAATGAAAATGAGAAATGGTGAAGATTTCTTTCCACAGAAGGGGCGCTGGAATTTTAACAACAAGAAACTAGTGGAGCCAATTAAGGTTGAACGAGGGGCTATTGTTAAATTTCTCGGCACGATATAACACAAATAGTCTTGTTAGAGATAAAATTAGATGTCAAGATAATAAAGAAACACTACAATAAAATATACCTTTAATGACACACGAACGATGACACACACTAATTTATGACTTGCAAAAAATGTGTCATAAAAAAATGTCATGGTTTTTAAAATCTGAACGATTTATGATTTATAATAATGTGTGTCGTATTTAATAGTCATAATTCGATAAATTTGCAAAAACACGGAGTACACTTTTAATTGTGTGTCATCTTTAAAAGTCAACTTTTAATTCCCCCCATTATTTTCATCATTTTCCGCTTCTTCCCCCTCGATAATGTTTACGCCACATGCTTCCCATTTTTTCTCTTTTTCCCTTTTTCTCTTTGCAGTTGGTTGGCTCCCTTCTCACAACGTGCCCCCTGAATCACTGCTCTCCGATGATCCATCAAGAGAAGAAAATATGTACGGAAGCAAGGGATTCAATAATGCTTACCAACAAAACAACCAGCAGCCGCCGGGAAGAGGAGAGAAACGAGGTGGAGGTCTTGGGAGGAGGGGAGGTCGTAGGTCATGTAACCCTCATGGGTTTAGGGTTTTTGAATTCCAAAATCCCCAAAACACCAACAATAACGATCAGAAAGAGTAGAAATCTCCTCCCCCTTGTACGAACTTCGACAAGGCCTACTTTTACTCTTATGCCCACATTGGCATCCACGAAGAAATGATCAAGGTCTTTTCTTTTTTTATTATTTCTCTTTCTTCATATTCGTCCTTAACTGGGTTCATTTTTGTTTTGTTGTTACTTCTTGCTGGACTGTGTGAACTTCTTTTACTTCTTGTTTTTTTTAAATGTCCTCCCACTTTTTGTTGAAAGAAATGATGCCTACTACTTATTATTTATCTTTGTTTCTTTGCTGACTTCGTTTAAACAAGGTTGAATATTGCATTTGTAACCAAAAGTATTGCATTATTCTTTTTGCAGTTGTACATTTTATCCAGGTTTGGGTAAATTTTATATAATTTAGACAAAGTTGTTAGGCGGTATCTGTTGCAAGATTGGATAACCTTTTGCCTTTAAAATAATAATAATATAAATGCATGGCAAGCCACTGAATACTGATAATAGTTTATCACTGAAGCATACAGGATCGTGTTCGAACTCAAACTTACAGGGTAACAATCATGCAACACCAGAGATTTATTGAAGGGAAGGTGGTACCATCATTGTAGTCCTAGTTATAAAACTATATTTGATCTCTTTCTTTGTAATACAAGTTTTATCATAGTTCTATTTTGTGTAAGATTCATATTTCACCAGTCACAACACAATGTTATACTTTACAGTTTATAATCTCATGCCTAGGTGAAATGTATTTGTGTTTACTTGAGACATATTATATATAAAGCAGCTGGCTCGCAAACAACCTAGTTGGTTTAAAAACTATTTTAAATTCTATTTAGTTGGTTTGTTCCTCTTCTTCATTATTGCTGTTGGCCATGCTTACAGATTGTAATGGATGTTGGATGTGGCACATGCATTCTTTCAATATTTTGTGCTCAAGCTGGTTCAAAACTGGTATATGTTCTGACCTTCTTATTGCATGATTGGCATATTTATAACAATGTTATATGGCCATATATATTTGAGGATTGAATAAATCTCAGTTTTTTCATATAATGTGGTACTGATTTCAACTGGTTTCCGAAAACTGCATCATTTAATAAGTGCAGGTGATTGCTAAAAGTTAAATTGTGTTTAACTTTATTTTTCCCCTTTACTTTCCTCTAGGTTTTCTCTAACTAGCTTTCTTTGTTAATTTTATAATTTTATCATAAATAAGATTGCAGGCTTATATTGATCTATTGACCAAGAGAAACTGTAGATAGAACTTCAATTTTGTTCATTAGTAATTTTTTAGAATTCTCTTGCTGCCTCAAATTTATATTCTTGTGATGCTTATGGATTCATTTAAATACAACTTTCTAATATAAGAAGTGATTATGTATTTTCAGGTTTATGCAGTGGATGCCAGTGATATTGCAGTGCAGGTACTTTTTAGCATTAGTACTTAAATACTTATATGAGGCATTTTTACCTCCTCTTTTTAGAATCCTAAAGTTTAGCTAATTTTCTTTCTCTCATTGTCATTTTCACAATGAGATTATGAGATCTGGTTAGCACAACTATTAGAGCATGCATGCTAATTTTCAATCAATATTGTGGAATTGTGTATATTCTTTACTTCTCAGGACCTTTCTTTGGTTATGTTCTTATTTAGAAATGAAAATGGCTATTTGGTTTATATTAATATTTGTTGTTTGATTGCAGGCCAATGAAGTGGTGAAAGAAAATAACTTAGCTGAAAGGGTCATTATATTACATGGGCGTGTTGAGGTAGGCTTTTCTTCTCAAACTTATAGATGTCTATTGTCCTTAAATGGTTGCAAGAACAAGAACCTATATGTATTCTTCTCAGGCTTATTGAATTCTATGACCATAAATGGTTTGGACCGGGGAGTTGAATTATTGAACTTGACTTTTCATTAGAGGGATAACTAGCGACCTGTAGGGCCAACTTCGGGTTAGGTTTTCTTTCTTTAACTTGTAAAAGTCAGTGAGAATCTATGTTGTATGGATATGGATATAGATACGGGGATAGGAAATGACTTTTTCAAAATTTTAGGGTATGAATATGACAAATCTACGACAAATATAAAATAAATTATAAAATTATAAAAAAATGTAGAGAAAATCAACATGCATGTTTCATTTTAGAATTTATTTTATATTTTCCGTACCCATACCCTGTAATTTTAGAAATTTCCATTTCCTGTCCCCATATCCGAGTAACATAGCTTGGATACTAGTGATTTTGTTTAAATCTCATTATAAAATGAGGAAAATTTTCTGTAAATGTGGATCTTGGAAGAAGTGATTGCCATAGCATCTTCGTGATGCTCATATTGGTAGATGACTATAACTAATACCTACAATTGTAGTACCCTTTATAGAGATATATTTGGTTAAATAGTCACATCTTTTTCATACTTAATATACACACCACTCGTTGTTATGGTGATCATAAGATCATAACTGGTGAAAGCTTGCACCTATTGGTCACTGATCCACATATTGTTTCATGGGTTGCATGCTTTCATATTGGCTTGGTTTCAACACCCAAGTTTATAAATTTATGGATTAGTTCTCGAAAAATGACACTATGACAGCATATTTCTGCTATAGGCATCTTTGTTTGGATGAGACAATAAATCAGTGGCTATTGTAAAGTATATAAGTATAGAAGTACAAGGTAGGTAATTTAAGACGAATAATCAAAGGGCTTTTGTGCATTCATGTTTAGAGGCTAAATTTGTAATAAACTTATACTTGATGGTGGATTGGAGGAAGCCATGTGCTTCACACTGTTCTGATAAATGTGTTTACTTTCCTTACACTGATTTGTCTCTTTTTGCATCTTCTTTTGCATCTTCTGAAATACAAGTTGCAGAAGCACTTGAAGCTTGGATATGGTATCTGGCTACTGTTTGATCATTATCGCACTCTATTGGATCATATATACAGAAGGTATGAATTGAAACTTGGGAGAATTGTATTGCACTTAGTAGTTCTCTACCTTATCAAAGTTCTGCAGAATCTTAACTAGTTAACAAGCTTAATAGTATGCAATGAATCTTCTAAGTTGTGTTCTTTTTGCAAGGTATACAAGGTGTGAATTTACCTGTTCTTGGCTTCACACCACATAAGATGTACAAGTATGGAGCAAATGGTGAGACTGATGATATGTTGGAATACCATACTACTTTTGATTTTTCACAAGACTCCCCTTTAGTAGAACTTGATGATGATTTCTTGTGTACACGCCCGGATGGCGAGGGCATATTAATAGAACTTTATTATGCCGTGATATTTTGTATCGACATATGATTACAATTTTTTTGATAACTTAATGTGAATATATTGTATGCAAATAGATTGCTTATATATAATATGATATATATATAATTAGTATTATGAGGCATTAAATGTGATTTAGTTTGATTATTTGTCAATCTACAATATATATATAATTTACGAAATACAATCAGGACACACGAATGTGTGTCCTCTTTTTTAATGACGTGTACTTCAAGGACACACAATGTAAGTCATACATGTATTTCATAAATTTATGACACACAAATGTGTGACATCTTTATTTATGACGGAAGCTTCAATGATACTCAATGCGCATCATAAATGTGTGTCATAAATGCGTGTCATAAATGCGTATCATAGATTTATGACACACAATTGCGTGTCATCTGAGATTTATGTCGGTGGCTTCAATGACTGAAAAATGTGTGTCATCCACACCCATAGATGACGTGCAATAAGCTTCATTAAACGGGTATTTTCTAGTAGTGAAATTAGGATAGACCATTTTTGTAATATGTTTCAAGAGTGAAATCAGAACAGACGCTGCTCTCCCATTGATCTTTGCTGAGTAAGGAATGATCAAGTGGAAGAAGATCAAGTTCGCCACTTTAGACTCAAATGAAGATTGAATCAACATTTATGCATTCATAAGAACATCATTTGCATAAAAGAAAATGCATTACATTGGTACATTTAATTACACTCGTATAAACACATGGTTTTTTTTTACTGATCTTCATATGAAAAGAGAAGATTCATGATACCTTACAAGTAGAAGGTAGAATTCAAACCTCAAATGAAGAAATCAATTTAGGATAGGCACAACCTAAATAATAGATGGGCACAATCCACAGAAGAAGCGTTATTTTGAAATGAGGCATGTTGCCCAACCTTTAAGTTGTTTTGAAAATGAGAAAGTGATTACCAAAGTTTCTCATTTCATCTTTTTGTGATATGAAATTCTTAAAAAGTAAGAAAGCGATTACCAAAGTAAAAAAGTAAGAAAGCCATCTGTAAGTCTTCTGAGCAAGATGATAAGTCATTCGGGCTATCCGTAAAACCTTAGGGTATGATGCTTTCACATAAAAATGAGAAAGAGACTACCAATGTTTTTCATTTAATTTTTTCAGAATATGAAATTCTTGAAAAGAAAAAAAAGTGATTACCAAAGTTTCTTACCTAGTAAATTATTTCCAAAATTTGTAAGTCCTTCGGGCCATCATTAAGTCTTTCGAGCATGAAGGTTAAATCGTTTGGTCATCTGCAAGTCTTTTGAGCAAGATGATAAGTCCTTCGGGCCATCCGGAAGACATTCGGGTAGGATGTTTCACATGAAAATGAGAAAGCGATTACCAAAGTTTCTAACCCAATAAATTATTTCCCAAAATTTGTAAGTCCTTTAGGCCATCAGTAAGTCTTTCGAGGATGATGGTTAAATCCTCTGGTCATCTATAAGTCTTTGATAAGTCCTTCGGGCCATCCATTAGACCTTCGGGTAGGATGTTTCACATGAAAATGATAAACGATTACCAAAGTTTCTCATTTAATGTTCTCAAAAAATGAAATTATTAAAAAGTAAGAAAGCGATTACCAAAGTTTCTAACCCAATAAATTATTTCCCAAAATTTGTAAGTCCTTCGGGCCATCAGTAAGTCTTTCGTGCATGATGATTAAATCCTTCGGGTCATCTGACTGTCTTTCGAGCAAGATGATAAGTCCTTTGGGCCATCCGTAAGACCTTAGGGTAGGATATTTTTACTATTTGTTATCATTGACTTCCTCGTGAAGAGAGAAGTCAATCTTTTTTATTATTGAATGCCTCGTGAAGAGAAGTCAACCTTTGTTATTTCTGACTCCCCAGTCCAGTCAATCCTTGACTTCTTCATGAAGAGAATTCAATCTTTGTTATTTTTGACTCCCCAGTAGAGTCAATCATTGACTTCCTCGTGAAGACAAGTCAATATTGCATATTTAGTCTTCCCGAAAAAGCAGCGAATCAAATCAACCTCGAGTATGATCTCCACAGAAGAGTAGTGGTAAATGTTCTTCTCATCCCATATTTGGTCTTCCTGGAAAAGCAGTGAATCAAATCATATCAAGTCTGATCTCACTGAAAGAAGAGTGGAACAGATTCGTCTTCCATTGGATTTTATCTCCCTGAAAAAAGAGTGGAGAAAATCCGTTTTACAAAAATTTCTCGAGTCTTATCTCCCTGAAAGAAGAGTGGAGCAGATTTGGCTTCCCTTGGATTTTATCTTCCTGAAAGAAGAGTGGAGCAGATCCGTTTTACAAAGATTTCTCGAGTCTTATCTCCCTGAAAAAAGAGTGGAGCATATTTGTCTTCCCCTGGATTTTATCTCCTTGAAAGAAGAGTGGAGCAGATCCATTTTACAAAGATTTCTCGAGTCTTATCTTCCTTAAAAAAGAGTGGAATAGATTCGTCTTCCCTTGGAGTTTATCTCCTTGAAAGAAGAGTGGAGCAGATCCATTTTACAAAGATTTCTTGAGTCTTATCTCCCTGAAAAAAAGAGTGGAGCAGATTCGTCTTCCCTTGGATTTTATCTCCGTGAAATAAGAGTGGAGTATATATGTTTTACAAAGATTTATCGAGTCTTATCTCCCTGAAAGAATAGTGGAGCAGACACGTCATTCAAAATTGATATGACTACTCGAAAAAGAGTCACAAATCATGTCTGATATCCTCTGAATGAATAGTGGAGTAGACACGTTTTCCAAAATTGATCTGACTACCCGAAAAAGAGGCACAAATCAAGTCTTCTCCCTGAAAGAATAGTAGAGTGGAATTATTTTCAAAAATTGATCTGACTTCTTGAAAAAGAGGCACAAATCAAGTCTTATCTCCCTGAAAGAAGAGTGGAGTGGACTTGTTTTCCAAAATTGATCTGACAACCCAAAAAAGAGGCACAGATCAAGTCATATCTCCATAAAGAAGAGTGGAGTGGATTTCCCATCAAAGAATGAAGTTGACTGGACAAAAACTCCTTATCTTTTAGTCTTTGTCCTATTTTTGTTAATACAAGAATAAGAAAAGAGGGGCAACTATAGAAAGACATTTTCGTCCTACTTATATTATTATTATTATCATCTTTATTAATAATAAATAATAATTACAAATTGAGGCCCAAAATCTAGAAGCCCAATACACCCAAACCTGAGGTCAAGTTACATTAAACCCATAGCCCCAATTAACCCAATCCAGGCCCAAATTACAAAGTTAACCTGAAGCAGATCCGACCCATCCAACCCGGAAGCCCAACAAGCTAACCCAGCATGCCTGAATCCATCTATGGTTTCTGCTCATCTTCCCAAACCGCCGTAGTTGTCAATTGTAGGATCTGGATCCGTCCAATGGTCCATATATGATTCTAGAAACCCTAGGGTTTCATCATAACCCTAGGGCTATCCTGCTGCCACCTAGAACGAGGATAAGCCGTCATTGTCAGATGCTCCTCTTCGCCATTGCCACGTGAACTGCCACCGTGGAAGATCACCGGCCAGATCTTAGAGATCTGGGTGCATTTAATACATCGAGCCACCCTTATGGTGAGTCACCACCATAGCCCCGGTGACTCACCAAACTTCCCTCAAATAACTGGTTTAAAGGGAGCACTCATGAGCCGTATAATAGGGACTCGACTCAGCTGTAAAGAAGGACAAAGAGAGATATACATTTGAAAATGAAGCACATCAACCAACATATCCATTCGAAAAGAATAACATAAAGAAAACAAAAGATAAAGAAAAGAACATAGGGAAACCACGAAAACAACAAAAAATAGATCAATAGAAACTTACCCTTGTCGAAGCCTCCATGTGCCGTCGAATCGTCAGAAATTTCGAAGGTAAAAATGTATATCTATGACAAACGACGTGTTTTTAGGACGAGAGGGGTTCGGATTCGGGTTCAGGGTTGGAAAATCTACGATTTAGGATATTTTTAGGCTGTCGACCGCCATCGACAACTTTCAGAATCACCGGTGGACGGTGGTCGGCTTCCCTCTGATTTCTCTTCGACGAGGGCAGCTTAGAGACAGAAGCAAAAAAAATGAGAATTTTGAAGTCCTTAAGGCCGGTTAAAAGGTATAAATACCCCACCCCAAACGACGTTGTTTTGGGGGGTTTCGGCGTAATTAGCGTATGAATAAATCCCATTCCACGTCTATGTACTTTGTCACCTTTCAATTTAGTCAATGAAATTGATTTTTGCATATTTTAATTTAGCTTTCAAATTTTATTTTATTTCTATTTTAGTCACTAACTGTGGTTATATGTATTTTGTCTAAATATCATATTTAGTCCCTATTATTTTAATAATTTTTATTTTAATCCCGAATAGTAATTAAGGTTAAAATTACATTTCTAGTACCTTAATTTTGTGATGTTTCTGTTTATGTCCATTACTATTGCTTTCTATACAATTTAATCCCCAAATTTTAATATTTTTTAATTTATTATTTTTGGCTTATTTAAAATTATATAGCACGTATAATATGAATTAGTTGCTATTGTGGCCTTGATCTTTTCTTATTTTTATAATTTAATCCTTAAATTTATTATATTTATTATTTTAAATCCTTATTACTTATTTGTTAAATACTAATTATAGTATTTGTTTTTCCTCGAGTAATCTATAGAAGCATGTCTTAACTAACAAGGAATGTGTTCTTAATAATTATTCAAATCAAATAATATATTTTATATTTAAATGAATTAATATATATGTTTTATTTAAAAACCAAGTTATATTATTTTATAAAATGAATTAATAAAAATATTTCCTTAACTTATTAGGAATGTATTTTAGAGGATTATTTGTACAAAATAATACCCCTGATATGGGATCAAAAATTAAATTTAAAATCAAATTTGTAAATTTTATTGCAAAGATAAATAATTAATGAATAAGGTACCAATTTTGGGCATTGTGGGGTGTTAATCTTTCCCCACACGTAATCGAATCTCGAACTCATTTTCTAGTATGCAGACCTCTTTTTGTGTTGTTTTAATAATTTTTAAAATAATTTTATTAAAATAACCAAATGTTTGAGGTGTCCAATCACACCTTAATCAAATATTGGTGGCGACTCCATAAATTGTGTTTTATCTTATTTGAGAAGAAACCACCAAAATATTTCGAGACATAATTTTAAAAATAATTAAATTTTATTTTTATAAAAAAAGTTCGTTTCTATTATGTTTGGCTTGAAATTAAGTTTGGCAAGTTGGAAATTTCATCTTGGTTGGTGGCCAACTCATTGGAAAATTCTTTGGTAGGTGGCTAACTTATTTTTCATATTTGGTCCCTAAAATATTAGGTTATTTATAAGTTTAGTCCTTAAAACTAAACTATAAATAGACCTAAGTATTTTTATTAGAAATCATCCCAAAACAAGTTATTTCTTCCCTTTGTTTTCTTCATTCTCTCACTTTAGGAATTCTAAAAGAATTTCATTTGTTGTAATATTTGTTGATAGTGAAGTTATCATCCGGTGTAGTGCCCGAGGAGTAGACGATATTCTCGTCGAACCTCGTAAATTTGGTATGTTCTCTCCTTTATTGTTTTTATTCGGTTTTTTCATTGTGTTTCAATATTCAATAGTTTGACAGGTTTATTCGTTGTGCAACCTTAGGTGGTTTTGATCTTGACATTTTAAGTCAATTTTGAAACTACGTTCGTTGGGAAATAACCTTCTTTCCCCAACAATTGGCATCAGAGCTTTGGTTGAGGTTATCCTGGTGGTTCAGTTGATGAAAATATACAGTCTGTGATATTGTATATTGTTCGTTAGAATTAAAATGTCAAAATACGGATTAGTTGAGACATCAAGCTCTTCATCTAGACCGGTGAGGAGGGTGATGTCAAATGCAAATTTCTCGGTGGAGTTGTTCAATGGATCCGGTCATTTTGGCATGTGGCAAGGTGAGGTGTTAGACACTTTATTCCAACAAGGTCTAGACAGTGCCATTGAGGAAGAAAACCTGAATATATGGAGGAGAAAGAATGGGGAACAATCAATCGTTTGGCGTGCAGCATGATTCGATCTTGTCTTTCCAGGGAGCAAAAGTATTGCTACAAGAACGAGACATTTGCAAGTCAGATGTAGAAAGGATTGGAGGAAAAATTCCTAAAGAAAAGCTCTCAGAATAGTCTCCACATGAAGAAAAGATTGTTCAAATTTTATTATCAACCAGGCACCAGTATGAATGAACACATCATTGCGTTCAATGAGCTAGTGGCAGACTTATTGGGCATGGATGAAACCTTCAAAGATGAAGATTTGGCCTTTATGTTATTGTCATCTCTTCTAGATGAATTTGAGCACCTTGAGACAACGTTACTTCATGGTAAGGATAATGTTACCCTTAAAGATGTAACTGGTGCTTTTATAGTTATGAGCTCAGGAAGAAAACTAAGAATGAGAGCAAGTACGAAGCAACGGAGGCCATGGTGGTAAGAGGTCGCTCGAAGAGTAAAAATCCAAAGTGGAGAGGGAGATCAAAGTCGAAGTACAGACTGGGAAATGATGAATGTGCCTTTTTTCATGAGAAAGGGCATTGGAAGAAAGATTGTCTTAAGCTGAAGAAGAAAGGAAAAGCTGCTCCAGATGCATGTGTTGCAGAGCATGATTCAAATGACTCTGACATATCATTGGTTGCTTCATCAACAACATTCCATTCAGATAAGTGGATATTAGATTCGGGTTGTACCTATCATATGTCTCCTAATCGGGAGTGGTTCTCCGATTTAGTAGAACTAAATGCAGGAGTTGTTTATATAGGCAAGACAATGCCTGTAAAACTGTTGGGATATGTTAAATTTGATTGAAGAATCAAGATGGATCAACCAGAGTTCTGACTGATGTCTGATATCTGCCCAGTTTGAAGAAAAAGCCCATCTCGTTAGGAGCCTTGGAATCCAAAGGCTCAGTAGTCACTATGAGAGATGGTGTTTTAAAAGTCACATATGGCGCACTTGTGATGATGAAGGGCATCAGGAAAAATAATTTGTATTACTACCAAGGTAGTACAATTATTGGAGCAATTGCCGCAACTTCCAGAGGTGATGATTTGGATGCAACCCAGTTGTGGCATATACGGTTGGGACAAGCTGGAGAGAAATCCTTGCAAATTCTGGCAAAGAAAGGATTGTTGAAAGGTGCAAAGGCTTACAAATTGAACTTTTGTAAGCATTGTGTTATGGAAAGCAGAAGAGAGTGAAGTTTGGCACCACTATACATAATACAAAAGTTATTGTTGATTATATTCACTCTGACGTATGGGGTCCTTCAAAGACATCGTCTTTGGGAGGAAACCATTATTTTGTAACTTTTGTATATGACTTTTCCATAAGAGTTTGGCTGTATCCGATGAAGTCTAAAGATGAAGTGCTTTGAATTTTCCTTAAATGGAAAAATATGATCGAGAACCAGACTGGTAGAAAGATCAAACGTCTTAGGACGGACAATGGAGGGGAATATAAAAGTGACCCATTCTTTGACGTTTGCCATGAGTATGGTATTATTCGACACTTCACTGTCAGAAATACACCACAATAGAATATGGTGACAGAGCATATGAATTGAACACTATTGGAGAAAGTTCGATGTATGTTGTCTAATGCTGGGTTAGGCAAGGCATTTTGGGCTGAGGCTGTGACATATGCTGGCCATCTCATCAATCGTCTGTCGTCGTCAGTGATAAAAGGAAAAACATCATTTGAGGTATGGTCTGGAAAACTTACTACTGATTATGATTCCTTATATGTATTTGGATCCACTATTTATTATCATGTGAAGGAATCCAAGCTTGATCCGAGAGCAAAGAAGACTCTCTTTATGGGAATCACCAAGAAGATAATTTGTAGCAGAGATGTTACCTTTGATGAATATGCCCTAGTAAAGAATGTAACAAATGAAGCTGTCCAGAAAAGTAGTACTCCACAGCAGGTGGAGCATACTTCAAATCAGGTGGAGTTTTAGCATACGATGATCCCAGAAGTTGATGCAGCTGATTCTTCAACTCTAATAGAAGAATCAGAAGATGAAGAGGTTCAAACCCAAGAACCATTAGAGACACCAGAACCATTTTTAGTTACAAGTCCAAGGAGATAAATTTGTAGACCTGCTCAATTTGTTGATATGGTGGCCTATGCTCTTCTAGTTGTTGATGATGATATCCCTATAACTTACCAAGAAGCAATACAAAGCTTGGAAAGTGATAAGTGGAAAAGTGACATGGATGAAGAAACGCAATCTCTCCAAAAGAACAACACTTGGAAACTGACACAATTACCGAAAGGTAAAAGAACAATTGGATGCAAGTGGGTATTTGCAAAGAAAGATGGATCTCATAGCAAGAAAGATGTTCGCTACAATGCACGGTTGGTAGCTAAAGGCTACGCTCAAAAGGAGGGAATCGACTAAAATGAAATATTTTCCCCTGTTGTGAAGTATTCCTCCAATAGAATATTGTTGGCCTTGGTAGCACAGTTAAATTTGGAGATTACTCAACTTGATGTAAAGACGACTTTTCTTGCACGGTGAATTAGAAGAGGAGATCTATATGACTCATCCAAAAGGATACAAACATGGTGGTTGTGAGAAATGGGATTGTAAGCTGAACAAATCGCTATATAGATTGAATCAATCTCTGAGGTAATGGTACAAGCGATTTGATAGCTTTATGAGGAGGTAAAAGTACACTAGAAGCAAATATGATCATTGTGTGTATTTTCAAACGTGTATTTTCAAACAAAGATGGATCATTCATTTATCTTCTCTTGTACGTTGACGATATGTTGATCGCTTCGAAGAGTCAAAATGAGATAGACAAATTAAAGGCTCAGTTGAATCAAGAGTTTGAGATGAAAGATCTAGGTGAGGCCGAGAAGATCCTTGGTATGAAGATAAGCAAAGATAGACAGAGATGGAAGCTTTACTTAACTCAAAAGCAGTATCTGAGAAATGTATTACAATGTTTTGGCATAATGAAAATACCAAACATGTATGTGTCCCACTAGCTTCTCATTTGAAACTTAGTTCTCAATTATCTCCTAAAACTAACGAAGAACGAGAGTATATAGCAAAAGTTCCATATGCTAATGCAGTTGGGAGCTTGATGTATGCAATGGTGTGTACGCGTCCTAAAATTTCACAAGCAGTTAGAGTTGTGAGCAGGTACATTTATGATCCTGGAGAAGGACATTGGCAAGCTGTGAAATGGATTCTACGGTATCTCCAACAAATCGTAGATGTTTGTTTAGTTTTTGAACAGGATGAAGCACTTGGTCAGTGTGTGGTTGGATATGTTGATTCCAGCTATGCTGGTGATTTGGATAAATGTCGATCAACTACTGGTATTTGTTTACTCTTGCTAAAGCGCCTGTAAGTTGGAAGTCTACTTTACAATCTACGGTGGCTTTGTCTACTATAGAGGCATAATACATGGCAGTTTCAGAGGCTGTGAAGGAAGCAATTTGGCTTAACGGGTTGATGGAAGAATTGCGAGTTGTTCAAAGTCACATTAGTCTCTATTATGACAGTCAGAGCGATATTCAGTTAGTGAAAAATCAAGTCTACCATTCAAGGACTAAGTATATCGACATGAGCTATCACTTTGTGCGGGAGATCTTTGAAGAAGGAAAGATTCTGCTTCAGAAAATTACGACAGCAGAAAATCCTACAGATATGATGACCAAGGTAGTAACAGTAATCAAGTTCAATCATTGTTTGAACTTAATTAACATCTTGAAAATATGAACACCTTCGTGTGTGTGGTGCTTGTGAGCGTAATTAGAGGCACAACATCAAATTTGGGGAGTTGAAGAAGTTCAGTAGGCTTGGTAATTTCAAGTCATGGTGGAGATTTGTTATGTTTGGTTTGAAATTAAGTTTGGCAAGTTGGAAAATTCATCTTGGTTGGTGGCCAACTTATTGGAAAATTCATCTTGGTTGGTGGCCAACTCATTGGAAAATTCTTTGGTAGGTGGCCAACTTATTTTTCATATTTTGTCCCTAAAATATTAGGTTATTTATAAGTTTAGTCCTTAAAACTCAACTATAAATAAACACAACTATAAATAGGCCTAAGTATTTCCATTAGAAATCATCCCAAAACAAGTCCTCTATTCTATTTGTTTTCTTGATTCTCTCACTTTGGGAATTCTAAAGAATTCCATTTTTTGTAATATTTGTTGATAGTGAAGTAATCATCCGGTGTGATGCCCGAAGAGTAGACGATATTCTCGTCGAACCTCATAAATTTGGTGTGTTCTCTCCTTTATTGTTTTTTATTCGATTATTTCATTGTGTTTCAATATTCAGTAGTTTGACAGGTTTATCCGCTGTGCAACCTTTGGTGGTTTGATCTTGACATTTTAAGTCAATTTTGAAACTACGTTTGTGTTGGAAATAACATTGTTTCCCCAACAGTTTCGACACATATATTTGTGTGGATATAAGATTGATGGTTACGTTATAGAATTTAAACCTTAAGATATTTTGTCTGCCTAAAATATAATCCTTAAGGTACCTTTTCGGTCTAAAACAATTATAAACAATGAACCTCTATGAATAAACAGATGTACAAGAGTACTACATAATACCAAGTGGATTTATAGACAAATCACTAAGGGTCATACGAATTAAAAGAATATTAAAAAAAATAAAATCTAACCATACACGAGGAGTAAATAATTTGAATATTTAACTTTACAAACCTTAGAATAAACAACTACTTAATAAATACAACAAGAAATTTGTAATGCAAACAGGTGGAATAAATATCATAAAGTGTCAAAGACATATAACATGACTTGTCACATACGTTGGAATATACATTAGGTTTTAACGCTAGCTACTTTTTTTCCTCAGCAATATATGGATTTTATTGAAGGAAAAATGGTCATACAAGATTGTTGAAAAGTCAATATTAGCCTAAATAAGCCCCACACCTAAATTAATTTGATGTCATTGCTTACATCAATTTAGTTTTGATTTCATTGCTTACATCAATTTAGTTAGGTGAAACATTAGGTATTTTTATCATTTTTAATTTCAATGGTTTAAATTATTTTGTGGTTATTTTAATGAGTGGTTTAGATTGTTTCTTGTAACCTATAAATATCCTACTTGTATTTCAGTTTTATCATCCAACAATAAAATCTTAATTATAAGCATTTGAAAGTTTTCTTAAGAGTTCTTCATCTTTTGCAATTTTGTGAGATTATTCTAAAGAAAGTTTTTTCTTCTTCTCGATCAATTAGAGTTCCTACTCTATTTTGATTCAACAATTGGCATCAGAGCAATGTTATAAGGTCTATTGAAATTCCAAGTATACTCCGTGGATGTAGTTTTTAACTGATCTTCTACATCAGAAAATATTTCTTGAGATTATTGTCGGAGTTATTTCAAACTTTGTGGATGCACATTTGTTACTCAAGCTTGTTCGATGTAGTCAAAGCCTTGTCATTACGATGGGTGACCTTCAAGTAGTTAGAGGAATCAAGAAGCTCAACAACCGAAACTATAACATGTGGACAATGTGTATAGAGTCTTACCTTCAAGGTTAAGACTTGTGGGAGGTTGTTGGTGGTAGTGAAGTTACACATCCGGCAGCGGAAGATGCTAACGGCATCTTGCAGAAGTGGAAAACTAAAGCAGGCAAAGCAATGTTTGCTTTAAAGACCAAAATAGAAGAAGAAATGTTGGAGCACATTCGGGATGCTAGATCATTGAAGGAAGCGTGGGACACTTTCGCTACACTTTTTTCAAAGAGGAACGATACAAAATTGTAACTTCTGGAGAATGAACTTTTATCGATGACACAACACGACATGGCAGTTTCCCGATACTTTCACAATGTGAAGTCGATATGTCGTGAAATTTTAGAATTAAATCCAACAACTGCTATTGGGGAAGCCATGATAGAAAGATTAATTGTCCATGGCTTGAGACCTGAATATCGAAGATTTGTAGCCGCTGTACAAGGATGGCCGACACAACCATCACTTGTTGAGTTTGAAACGAAGGAGAATTTATCAGTTCGTTTCCATATGAAGGAACTTGGACAACTTAAGCACTTTCTTGGTCTAGAGGTTGACCACACAAACGAAGGAATATTTCTGTGTCAACAGAAATATGCTAAAGATATGTTGAAGAGGTTTGGAATGCTCGAATGCAAGTGAACTTTGACGCCAATGGAACCAAATGCCAAAATGTGTGCACATGAAGGAAAAGATTTGGAAGATGCAACAATGTATCAAAAATTGGAAGGTAGTCTGATCTACTTAACCTTTACCCGACCTGACATTTCTTATGCAGTTGGTGTGATGATTCAGAATATGCAAAATCAAAAGAACCCTCATTTGGAAGCAGTTCGACAAATACTAAGATATGTGAAGAGTACAATTGACTATGGTCTTTTGTACAAGAAAGGTGAAGACTGCAAGTTAGTTGGTTATTGTGATGCTGATTATGCAGGAGATCAACAACTGGGTATGTGTTTAAGCTTGGCTCTGGAACAATTTCTTGGTCTAGCAAGAGACAACCGACAATGTACTTGTCAACTACAGAAATAGAGTACCGAGCAGCAGCAATGGCAGCTCAAAAAAGCACGTGGCCGATACAACTAATGAATGATCTACATCAACCAATAGATTATGCAATTATGTTGTACTGTGACAACCAATCGGCAATTCGGCTGGCAGAGAATCTTATTTTTCATGCAAGAACTAAACATGTGGAAGTACATTACAACTTTGTTAGGGAAAAAGTTTTGCAAGAAGAGATTGAGATGAGGCAAGTCAAGACAGATGAGCAAATTGCTGACTTGTTTACAAAAAACTTGAGTGTTGGAAAGTTTGAACATTTCCGTCGTCAGCTTGGAGTGTTTCAAAAAATGGGGGCTAACATTGAGGGGGAGTGTTGAGAAGTCAATATTAGCCTAAATAAGCACACACCTAAATTAATTTGATGTCATTGCTTACATCAATTTAGTTTTGATGTGATTGCTTACATCAAAGTAGTTAGGTGAAAAATTAGGTATTTTTCTCATTTTTAATTTCAATGGTTTAAATTATTTTGTGGTTATTTTAATGAGTGGTTTAGATTGTTTCTTGTAACCTATAAATACCCTACTTGTATTTGAGTTTTATCATCCAACAATAAAATCTTAATTATAAGAATTTGAAAGCTTTTTTAAGAGTTCTTCATCTTTTGCAATTTTGTGAGATTATTCTAAAGAGAGTTTTTTCTTTTTCTCGATCAATTAGAGTTTCTATTCTATTTTGATTCAACAAAGATCACTTTTTGTTTTATTAAAAATTCCCTCCAAATAGAAGGAGAAAGGGAGCATATGATGGTGATCAAGTTTACAGAAGAGTCGACCACATAGACACAATCTCACAATAATTGATAATAACAATTATATTACAATATTCTCAACACCCTAGTAAAAAAAATGATCTTACAAAAGAATATAAATTTGAGCACACTAAACTGGTTGCAAACATCGTTCAAGATCCACCCCTCCAAATATTCAGAACGCAAAAAACACCCACTTGGTATTGTCTCATTTGAAAAATCATATTCTCAATACTTCACTTCTACTACCACCAAGATTTGAAAACGGATTGATGTAGCATACCATATTCTACAAAATAATGTGTCAAAACGTTGCTTTGTCTGCAAACATAGTTAAACTGCATCATCCCTATTCTTTTAAATTCGACCATCGGCCAACACCTTAATTTCACCCAACTCCAATCCTTCATGTTGTAGCAGCACTCAATTACGACCAATTTCAAATATCCTCTTCAATTTACCCCCGCCGAGGAGTTATCAAGCCTCACTTCGATGAATATTAACATCCGCAAAAGGTTGAGTTATTTAACGGCGTTTGTGAGTAAAACGCCACTAATTGTCATGATATATAGCGAGGTTTGTTGTATGACGCCACGATTATCTTGTTTTTAGTGGCTTTTGTTTTCTCATATGCCACTAATGGTCTCGTATCATAAGTAGGGATGGTAATTTAATCCAAAATCGATAGGATATGACCACACCCGTTCTTATAGGGTTAGATTTAAAAATAAAAATAAAGTTCATGTTGGATCGGGTCGGTCGAGTTTTTGAAGGGAGTGAGATCAAGCTGTGTCGTGTTTTGGTGGTGGGTAAAAAAACTTCGACTCGACCTGACTCAGTGTTAATAATGTAATTTCTTTAAAAAATTATTATTTTTTTAATTAAGTCCTTATTTTATACTGGGTCTGGTCGAGTTGGGTCAAATTTATACTCTAAATATTCGGGTTGGATCAGACTCAGACGGAGAATATATATTTTTCGAGTCAGGTTGGATCGAGTGGAGGTTATTTAATTTTCCAGTCCGATCAGATTTATACTCTAAAAAGTAGGTTTAAGTACATGTTTCAAGTCTCAAGAATAAAATTATTTTGCACAGAAAAAAAATAAGAGTCAGACATTAAGTTGATTGCAGCTGTTCGTTTTGTTATTTGTTTGTATGTGCTAATACCACACGTAATTGTTGACATTATGAAATAATCACTCAATAATAACACAAAATTTTAAATTCCATAAAAAAACAAGTTAATACATGCTTAAGAAATGTAATCTATACTCAAAATCAAATATATTAGCTCTTAGGTTATTTTAGTCATTTCCACAACATAGGGGTATTTTGCTTATTTTTGCACATAAAGACTATCCGTTCATTTTCGCATACAATATAGTTCGGTCATTTTGTAGGTTTCTTTGGCCCAATAGGGCAAATATTTTAATTATTTACCCTAATAGACCACTTTGAAATTTATTTTGGGATTTACCACATTTGTTATAAGGAACTTGTAACACAACACTTTGAGATGACGAGTTCCTTTATAAATAATTTTTAATGGTCCCATGTATGCTAATACTTTATTATTCACGATGGAACTCATCTCCTCGACGTGATGAGTCTTGTTGAAAATTATTTTTTTACTTTTACCTTTACTAAATGATTTGAAATTTAAAAAAATGTCAATCTCGTCACTTTGACGTTACGATTTTGTTTTGAATTTTAAAAAAGTATCCGTTGTGTAATGGGAAGCTTTTGAAATTTAAAATTAAATAGGTGAAACTCGTCAAATCGAGGTGACAAGTTTCATCAGATTTATTTTTAAAAATATATATGAAACAAGAAAATAAATAAAAAAATGCAGTGTTGCAGAGGAGATGTACTAAACATCACTCCACTTTGAGATGCACCTTCGAAATACGATGATAGGCTTAAGGTATTTGACGCCATCATTGTCATCATTGACTCGACTTGGCTATGTTGTTGACCATATATAATAAGATCCCATTCACCCCCACCTGCATATTCGGTCGAAGATGCTTGAGTTTTTTTCATTTCATCCTATGAACCTCCAACGCAATTCGACTGAGTCTCCGTTGTAGCATAATATGAAGGATAAAAACCAAAACTACTATGGGATGCAAAATAATCGGAAAAAGTAGAAGACGGAGATGATGATGATGATTTCTTCTTGGCCATTTTGAATTTGGCCTTTCCTCGGTCCCATTCTTCCCTCTCTTGTGATGTCGTGAAATATGGTTTCCCATTTGATTCATAATTTAAGAGGTAGGGAGAAACGTCGAAATCAAGGTCAGTGAGTGAAATCTCTTAATGCATAGGGACTAAGAAACGACGGTGATTTCATTTCTCAATGTAATTAGAATGTTCCTCGACTAATTTTGGGTATGCTTCCCACGCGTATCAATTCTATGAGTGCATCTATATGCATAATTTACATAAGAATCAGTTGATGATACCCAAATGTCGCAACAATTTTGACCGGCCATATCAATTCTCATTTGTATATCTTGTTTAGTTGCACCCAATAACTTCGTCTCAATAATTTTATGCAACCATCTAAATAATATAAAAAGTCAAAATTAAAAAAAAAATACAAAAAAATTAAATTTAAAATTTTAATAAAAAATCATGGTAAAAATTAGCTTGTAGCGAAAGGAAACTCAATCCGGGATGGTGTAATTGGCGAAAAAAATGGGAACCGGTACTACACCCAAGATTGTAGGAGGACTAGACAACCTGCTACATCCGCTTTTCACCCCATTAGATAATTGAAGCCTTGCAAAGTTCCCGGTATAAAAAAGCCAAAATCGCCAAGCCCCAACTAATATTATGACACAAAGTAAAATTATCTAATATCGGAAGATATTGAATGCGTGTCAATTTACCAGATTTATTCCGTAACAATATCCGTTCATTTTCTCACATAGGGGTATTTTGCTTATTTTTGCACATAAAGACTATCTGTTCATTTTCGCATACAATATAGTTCGGTCATTTTGTAGGTTTCTTTGGCCCAATAGGGAAAATATTTTAATTATTTAGCCCAATAGACCACTTTGAAATTTATTTTGGGATTTACAACATTTGTTATAAGGAACTTCTAACACAACACTTTGAGATGATGAGTTCCTTTATAAATAATTTTTAATGGTCCTATGTATGTGGGCCCCATTTATGCTAATGTTTTATTATTCATGATGGAACTCATCACCTCGACGTGATGAGTCTTGTTGAAAATTATTTTTTTTACTTTTACCTTTACTAAATGATTTGAAATTTAAAAAAATGTCAATCTCGTCACTTTGACGTGATGATTTTGGTTTCAATTTTAAAAAAGTATCAGTTGTGTAACGGGAAGCTTTAGAAATTTAAAATTAAATAGGTGAAACTCGTCATATCGAGGTGACAAGTTTCATCAGATTTATTTTTAAAAATATATATGAAACAAGAAAATAAATAAAAAAATACAGTGTTGTAGAGGAGATGTACTAAACATCACTCCACTTTGAGACGCACCTTCAAAATACGATGATAGGCTTATGGTATTTGACGCCATCATTGTCATCATTGACTCAACTTGGCTATGTTGTTGACCATATATAATATGATCCCATTCACCCCCACCTGCATATTCGGTCGAAGATGCTTGAGTTTTTTTCATTTCATCCTATGAACCTCCAACGCAATTCGACTGAGTCTCCGTTGTAGCATAATATGAAGGATAAAAACCAAAACTACTATGGGATGCAAAATAATCGGAAAAAGTAGAAGACGGAGATGATGATGATGATTTCTTCTTGGCCATTTTTAATTTGGCCTTTCCTCGGTCCCATTCTTCCCTCTCTTGTGATGTCGTGAAATATGGTTTCCCATTTGATTCATAATTTAAGAGGTAGGGAGAAACGTCGAAATCAAGGTCAGTGAGTGAAATCTCTTAATGCATAGGGACTAAGAAACGACGGTGATTTCATTTCTCAATGTAATTAGAATGTTCCTCGACTAATTTTGGGTATGCTTCCCACGCGTATCAATTCTATGAGTGCATCTATATGCATAATTTACATAAGAATCAGTTGATGATACCCAAATGTCGCAACAATTTTGACCGGCCATATCAATTCTCATTTGTATATCTTGTTTAGTTGCACCCAATAACTTCGTCTCAATAATTTTATGCAACCATCTAAATAATATAAAAAGTCAAAATTAAAAAAAAAATACAAAAAAATTAAATTTAAAATTTTAATAAAAAATCATGGTAAAAATTAGCTTGTAGCGAAAGGAAACTCAATCCGGGATGGTGTAATTGGCGAAAAAAATGGGAACCGGTACTACACCCAAGATTGTAGGAGGACTAGACAACCTGCTACATCCGCTTTTCACCCCATTAGATAATTGAAGCCTTGCAAAGTTCCCGGTATAAAAAAGCCAAAATCGCCAAGCCCCAACTAATATTATGACACAAAGTAAAATTATCTAATATCGGAAGATATTGAATGCGTGTCAATTTACCAGATTTATTCCGTAACAATATCCGTTCATTTTCTCACATAGGGGTATTTTGCTTATTTTTGCACATAAAGACTATCTGTTCATTTTCGCATACAATATAGTTCGGTCATTTTGTAGGTTTCTTTGGCCCAATAGGGAAAATATTTTAATTATTTAGCCCAATAGACCACTTTGAAATTTATTTTGGGATTTACAACATTTGTTATAAGGAACTTCTAACACAACACTTTGAGATGATGAGTTCCTTTATAAATAATTTTTAATGGTCCTATGTATGTGGGCCCCATTTATGCTAATGTTTTATTATTCACGATGGAACTCATCACCTCGACGTGATGAGTCTTGTTGAAAATTATTTTTTTTACTTTTACCTTTACTAAATGATTTGAAATTTAAAAAAATGTCAATCTCGTCACTTTGACGTGATGATTTTGGTTTCAATTTTAAAAAAGTATCAGTTGTGTAACGGGAAGCTTTAGAAATTTAAAATTAAATAGGTGAAACTCGTCATATCGAGGTGACAAGTTTCATCAGATTTATTTTTAAAAATATATATGAAACAAGAAAATAAATAAAAAAATACAGTGTTGTAGAGGAGATGTACTAAACATCACTCCACTTTGAGACGCACCTTCAAAATACGATGATAGGCTTATGGTATTTGACGCCATCATTGTCATCATTGACTCAACTTGGCTATGTTGTTGACCATATATAATATGATCCCATTCACCCCTACCTGCATATTCGGTCGAAGATGCTTGAGTTTTTTTCATTTCATCCTATGAACCTCCAACGCAATTCGACTGAGTCTCCGTTGTAGCATAATATGAAGGTTAAAAACCAAAACTACTCTGGGATGCAAAATAAGCGGCAGAAGTAGAAGACGGAGATGATGATGATGATTTCTTCTTGGCCTTTTTGAATTTGGCCTTTCCTCGATCCCATTCTTCCCTCTCTTGTTATGTCGTGAAATATGGTTTCCATTTGATTCATAATTTAGGAGGTAGGGAGAAACATCGAAATCAAGGTCAGTGAGTGAAATCTCTTAATGCATAGGGACCAAGAAATGACGGTGATTCCATTTCTCAATGTAATTAGCATGTTTCCTCGACTAATTTTGGGTATGCTTCCCATGCGTATCAATTCTATGAGTGCGTCTATATCCATAATTTACGTAAGAATCAGTTGATGAGACCCAAATGTCGCAACAATTTTGACCGACCATATCAATTCTCATTTGTATATCTTGTTTAGTTGCACCCAATAACTTCGTCTCAATAATTTTATGCAACCATCTAAATAATATAAAATGTCAAAATTAAAAAAATACAAAAAATTAAATTTAAAATTTTAATAAAAAATCATGGTAAAAATTACCTTGTAGCGAAAGGAAACTCAATCCGGGATGGTGTAATTGGCGAATAAAATGGGAACCGGTACCACACCCAAGATTGTAGCAAGACTAGACAACCTGCTACATCCGCTTTTCACCCCGTTAGATAATTGAAGCCTTGCAAAGTTCCCGGTATAAAAAAGCCAAAATCGCCAAGCTCCAACTAATATTATGACACAAAGTAAAATTATCTAATATCGAAAGATACTGAATGCGTGTCAAATTACCAGATTTATTCCGTAACAATATCCCTCCAATCAATTGGAGCAAACACGCTCGGCTGATAAAAATCACCTCTTGCTCGATAGAGTCGTCCGTCATATTAAATTAAGACTCCAATCATTTGATCTGTATCTAGTACCCATCTAAGACCTTTGATGGTGGCATCTTTCGCAAAACTTGGTGAACAATTCCG
The DNA here is from genome assembly GCF_006381635.1 of Hibiscus syriacus. NCBI lineage: Eukaryota > Viridiplantae > Streptophyta > Magnoliopsida > Malvales > Malvaceae > Hibiscus > Hibiscus syriacus. Next base: position 3,425,657 of record NW_024062641.1, on the reverse strand, counting down.
AATCAGTTGAAATTGTTGTGTCTCACTATCGCCGTACCGTTAACCAAAACACCGAGTTAGTAAGCAACATCTTCCAACATAATTGCCGCTTCACCACTCGAAAAATGGAAAGTATGCATATATGGCCTCCAACGTTCAATGAGAGCAATAATCAATGCCGAGTTAACCTTAAAACCACGCAAAAAGGTCGTTGGATAGAACCTAGATTATTGCAAATATATAATAATCCACTGATACGAATCTTGGAGACCCATTCCTCTTTAATGAACTCTCTGTTCTTTATCTGGTCTGAGCTTGAGTGAAGAAATATGGACATCATCAAGGCGTAATATTTCATCGCGGGCTGACATTTTTTTAAAATTTTTGATTTTTTCCTTAACAAAACACAATAAGAAAACCTAAACCTTAAACTCCCATTTATAACCCAAAATCCAACGACAAGAAAGGACTAGTTAACTAAAAAATGCCACTGAACTCGTCACCTGGAGGTGACGAGTTCCATCGTGACCGTTGCAATCTGTCTGTTGCATCTACCCATTGTGCAACGGCTAGAAACATGTACTTTTTTAAAATTCAAAACAAACTTATCATGTTGAGGTGTTGAGTTTGGCATATTTTAAAAAAAATTAAATTATTTGGTAAAGGTAAAAATAAAAAATTAATTTTCAACAAGACTCATCACGTAGAAGTGACGAGTTCCATTGGAAATAATAAAATATTAGTCCACATGGGGCCCATATACCTAGGACCATTAAGTTATTATTTCTAGAGGAACTCGTTCATTGTGTCAAATGTCGTAGATCCCACAATAAACTTTAATGTGCCTTATACGACTAAATAATAAAATATTAGCCCTATCGGGAAAAACCTCATTTTATAAAGTCTAAGGCCTCAAGCCCACTTAATAAATATTATGTGTTTTTTATCTTCTATCTAAAGTTTAAGACTTCAAATCTATTTATTATCTGGAGTATTTTGGTAATTTTACAAGACTTGGACTCCAAGTTCAGTTATTTCTCAAAAATTAGGATCTTGAGTCTTACTAATTAGCCGTAAAATTATTTTACTCATTCTTTCAAAGTTTCAGGACTTAATGCTCATTTATTAAACCTTAAAAGGTATTTTAGTTTTTTTATCATCCAAGAGTATTTTACTTCCTTTTTTTTTCAAATTTTAATATTTCTAGCTCATCTAATTAAATTTATGGGTATTTTTGTCATTTTATCACTTAGGACGTCAAACTTAGTCCTAAAATATCATTTTAGGAGGGTTTGATGCAAGGATGACAATAGGTTAGGCTGGGTAGGGCTTTTGGTTAACTTGATCCGACTTGAAAAATATGTATCATTCATTCGAATATGACATGACTTGAAAATGATATATTCTCTACTCGACCCGACTTGACTCAAAAAATATATATTCTCCACCTGATTTTGATTTGATCAGAATTTTTAGAGTATAAATCAATCCGACCAGATCTGTTCCGTTACAAAATAAAAATTTATTTAACAAAATAATAATTTTTTTAAGAAAATTACATTATTATCCTCGATGGGGTTGGGTCAGAGTTTTTTCACCCTCCACCTAAACCCGACTCGACCTTACTCCTTTAACCTACCTGACTCCAACAAAACAATTTTATAAAAAATCCGACCCTATCGGATCGGAACAAAACCCTTTGATTTCAAGTTAAATTGTTATCCCTAACTCGTCCAAGCATTTCGGCTTCATATTATTCAACTCCACCAGCTCAGGAACCATCAAATAACTTATTCAAAAATGGATGTGGTTGTTGAATTCACTAGTCTCACTTATACCTACAATAATAATTATTATACAACCACAATACTTGCAATGGTTACAATAACATACTTGCAATGATTACAATAACATACTCAAAAATAATCCACAACTGTAATTTAAATATTTGATATAGAGTATTAAGTCGAGTTAGTCGGAGTCGAAAAGGATTCTAAGGTATCAAATGATTGATCTGTAAGTGTTGCAACTATTGCAAGGGGTTATACGAAATTCAAGTTTAAGATGGTTCAACGACCATAGATGCGAAAAGCATAAGCACCCAAATAGGAAATCTACTCAAAGCAGAATTTCGGTTATTAACAAACATAAAACAATAGATTTTCATTTATAATTAAATTAAATTACTTGTCTTATCTTTATATCTTTATTAATTTGTGTAGCATTAAATTCGAGTCAAATTATATCATTTAGTACTTAGAATATGCTTGAATGAAGTTTATATTTTTATTATTTAAATAGTTATGTTAAACAAATTTTTAATACAATTAAAAGAGTAATTCTTTAATGTATTAGAATATAGTGATAAAATAATATCTTATAACTATTGGTCTATTGTTTCAATTTTTTATAGAAACCTAAACAAACTAAAAGCAAATAAAAAAGTTGTTTGACTTAAAAGTTACATGCCTAATCATGTCGTAATAAAAAATCTCAATCACCAAAAAATGTACTTAAATAAAATAAAATCTTATTTAGAATATTATAAGACTTTTTCCTTTTATTCTTTTTTTACATTAACCAACAACAAAATCTAAATAATAATAATAATAATAATAAGGTGTTTGACTTAAAAATTACTTACTACTAATTATGTCGTAATGATAATTAAATTTGCACTTTGAATATAATTAAAACTATTGGGAAGAACATAAATTCCTCCAAGGACTAATTCTTTCCATGATCAAACTATAATAAAAAAGTACATAAATACATATAAACTATAATCAAACTATTACAGTACAATAGTAGGAAATAATGGAGAAAGTGACCAAGGCAAATAGCTGCAGCTTTACACCTGCTTTATGGTTGCGATTAATCACTGTGTTGATATTTGTTCTTTGCAATTGCTGTGCTGAGATCCCAACAAACAGGTTCTTCCTTTTTCTGTTCAATAACTGTGGTCCATAGGTTGATGACAAGTACCAATATTTGATTGAGAACAAAGATAACAAGCTTCATGGATGGATATCCGATGACGATGGATAATCACACCAAGCTCTGAGTTGAGAGCTGGTGGCCCTCATAAGGAGGGCCTCACTTCTCATCCTGGTGCCACTTCTCTATGCGTAAGTCTATTTGCAACCCAATAAGTACTACATACATGCATAAATTATAGAAGCTTGCAATAATTTTCATTTAACTAGAAATGATTGTGTGAAATTTTCATTGTTTCGATGATTTATATGCTAGTTACCGCTCTCTATGCCGGGAAGGATTTTGATATAAGAATAGCGAGCACTGGAAAAAGGTGTTCGGTCCTTCTTTATTCATCTTAATTCTGCTTCTTCCAATAATGATCACCGCAAGACACTTTGGAATGACGCTCAAAAACAGGTTTTCTCATCACTAGCAAGATCGGGTAATCTTAAATTTATGGTATCGAGCAACTAACTCATTTATCACTTATTTGTGCGTCATTAGTTGAGTGAAGAAATCGAAAGCTGACTTTACAATTTCACTCGATCCAAAGATTTTACTCATGCTGAACAACGAGGCCAAGTTAGCGGTCAGTTACTTGTGCGAAACTGGTACAATGATAAGGAATTCGTTCCGGCACAATCTGCCTTTGTGGTGTTGGCTGCTCCTCGAGATGCAGGATCATGGCAACACGGCGGGAAGGTTAATATTGTTAACCAAGTTACATCTTAAGTCTTAATTATATAGATGTATATGAATATTCCAACTCTGGTTTCTGTCATGTTTTTTACTGTTTTCAGGGTTATCAATTTTGGACTCAATCCGACAACAATGGACGTTTCGAAATAAAAAATGTCCGACCGGAATTGCATAATTTGTATGCATGGGTCCATGGTTTCATTGGAGGCTACAAATTGGATCTCAACATCACTATCCAACCAAGTCAAATTTATTTCCATGTTATTCTAAACCATTGGGTTCATGAAATAACATAATCTTTTTTCATAAATGCCTATGCAGGAAACAAGATTAGCGTAGGTACTCTAATATATGATCCTCCAAGGAATGACCATACGTTGTGGGAAATTGGGATTCCAGACCGCACAGCAGCCGAATTCTTCATACCGGAACCTGAGCCGATGCTTGTTAGCTCATTGTGCCTCGATGAAACAGACAAGTAATCTCGGTTTAACCTCTTGGTCATGCATGCCATTCACCCTGAAGATCTCCACACATATTTATTCAACTTACGAGTTTGTTTTTTCAATGGACAGGTATAAATCTCAACATTATCGGTCGTCATTTAACAGGAATAGAATGTAGCTATGCTTTTCACTTACTCTCTATGCTAATGAACCTTTACAAATGTATTCATAGGTCCGATTCAACGACCCGAGTGCATTCGACCGTATTTTACTACGAGGAGGATAAGTTACGATAATGCCGTAGCATGACATGGAATTCATGGAATGTACAGATTATATAGCATTAATGTGGCTGGTCACAGATTTTAGAAAGGGGAGAACGCAATCTTTCTAACACAGAGAAGAAGCATGGGGGCATTCAATGCAGTTATGTATGACTATATTCAATTAGAAGGGCCGACAGTTTGATTAATTTTAGAAGTAATGTATAAATACAAGATAGAAATTTAGATTCTTTCTTCATAATGATCATACCTAGACAGTATATTTGAAGCAATTTTTTTTTTTTTTACGTTTGGATTCATTAATATATAGAAACGAGTATGATTCTCCAAAATTTTAAAAAGCATTATCTCATCCCATACTACTGAGTTAAGAGCAATTGTAATACCCAAATATCGAGTCAGTGACTATAATGAAAGGATTTAAAATTTAGAGGATTAAATTGAATAAATGGTAAAGTATAAGAAATGATTTTGTAAATTGTGTTTAAGACTAATTAGTAAAAATGGAAGAATGGAGGGGATATTATGGTCCTTAAGAGGGAAAATGAATTTATTAAGAGAAAAAGGGGGAAAAGTTGAAAAGCTAAGTTATCTCTTCCTCTTCTCCTTCTTCTCATCCCCGTGCTCTTCCCATAGCCAAAGGTAAGATTTCTTCAAGTTGGTTTTTCCCACTACAAGAAAATATACCTTTAATGACACACGAACAATGACACACGCTAATTTATGACTTGCAAAAAATGTGTCATAAAAAAATGTCATGTTTTTTAAAATCTGAACAATTTATTAAGAGTAAAAGGGGGAAAAGTTGAAAAGCTAAATTATCTCTTCCTCCTCTCCTTCTCGTCCCCGTGCTCTCCCCATACCCAAAGGTAAGATTTCTTCAAGTTGGTTTTTCCTTTAGTTTATGGGTTGGTTTTGAAGCCTTAAATGATATAGAAGCTTAAGGAAAGCTTAAGATTAAATAAAACTAAGTGATTAGTGAATTATTTGAGATTTAAGAAAATGATTTTTTTTAATGATATGATGAAATATGATCCTTTAATGAAGTTTAAAAGTATATTTGACTTGCGTTAGAAGTAAATAAGTGATTGAGAGCCTTAGAAGTGATTAAAAACATGTTTGAAAAATTAGTGTGATTCTTAGTTTGGAGTGTTCTTTGGAAATTTTAGATGTTATAGGAAGATTAATGGAGGTAAGTTAGTTGGGTTAAGTTATGATGATTTTAATGGTATGGTTGGAGATAAAAGTAAGAGATTTAAACGAAATTTGGGTAAAAAACGAAGTGAAATATGAAAAATTTGGGTAAGGGTATCGGTACTGAAAGAACAGTACCGACACTATAGGGTTAAATTTGAGGAAAGAGGATGAAAACGATGAACAATATCGATATTGATGCAAGTAGTATTGATACTGCTGTGGGATATCGATACTAAGAGGAAGGTATAGATACTATGGATTCCAGAATGCAAAAATGGTATCGATATTGAAGGGAGTATCAGTACCATAGTATAAAAGTATCGATACAATAGTAGGGGTACCGATACTAGTCAGTCTAAAATTTTAAGATATGATGAAATTAAATAGAATTCGAAAATAATAGTACTTTTGAGTATTATTAGATATATAAATGTTAGAAATAATACTAACATTTGTATTGAATGTGTAATTATGGATGCATGTGCAGATCGTAACCAAGCTCCTGAGTCAAGCAAGAAAAAGGACAAGGATAAAGTTATCAAATAGTCGTACATCATTAAAGCACACTAGTGAGGCATAACATGTGAGTGCATTTTATGTACTTATATGCGATGAGGATGACTTGCGATGAGTCAACCTCGAACGTTTTGATAAAAGTATGTTATATAGTAGTTCGATATATTTTTATAATGTTTATGGAAATGATACTACGAATGATTTTAGAGTATGAACTACTCTAAAATGAATAGATGAACTTTTATGTTCTTTTAATGGTTATCTATGTTCAGAAATGAATGTTAAATCTATGAATTTGACTTAAAAGCCCATTGTATGTGAATTGAGAGTCATATGTGCATTTCGACATAAATTGTATGTAATGGTTATCAATCGATTTTGTGTAATGTATAATGGTGCATTTTCTTATCAATACTATGTGTACTTTCGACACTAGATGTGCAACTATGGTATTCATAATGAGTTTTTCAATTACCATTTCAATATACAATTATGTATAAAAGTTATCGATTGATTTTGTTTATTGCATAACGGTGCATTTTCGTATCATTACTACGTGTACTTTCGGCACTATGTGTGCATCCATGGAGTTCATAATGAGTTTGTGAATTTCCATTTCTGCACTTCGATGCAATGCATGTACATTGCATTCTTATTTGGCATATATTGGGAAAATAAAGGATAAATTGGAAAAATATTAATTGATAGGTATGCGGGGCATACTAAATATAGTTTCGCAGGTTATGTGAATGAACATTGGCTTGCCAAGCCAGATTATGTATCAATATGATTTATACAATTTGAATTCGTAACTTGGCATTATATGATATACTGATAAGATGCATAATAGACATATATTCTATGATATTTTCCTCATATTTCGTATTTTGTTGATTAGGATGAAGATTTGGATAAAACAAGTTCAAAATCTAATTATTAGCATGATCTTCACAAAATCCCCAAATCAAGGAGGAAAAATCAGAATTCAAGAAGTTGACAAGACCAGAAGAGGTTTTCGCATAAAGCGTGGGCACGACTTATTCATCCAGATTTATTGCAGAAAAGTCTTCAGTTAAGGCGTGGGAGTGCCTTACCAGTATGTATAATCCTAAATTAGGGTTATGAATTTACAAGGGTAAAAGAGTTTAATGACGGATGGGAATACTCTTTTGAATTATTCTTATCTTTAGAAAAGGATGAGGGCATTTAAAACTCCCATTTTTGTGGGATTTTCTTTAATTGAAACTTCTTTATCTAGAGTAGGAAATCCTTATAAAAGGGGAGCTAGGGCATCAGTTTTACATCAAATTTTTCATTAAGTTTTTCTTTTTGCGTTCTTTCAATTATGAGTGGCTAAATACTTTTCTTCCAACTGAAGGATAATTGAAGTTTTGGTTCTTCAAGGATTGTGAGATCTAAATAATTTTCATTGTTCTTTTACTTCTTTGCTATTTATATATCTTCTGTTTTTATTAAGAATTATAGTCTTGATTGATTGTGCAAAGAGCCCGTTGTTCAATTATCAGGTCGATAAATTGACATTTAGAACTTTAAATCCTTAATTGTTTAAACGTTCTAATATTAGTGGTAAAGTAACATAGTTGATTTTGATTATGTTATGAAGATATTAACCTAGTCTAAATGAATCGAGCTTGTGTATTTGTTGGCTAGAATTGGTGGTCCCTCTAGTTGTTAATGTTGTTGGTGGATTAAATCTTAAGAGATTGTCTAGGGTTGTTCATTAACAAGCGAAATAATCAAAGAGCTTCTCTTGATTATCAAGAAACTAAGGAGAGACAGGTTGTTAGAGCTTCTGAATAACCATAACCAATTTAGTGAAAAGTAGAAGATTTTATCATTGCATCTATGATCAATTCTCTAAACCAATTCTGAAATTATACCTTTAGTTGGATATTTGCTTGATATTGATATCTCTAAATTCTTGGTTGATTTTAAATGCTTTTTCTTTTTGATTTCTTCTCGATTTTAAACCCCTTTTATTTGCTTTAATTTTCATTAAAATAAGTCTATCCAATCCCTGTGGATTCGACCTTTCTTATCGCTATTACAAATTTATATTTCTAAAAGAACATATTATTATTTGTTGGATTCAACACCCACTAAATTTTTGGTGCCGTTGTCGGGGATTGGTGTCATTTAGACGTATTTTAATGCTCCGTTCTTCTCGTGTAGGTGAACTCTAATACGATCCTAAAATCGAGAAGACCGCTCGCAGGTTAAGAAAAGAAACTAACTTGCGCAACAAAAAAGCTTCCTCTTCATCATCTCCTGAATCAGAATCTACACTCAACTTGGTTGATTCATCCAGCGATTCTTAAATAGAAGGAACAATGGCCAACGAAGAAAGAACTCTAAGAGAATTGGTTGCACCAAATGTGAATCAACAACAGCTCTGAATTGACTACACAACTTTGAAGGTAGCTTTTGAATTAAAATATGGTTTGATTCACTTGTTTCATCTTTTCCATGGACTTGAGAATGAAGAACCTCATAAGCATTTGAAGGAATTACATGTTGTATGTTCAAGTATGAGACCACAAGGAGTGACTGAAGAGCAGATCAAATTACATGCTTTCCCATTCTCGCTAACCAATAGAGCTAAAGATTGGCTCTTCTATTTACCCTCTGGTTTTGTAACTACTTGGTCCGATATGGTGAGGATATTCCTTGATAAATTTTCCCTGCTTCAAGAGCCAATGGCATTCGAAGAGAGATATGTGGAATAAAACAAAAAAATGTTGAGACCCTTCACGAGTATTGGGAAAGATTTAAACGATTGTGTGCAAGTTTCCCTCAACATGGGATTTCTGAGAAACTTCTCATCCAATATTTCTATGAAGGACTACTACCCATGGAGAGGAAGATGATGGATGTAGCCAATGGAGGTGCCATAGTGAATAAGACTCCTCACGATGCTAGGTAACTGATCTCCATCATGGACGCCAATTCACAACAATTTGGTTTTAGGTAAGACACATCTCAAAGAAGAGTGAATGAGGTAGGTTCATCTTCCATTGAACATAAATTATCGCATCTCACCTTACTTGTTTAGCAACTAGTTGTAGGAAAAACACAACAAGTGAAAGCTTGTGGGATATGTTCTGTGATCGGTCACCCAACTGACATGTGCCCTACACTTCAAGATGATTCTCATGAGTACACCAATACAGTTAGAAGGTTTCCCGATCTTCCACAAACGAAATATGATCATTACTTAAATACTTATAATCCAGGATGGAGGGATCATCCTAACCTTAGCTATGGACCAAGACCATCGCAATTCCAATGTTTTCCACTTGAGAAGTCTTCTTCAAAGCCAAGTATGTCTCTTGAAGAAATTTTCAAATCACTTGCAACTAATACACAACAATTTCAGCAAGAGATGAGAACAAGCATACAAAATTTGGAGAATCAAATGAGTCAATTGCCATCCTCTGTTAGTCGGTTAGAATCCCAAGGTAAGTTACCTTCACAAACCATTGTTAATCCAAAGAAAAATGTTAGTGCAATCACATTGAGAAGTGGAAAGGAGTTGAAGGAACCTAGTCCATTGGTACATGGGAGGGCCTTAGAGGAAGAAACTGAAAAGGAAGTTGTTGATCCTCAGACTCAAAAATACCAACCTGAAGGACTCAAAAGTGAAAAACTGAAGGAATTGGTCATAGATCCTCCTTTTCCTGCTAGATTCGCTAAATCCAAGAAAGAAGCAGAAGAGAAAGAAATTCTTGAGAAATTTCGCAAGATTGAGGTAAATATTTCTTTACTTGATGCAATTAAAGAAGTACCTCGATATGCTAAAGTTCTTAAAGAATTGTGCACCAACAAGAGAAAGCTCAAGGATAATGAAAAGGTAAGTATGAGGGAGAATGTTTCAGCTGTCCTCCAGAAAAAACTACCCCCTAAGTGCAAAGATCCAGGTATGTTTACTATCCCTTGTAAACTCAGTAATGTTAGAATTGAGAGAGCAATGTTAGATCTAGGAGCCTCAATAAATATCATGCCTCTTTCTATTTATTCATCTCTGAATGTTGGTCATTTGAAAGAAACAAGAGTGATTCTTCAACTTGCTGATAGATCTAATGTATATCCTGAGGGAGTTTTAGAGGATGTTTTGGTGGAAGTTAATGAATTGGTTTTTCCTGTAGATTTTTATGTGCTTGATATACAAGAAAATGATTCTTCTAAATCAACATCAATTTTGTTTGGAAGGCCATTTTTGAAAACAGCTAGGACAAAAATTGATGTAAATGATGGTACACTTACCATGGAATTTGATAGTGAAATGATTAAATTCAATATTTATGATGCCATGAGATATCCTAGTGATGTGTCCTCTATTTTTTTCATGGTTGTTATTGACCCTTTAGCACAGGAAACTTTTGATCAAAATGATGATTATAAGTTGAAAGATACACTCAACATGAATTTCACTTCTGAAGGATTATAGGGAATCATGAAAAAATATGTGTTGGATCTTGATTTGCAAGATACAATCCAAGAACTAGAATCACTCAAACCCATGAGGTATGATGTATCTCATATTGAGTCACCTCTTTCTCACACCAAGCTTCTTCCTTCTCTTGTGCAGGCACCCAAATTGGAAACGAAGCCTTTGCCAAATCATCTGAAGCATGTATATTTAGGAGAAGAGTAAACTATTCCAGTGATCATTCCCAAAAAACTCTCTCGCTTAGAAGAATAAAAGTTGATTCGAATGCTTAGAAACTACAAGGAAGCTATTGGGTGGAAGAAAAATTTCTCTATCGATGAAATACAAAGTTTGAATACATGTCAAATATTTAAGGTCGATGATCATCAATTCAAACCTTTTTACGAAGGTTCTCTGGCTCATACTATTGGTCAAACCATTTTGGAGTATCCAACATAGGATGATAAAGAAGCTACGACATCTAGCCAAAGACGTTAAAGAAAGGCGCTCTTGGGAGGCAACCCAATTTTCCCTTTTCAATTTCTATTTTCGTTCTTTTTATTTTTATTTTTTCCTTAATTTTTTGGAGTACAATTAATCTTTTTTTCCTCTTTAGATCAGAAGATGAATTTTTGTAACCCGCAGGCACACCTTACAAAAGCAGAATTATTCCTAAAGTCTCTCATTATCTAGAAGAAGTTTTTGTATAAGACGTGCCCACGTCTAAACTCAACACCACTTATGATTCAGGAAACAAGATTCAAAGAAACTTTTTAAATATAAATGTGCCTTATCCTTTCTTTATTTTCTATGCTCTTTTAGAAAAATGCGCGCCACCAGCTGTCCTCTCCTCTCCACCCGACCCATGTCTCCGCTCAGTCCGAGAATCAACCTAGCCGACCACATTACATTCACCCCCAGCTCGTGACATATATTGTGGTTGATGCTCAACATTTTTAGGGGAGTTTTCTACTCTTATTCTTTTATGGGTTTTGAGCATCTACTTTTGATACATTGAGAACAATGTATGGATTAAGTGTGGGGGAGAGTATTTCATACATAGTTTTGCTTTGAACATAATTTTGCTTCTATTTTTTGATGAAAAAAAACAAGTGTTCTTTAGTTCGTTTTTGTGATTTTTCTCTTCGAAATTCCAGATTCTTTCGATGTTTATCCTTGCATGATTTGGATTGTTGTGGATTATCGAATTAAGTTAAAGAATAATAGGGGATTAGCTTGAGTAGTTGAATTCTTTTTTGCTATACACTGGTTGATTACTCTTGATGACTGATTGAATGAAAAATGTGTGGGATTTAATACATGTTCACCCTTTTTGCGAGTTTTTGGGCCAATGAGCACTCATTTTCAGCATCCTCCATTTCTTGATTGTGTGATTGTCATACATAGTTAATTTTTCTAGAACTTGTTTTGATATACATGTCGAAGACCATATTTTAGAATTGGATGCATCAAGAATGATAAGGGCTTTTAGGTGAAACCACTTTTAGCTTTCGTAAAGAGCCTACCTTGATTATCATCCATAGAAAGCCAATTTAGAGCCTAAGCCTTATTGTTTGAAATTAACCATGGTATAAGCAAATATGAAATCCTTTTTGTTAATTTCCCCTCTTTTCAACCTTGAATTGGAGGATTGTATGAGCTTCTTCACATGAGAATTCAAATTATCTTGAGAAGATCGGAAGATGTTGGAATACAGTGATTCGAGTTACAATCTCATTCATAAAAAAACCAAAAAAAAAGTGAAAAAAAGGAAAAGAAAAAGAAAAAAATCCGTGCAAAGGAAAGAAAGAAAAATAGATTGTGCAAAAGAAAAGAAAAAATGTTATGTGGCTTGAAGAGAACATTTGAGATTGAGTTCCATGTGGATAATTTTGTATGACTCCTTCAATAAAAAAACTCAAATTCATTTCATACCAATCCTCACCTAAGCCCCATTACACCATGTTTAAGACCCTAAGGTTTTTATGCTTTCAATTCATTGATTAGTGGTGGGGATGTGATAGGTTAGCAAGCCTATGGTAAAAATCTTTCTATGTTTTGCCTTGAGAATTTATTGACACCCTAAACACTTCGAGCGTATTGAGTGAATCCAATGTGAGGGTATTAGATCCCACTGCATTTTGATTTTGAAAAGATTGATGGGGTGATTATTCATGTGTGTTGGTTTATGAGAATTTATTTTACGAATTGCTCGTTCCTTACTTTTGTCTAGATTTGAGTCTTTAAGGCATGACTATTTTGATTATTGAGGGATGAGAAAATGAAGAAGAAGGATTGACGTTGAGAAGAGTTATAAATTTGAACTATTGTATGCTTGAGGACAAGCATTGGTTTAAGTGTGGGGGAATTTGATAACATGCATATTAGACATATATTTTATGATATTTTCCTCATATTTGAATAACTAAAATTGCTTAAATCATGGATTTTGATTATATTTTATATTTTATGGATTAGGTTAAAGATTTGGATAAAACAAGTTCAAAATCTAATGATTAGCATGATATTCACAAAATCCCCAAATCAAGAAGGACAAATCGAAATTCAAGAAGTTGACAAGACCAGAAGAGGTTTTCGCATAAGGCATGGGCACGTCTTATTTATCTTGAGCTATCACAGAAAAGTCTTCAGTTAAGGCGTGGGCACGCCTTACCAGTTTGTACAACCCTAAATTAGGGTTATGAATTTACAAAGGTAAAAGAGTTTAATGACGGCTGGAAGACTCTTTTGTATTATTCTTATCATTAGAAAAGGATGAGGGAATTTAAAACTCCCATTTTTGTGGGATTTTCTTTAAGTGAAACTTCCTTATCTAGAGTAGGAAAATCCTTATAAAAGGGGAGCTAGGGCATCAATTTTACATCAAGTTTTTCATTAAGTTTTCTTTAAGTTTTTCTTTTTGTGTTCTTTCAATTATGAGTGGCTAAATACTTTTCTTCCAACTGAAGGATAATTGAAGTTTTGGTTCTTCAAGGATTGTGAGATCTAAATAATTTTCATTGCTCTTTTACTTCTTTGCTATTTATATATCTTCTGTTTTTATTAAGAATTATTTTCTTGATTGATTGTGCAAAGGGCCTGTTGTACAATTATCAGGTTGATAAATTGCCATTTAGAACTTTAAATCCGTAATTGTTTAAACATTCTAAAATTAGTGGCAAAGTAACATAGTTGATTTTGATTATGTTATGAAGATATATAACCTAGTCTAAATTAATCGAGCTTGTGTATTCGTTGGCTAGAATTGGTGGTCCCTCTGGTGGATTATATCTTAAGAGCTTGTCTACGGTTGTTCATTAACAAGGGAAATAATCAAAGAGCTTCTCTTGATTATCGAGAAATAAGGAGAGACATGTTGTTAGAGATTCTCAATAACCATAACCAATTTAGTGAAAAGTAGAAGATTTTATCATTGCGTCTATGATCAATTCTCTGAACAAATTATGAAATTATACATTTAGTTAGATATTTGCTTGATATTGATCTCTCTAAATTCTTGGTTGATTTTAAATGCTTTTTTCTTTTTATTTCTTCTCGATTTTAAACCCCTTTTATTTGCTTTAATTTTCATTAAAATAAGTATACTCAATCCATGTGGATTCTACCTTGCTTACCGATATTACAAATTTATATTTCTAAAAACAAGTATTATTATTTGTTGGATTTGACACCCACCATATACCTATGTTTAAATTTCATCTTATTGTATTATTATGCATTATTAAGTAAATACTTAGCGTGTGATGGTTTCACGCGTAGGTAATAATAAATAGTAGTGGAGTAAGGACAGCAGCGATTATCATCAATCAAAGGTTGCCTCAATAGTAACTATAGGACAATTATGTCTACTTTTGATAATTAGATGACATGTAATAGATTTATGAAAATGCTCTTAAATGTATTTGAATTATGACTATTGTAGTATGTAATAACTTTAAGATTATTTTAACTACTGAAAGTTATGAACATTTTATTTTATTTCTCTAAAATGTTCTATTTATTGGAACAAAATTTTATGAGTTTACAAATAAGAAAATGTTTTTAAAAGTCATGTAAAACCTGTGACTTGTGTACGGAAAATGAATACAAGAAATGGGTGATACATTTATTGGTATCAGAGCTGTAGGTTTAGCTGATTCTCGGCCGAAATTGGGTGTATTTTACTTTAAAAAGGGTTACTTGCCACTAAGATTGTCAAGGTTATTGATATGTTGTCATTAGAATATGATTGATGTCACTCTTCACTAACTTGAGTGTTATTATTATGTATGTCCTATAAGATGTTAGAATCTTCGAACTCGCAAAGAGTGGCTGAACAAGAAGTTAGAGAATAACCGAGTAGCGATAGCTATAAAGCTAATAGTGAACATTCGATCCCATCTGAAAATGCTAGTGCATCGGTATATTAGGGTTTGCCAATGCTAGAGTTTAGAGCTTTTATGAAAGCTCTCGATTCCATTTTGACTCTGTTCCAACCTCCTCTGCCTCCCACTGCTCCTCTAGCACTGCGTATGTTAATCCCAAAAGAGATGAAAAGTTTGGGAGCTCCGGAGTTCCGGGGAGAAGAGGATGAAGGTCCTATGGAGGCTGATTTATGGTTAAACGATGTTATGGTGATGCTTGAATGTCTTCACTGCTCAGATTCTGAAAAGCTGGGTGGAGCTATATATTTACTTAGAGGATCAATTCGAGTGTGGTGGTCAAATACTGTGATGTATGCACCATCGGAGCAAGTGACCTGGCCGTTCTTTCAGGAGGAATTTAAGAACAAGTATATCAGTGAGCAGTTTAGACCGGCAATACTGTTGAAGTTTATTAATTTGAAACAAGGTGATCAAGCAGTACATGAGTATGAGGCTGAGTATAACAAGTTGAGTCGTTTTACTACTGAAGTAGTTCCTAATGACAAAACTCGACGTGATTGGTTCATCGAGGGAATAATGCCTAAGTTGAAAGAGATGATGTTGACTTTAAATTTTCCTAGCCTGGAAGAAGTTATAAACCGAGCAAAAGCCATTGAAAGAGCTCAAAATGAGACTCTAGTAGCGGAACAGAGTATGTAAACGGGAAAAAGAGTTGGAACGTTTTCAACTTCCTATCATTCTAAGAGTGACAAGGGTTCGAGTTCTCGATATACTGATAGAGATGGTTCTGCTGTAGCTTCACATAAAAATAAGCAATCACAGTCTTTTGCTGCTAGCTCTGGTAGAGCATATGGAGAGAAAACTACTCCATATCAGACGTGTGGAAAATATCACCGTGGAGTATATAGATTGCTCAGTGGATATTGTTTCTAGTGTGGTGAAACTGGTCACTATGCTTCAAATTGTCCTAAGATATCTGGGGATAATTCAGTGAAATCTAAGAGATTGGTAGCAACATCTAATAGAAGTAGAGGAAGTGGTAGATCCAAAGGATAATCTAAGTCAATTCCAAGACAAGAGACTTGGGGAGTAGCCATAATTTACAATATTAAGACTAATGAGGATCGGGATGACTCAGAGATCTTAACAGGTACATTCCTTCTTTTTGATGAACCTGTATTTATTGTGGTTGACGTTGGTTCTACACACTCTTATATTAGTACAAAGTTGGTTAGAGCTAGAGGAATTCCTTTAGAACCAATTTTTAGTGAGATGATAGCTGTAAACCCTATGGGTCATAGTGCGAGAGTAACTCGGGTATGTAGAAAATGCCAGATAAAGATTCAAGGGGTTGTGTTCCCAGTAAACTTGATGGAATTGCCTTTCGATGAGTTTGAAATTATTTTGGGTATGGACTGGTTGTCTCTACATCATGGATGGGTTAATTTTTGCAAGAAGCAATTGTTTTTTAAGGATGTCGAAAGCTCCGAAATCATAGTAATCGGTGAAAAAGCGAAATCACCTTCCAGTGTAATATCAGCGATGACTGCAAAGAAAATAATGTCGAATGGGTAATATAGCTTTCTTAGCTAATGTGATAGACATTCGACTATCAGAAGCGAGATTAGATGATATTTCTACAGTACCGATACTATAGGGTTAAATTTGAGTAAAGAGGATGAAAACGATGAACGAAAATGATGAACAATTTCGATCTTGATGCAAGTAGTATCGATACTGCGTGGGGTATCGATACTAAGAGGAAGGTATCGATAATATGGATTCCATAATGCAAAAATGGTTTTGATACTGAAGGGAGTATCGGTACCATAGTATAGAAGTATCGATACCATAGTAGGGGTACCGATACTAGTCAATCTGCAATTTTAAGATATGATGAAATTAAATAGAATTCGAAAATAATAGTACTTTTGAGTATTATTGGATATAGAAATGTTAGAAAGTATAATAACATTTGTATTGAATGTGTAATTATGGATGCTTGTGTATATCGTAACCAAGCTCCTGAGTCAAGCAAGAAAAAGGGAAAGGATAAAGTTACCGAATAGTCAAACATCATTAAAGCATATTAGTGAGGCATACCAGATGAGTGCATTTTTTGTACTTATATGCGATGAGTCAACCTAGAATGTTTTTATAAAAGTATGTTTTATATTATTTCAATATATTTTATAATGTTTATGGAAATGATACTACGAATGATTTAGAGTATGAACTTCTCTAAAATGAATAGATAAACTTTTATGTTGTTTTAATGGTTATCGATGTTTATAAATGAATGTTAAATCTGTGAATTTGACTTAAAAGCCCATTGTATGTGCATTGAGAGTCATAGGTGCATTTCGACATAAATTGCATGTAATGGTTATCGATCGATTTTGTATAATGCATAATGGTACATTTTCGTGTCAGTACTATGTGTACTTTCGGCACTAGATGTGTAACTACGGTATTCATAATGAGTTTGTGAATTATCATTTCGATAAACAATTATGTATAAAAGTTATCGATCGATTTTGTTTAATGCATAACAGTGCATTTTAGTATCAGTACTATGTGCATCCATGGAATTCATAATGAGTTGTGAATTTCCATTTCGACACTTCGGTGCAATGCATGTACCTTGCATTCTCATTTGGCATACGTTGGGAAAATAAAGGATAAATTGGAAAATATTGATTGATAGGTATACGGGGCATACTAAATATAGTTTCGCAGGTTATGTGAATGAACATTGGCTTGCCAAGCCAGATTATGTATCAATATGATTTATATGATTTGAATTCGTAACTTAGTATTATATGATATACTTGTGTTTAAATTTCATATTATTGTATTATTATGCCTCACTAAGTAAATACTTACCTTGTGTTGGTTTCACGCGTAGGTAATAGCAAAGACTAGTGGAGTAAGGAGTGCATCGAATATCATCAATCAAAGGTTGCCTCATCAGTAACTATAGGACAATTATGTCTACTTTTGATAATTAGATGGCATGTAATAGATTTATGAAAATGCTCTTAAATGTATTTGAATTATGACTACTGTAGTATGTTATAACTTTAAGATTATTTTAACTACTGAAAGTTATGAACGTTTTATTTTATTTCTCTAAAATGTTTTATTTATTGGATCAAAATTTTATGGGTTTACAAATAATGATTTTTTTTAAAAAGTCATGTGACACATGTGACTTGTGTACGGAAAATGAATACAGGAAATGGGTGTTATAGCAAACTTCCCCTAGTGTAGGCCAAATTGAATTTCTGTAGGTACTGCTACTAAGGCTTGATATGGTATACGATTTGGTTTAACATGTGATTTGAAAATTCAAATAATTGTTTGAAACTATTATTGTGCAATCGCAAAACCCACAATGACCACAATAGCACTCGTTATTGTTACAATCATGATAAACACAATAGAACCGAAAATGCAATCATAATTGCAATTCCCTGTGTACATTAGGTAAGTGAACTGTGGGACTTTGATATTCATAAGCTCTTAGCAATGCCAAAATCGGTCTAAATCCATGTCCAACAGAATATCTGATGACCATAAGTCTTTCTCATATTTTATGCAATTGAAACGTCAAGGTTAACAAAGTAATAAAGTAGAACACATATTGTGATCGTCGTATCTTCCTGATGGCATTGTAGCAATCACCCCATCTTAGAAAATATTTCCTCACCCACTCTATTCGAATCAATCTATATTTCCTCACCCCATATTTCGGTATGTGGAGTATTATTCTCCTAACTTTTAAATGCCTAATCTTTTTTGGTAAAAGTGAAATTGGGCCTCGTTAAAACAACTTCTATATCGCATTTCCATTTCCCCGCTGAAACATCTGTTGTGCTACCAACAGCGACAATTATCTAGAAGATCTACTCAGCGCGCCTTTTGGAAGATGGACGAGCAGAGTTGCATTAGGAGACTTGTTTAAAGTTTGAATTTAGGAAAAATAATTTTCTTTAGGATTTTTTTATTTTAATTTCTTTGTTTATCCTTAGGCTTTGAGAGACTATAAATACACTCTTGGGGTAAGCCTAAAAACATAACTCAAATTACAATATTCTTTTTCTTTCTAGTTTTATTAAAGCTTTCCCTTTTATTTTATTTTTCAAGTTTTCATTTTTCTTTTATATTCAAGATTTGTTTTTAAATATGCTTAAGTATGACTTTTGTCATGCTTAGCTAATTTTCTCATAAGCCGAGAGCTGAAACGATGACTCAATTCCAACAGGAGAATTGAAACAGACCCTTAATATCTTCAGAATATCTCTCTCAATCTCTACGCTTATTTTTCAAAATCAACATAGTTTTCAAAATCAAAGATAGACTTTGGTCAAGAGGTTGTTGCGATTAAACGTGTGGGAGGAAGATTCGGCTTATAGAAAGGACATTCGACTTCCTGGGAACACACTTGGTGAGATAGCCTCACCAAGAGGGAATTGAGATTGGACTTGACAGTTATAGAAACAACAATCCAAGTCGGTCGCCACAAACTTAAACGGTAATTGATATATGACAATTGATGTTGATTAGATCAGTTTTCGAAGCCGAAATCAAAGATTGCCTTGGGTATTCGGTATACAAAATGGAGTCACGGGGATTGCCCTTGTAGACAAAGTAACCGACATGATTCCCAAATAGAAAATCTAATTCGATGATCTAATGGAGATTGAGTCAAAGCGAAGCTTGAGGATGTTTTTACCATATCCATTTACAAACTTTATTCTCTTAATTTTTTTTAATTTAATTACCTTTTATTTAAACACTTTATTACTTAATCATTTTTTACCAAAACCCCGCGTTACTACATCACGCCTAGCTTAAACAAATCAGACAGAAACTTATAGTTTTCCAAGTCCCTGTGGAATCGACCCTTACTTCTCTTTTCTATGCATTTTCTTTATTTATCAATTGAGAATAAGGAATTTATTTTGACATCGAAACGATAGTTGTCACTATGTTGTTGACCATATATAATATGATCCCATTCACCCTCACCAGTATATTCGGGTCGAAGATGCTTGAGTTTTTTGTATTTCTTTCTATGAACCTCCAACGCAATTCGATTGAGTCTCCGTTGTAGCATAATATGACGGATAAAAACCAAAACTACTCTGAAATGCAAAATAATCGGTAGAAGTAGAAGTAGAATACGAAGATTATGATGATGATTTCTTCTTGGCTTTTTTGAATTTAGCCTTTCCTCGTTCCCATTCTTCCCTCTCTTGTGATGTCATGAAATATGGTTTCCAATTTGCTTTCGAAATCAACGTTAGTGAGTGTATTCTCTTAATGCATAGGGACCAAGAAATGACGGTGATTCCATTTCTCAATGTAATTAGCATGTTTCCTCAGCTAATTTTGGGTATGCTTCCCACGTGTATCAATTCTATGAGTGTGTCCATATCCATAGTTTGCGTAAGAATCGGTTGATGAGACCCAAACTGTCGCAACAATTTTGACCGGCCATATCGATTCTCATTTTTATATCTTGTTTAGTTGCACCCAATAATTTCGTCTCAATAATTTTATGTGGCCATCTAAATAATATAAAAAATTAAAATTAAAAAAAAATTAAATTTAAAAATTTAATAAAAATCATGGTAAAAATTACCTTGTAGCGAAAGGAAACTCAATCGGGAACGGTGTAATTGGCGTAAAAAATGAGAACCGGTACCACACCCAAGATTGTAGCAGGACTAGACAACCTGATACATCCGCTTTTTGACCCCATTAGACAATTGAAGCCTTGCAAAGTTCCCAGTATAAAAAAGCCAAAATTGCAAAGCCCCAACTAATATTGTGACACAAAGTAAAATTATCCAATATCGAAAGATACTGAATGTGTGTCAAGTTACCAGATTTATTTTGTAACAATATCTCTCCAATCAATTAGAGCAAACACGCTTGGGTGACAAAAATCACCTCTTACTCGGTAGAGTCATCCGTCATATTAAATTCAGACTCCAACCATTTGGTCCGTATTTGGTACCCATCTAAGACCTTTGATGGTGGCATCTTTCCCAAAACTTGGTCAACAATTTCGAATCAGTTGAAATTGTTGTGTCTCACTGCCGCCATACCGTTAACCAAAACACCGAGTTAGTAAGCAACATATTCCAGCGTAATTATCGCTTCACAACTCAAAAAATGGAAAGTATGCATCTCCGGCCTCCAACGTTCAATGAGATTGATAATCAATGTCGAGATAACCTTAAAACCACGCAAAATGGTCGTTGGATACAACCTGGATTATTGCAAATATATAATAATTCGCTGATGCGAATCTCGGAGACCCATTCCTCTTTGATGAACTCTATGTTCTTCATCCGGTCTGAGCTCGAGTATAGAAATATGGCCATCATCGAGGCGTAACATTTCATCGTGGGTTGACATTTTTTTAAAATTTTGATTTTTTTTCTTAACAAAACACAATAAAAAAACCTAAACCTTAAACTCCTATTTAAAACCCAAAACCAACGACCAGAAATGACTAGTTAACTCAAAAATCCCACTGAACTCGTCACCTCAAGGTGACGAGTTCCATAGTGACCGTTGTAATCTGCCTGTTACATCTGACCGTTGTGCAATGGCTAGAAACATGTACTTTTTTAAAATTCAAAACAAACTTATCATTTTGAGGTGATGAGTTTGGCATATTTTTAAAAAAAAAATTAAATTATTTGGTAAAGGTAAAAATAAAAAATTAATTTTCAACAAGATTCATCACGTAGAGATGACGAGTTCCATTGGAAATAATAAAATATTAGTCCACAAGGGGCCCATATAACGGGGACCATTTAGTTAATATTTCTAGAGGAACTCGGTCATTGTATCAAATGTCGTAGATCCCACAAGAAACTTTAATGTGCCCTATGCGGCTAAATAATAAAATATTACCCCTATTGGGAAAAAAACCCATTTTATAAAGTCTAAGGCCTCAAGCCCACTTAATAAATATTATGTTTTTTTTTATCTTCTATCTAAAGTTTATTCAAATCTATTTATTATCAGGAGTATGTTGGTAATTTTACAAGACTTGGGCTCCAGGTTCAGTTATTTATCAAAAATTAGGATCTTGAGTCTTACTAATTAGCCGTAAAATTATTATACTCATTTTTCAAAGTTTCAGGACTTAATGCTCATTTATTAAACCTTAAAAGATATTTTGGTTTTTTATCATCCAATAGTATTTTAGCTTCTTCTTTTTTCAAATTTGAAGATTTCTAGCTCATCTAATTATATTTATGGGTATTTTTGTCATTTTATCACTTAGGACGTCAA
This sequence comes from Hibiscus syriacus, assembly GCF_006381635.1. Lineage (NCBI taxonomy): Eukaryota > Viridiplantae > Streptophyta > Magnoliopsida > Malvales > Malvaceae > Hibiscus > Hibiscus syriacus. The sequence continues at coordinate 3,403,402 of NW_024062641.1, read as the reverse complement.
ACTTAGTCCTAAAATATCATTTTAGGAGGGTTGGATGCATGGATGACAATAGGTTGGGTTGGGTCGGGGTTTTGGTCAACTCGATCCGACCTAAAAAATATGTATCATTCATTCGAATATGACATGACTTGAAAATTATATATTCTCTACTGGATTCGACTTGACTCGAAAAATATATATTCTCCACCTGATTTTGATCTGATCAGAATTTTTAGAGTATAAATCAATCCAACCAGATCTGTTCCGTTACAAAATAAAAATTTAATTAACAAAATAATATTTTTTTAAGGAAGTTACATTATTATCCTCGGTGGGATCGGGTTAGAGTTTTTTCACCCCACCTAAGCCCGACTCGACCTTACTCCTTTAACCTACCTGACTAAAACAAAAAAAATTATAAAAAAACCCGACCCTATCGGATCGGAACAAAACCAATTTTTCAAGTTAAATTGTTATCCCTAACTCGTCCAAGCATTCCGGCTTCATATTATTCAACTCCACTGGCTCAGGAACCATCAAATAACTTATTCAAGCATGGATGTGGTTGTTGAATTCACTAGTCTCACTTATACCTACAATAATAATTATTATACAACCACAATACCAATAACATACTCAAAAAGTAATCCACAACTGTAATTTAAATATATGATATAGAGTATTAAGTTGAGTTAGTCGGAGTCGAAAAGGATTCTAAGGTATCAAATGATTGATCTGTATGTGTTGCAACTATTGCAAGGGGTTATACGAAATTCAAATTTAAGATGGTTCAACGACCATAGATGTGAAAAGCATAAGCACCCAAGTAGGAAATCTACTCAAAGCAGAATTTATGTTATTAACAAACATAAAACAATAGATTTTCATATATAATTAAAATAAATTACTTGTCTTAACTTTATATCTTTATTAATTTGTGTAGCATTAAATTCTTTAATAAAATTATATCATTTAGTACTTAGAATATTCTTGAATGAAGTTTATATTTTTATTATTTAAATTGTTATGTTAAACAAAATTTTAATAAAATTAAAAGACCAATTCTTTAATTTATTATAATATAGTGATAAAATAATATCTTATAACTATTGGTCTATTGTTTCAACTTTTTATAGAAACCTAAACAAACTAAAATCAAATAAAAAAGGTGTTTGATTTAAAATTTACATGCGTATTCATGTCGTTATAAAAAATTTCAATCACCAAAAAATGTACTTAAATAAAATAAAATCTTATTTAGAATACTATAAGACTTTCTCCTTTTATTCTTTTATTTACATTAACCAACAACAAAATGTAAATAATAATAATAATAAGGTGTTCGACTTAAAAATTACTTACTACTAATTATGTCGTAATGATAATTAAATTTGCACTTTGAATATAATTAAAACTATTGGGAAGAACATAAATTCCTCCAAGGACTAATTCTTTGCAAGATCAAACTATTCCTCCAAGGCAAATAGCTGCAGCTTTACACCTGCTTTATGGTTTCGATTAATCATTGTGTTGATATTTGTTTTTGCGCTTGCTGTGCTGAGATCCCAACAAACAGGTTCTTCCTTTTTCTGTTCAATAACTGTGGTGCATAGGTTGATGACAAGTACTAATATTCGATTGAGAACAAAGATAACAAGCTTCTTGGATGGATATCTGATGACGATGGATAATCACACCAAGCTCTGAGTACAGAGTTGGTGGCCCTCATAAGGAGGGCCTCACTTCTCATCCTGGTGCCACTTCTCTATGCGTAAGTCTGTTTACATGCCAATAAGTAATACATACATGCATAAATTATAGAAGCTTGCAATAATTTTCATTTAACTAGAAATGATTGTGTGATATTTTCATTGTTTCGACGATTTATATGCTTGTTACCGCTCTCTATGCCGGGAAGGATTTCGATATAAGAAAAGCGAGCATTAGAAAAAGGTGTTCGGTCCTGCTTTTATTTATCTTAATTCTGCTTCTTCCAATAATGATCACCGCAAGACACTGTGGAATGACGCTCAAAGACAGGTTTTCTCATCACTAGCAAGATCGGGTAAACTTAAATTTATGGTATTGAGCAACTAACTCATTTATCACTTATTTGTGCGCCATTAGTTGAGTGTAGAAATCGAAAGCTGGCCTTACAATTTCACTCCATCCAAAGATTTTACTCATGCTGAACAACGAGGCCAAGTTAGCGGTCAGTTACTTGTGCGAAACTGGTACAATGATAAGGAATTCGTTCAGGGACAATATGCCTTTGTGGTGTTGGCTGCTCCTCGAGATGCAGGATCATGGCAACACGGCGGGAAGGTTAATATTGTTGACCAAGTTACATCTTAAGTCTTAATTATAGATGTATATGAATATTCCAACTCTGGTTTCTGTCATGTTCTTTTCTGTTTTCAGGGTTATCAATTTTGGACTCAATCCGACAACAATGGACGTGTCGAAATAAAAAATGTCCGACCGGGATTGCATAATTTGTATGCATGGGTCCATGGTTTCATTGGAAACTACAAATTGGATCTCAACATCACTATCCAACCAAGTCAAATTTATTTCCATGTTATTCTAAACCATTGGGTTCATGAAATCACATAATCTTTTTTCATAAACGCCTATGCAGGAAACAAGATTAGCTTGGGTACTCTAATATATGATCCTCCATGGAATGGCCCTACGTTGTGGGAAATTGGGATTTCAGACTGCACAGCAGCCGGCCGACCCGATGCTTGTTAGCTCATTGTGCCTCGATGAAACAGACAAGTAATCTCTGTTTAACCTCTTGGTCATGCATGCCATTCAGCCTGAAGATCTCCACACATTTATTCAGCTTACGAGTTTGTATTTTCAATGGACAGGTATAAATCTCATCATTGTCGGTCGTCATTTACCAGGGATAGAATGTAGCTATGCTTTTCACTTATTCTCTATGCTAATGAACCTTTACAAATGTATTCATAGGTCCGATTCAACGACCCGAGTGCATTCGACCGTATTTTACTACGAGGAGGATAAGTTAAGATAATGCCGTAGCACGACATGGAATTCATGGAATGTACAGATTATATAGCATTAATGTGGCTGGTCACAGAATTGAGAAAGGGGAGAACGCAATCTTTCTAACACAGAGCAGAAGCATGGGAGCATTCAATGCAGTTATGTACGACTATATTCAATTAGAAGGGCCGACAGTTTGATTAATTTTAGAAGTAATGTATAAATACAAGATAGAAATTTAGATTCTTTCTTCTTAATGATCATACCTAGACAGTATATTTGAAGCAAATATTTTTTTTACGTTTGGATTCATTAATATATAGAAACGAGTATATGATTCTCCAAATTTTTAAAAAGCATTATCTCATCCCATACTAATGAGTTAAGAGCAATTGTAATACCCCAAATATCGGGTCATCTACTATAATAAAAGGATTTAAAATTTGGAGGATTAAATTGAATAAATGGTAAAGTATAAGAAATGATTTAGTAAATTGTGTTTAAGTCTAATTAGTAAAAATGGAAGAATGGAGGGGAAATTATGGTCCTTTAGAGGGAAAATGAATTTATTAAGAGTAAAAGGGGGAAAAGTTGAAAAGCTAAGTTATCTCTTCCTCTTCTCCTTCTTCTCGTTCCCGTGCTCTCACCATAGCCAAAGGTAAGATTTCTTCAAATTGGTTTTTCCCACTACAAGAAAATATACCTTTAATGACACATGAACGAATGCACACTCTAATTTATGACTTACAAAAAATGTGTCATAAAAAAATGTCATGTTTTTTAAAATCTGAACTATTTATGACTTACAATAATGTGTGTCATATTTAATAGTCATAATCCAAAAAAATTGTAAAAACACGGAGTACACTTTTTAATTGTGTGTCATCTGTAAAAGTCATCTTTTAATTTCCCCCATTATTTTCATCCTTTCCCTCTTCTTCCCCCCTCGATAATCAATTCACGCCTAATGTTTTCCAGTCCTTTCATTCTCTCCTTTTCCCTCCTGCTTTTCATCTCGATTCTTTTCTTCTTGTTAGGCCCGAGTTTGAATCCCCAGCCTCTGCCACCCATTTCCGCCTCCGATGAACTCGACGATCTCCGTCTCTTTCATCGCGCCACCATCTCTCTCTCCGCCTCGTCCCACCTCTCCTCCTTCTTTTCCCCTAAAATCGATTTCCTTTTCTTGACCAACACCGACCTCCGCCTACGGGGACGAAGATGTCAATGGATGACGAAGAAGCCTACGGGGGCTTCGGCCAGGTGGATACAATGATTGGAAGGGTTTTTGTCCCTCCTATAATGACAGAGGTATCTTTCTAATAATGAACCTTTCTCACAACATGGATTGATGACTTTGGTTTGGTAGATGACAATTAAATGTTGTGATGTTTAGCAACTGATATGCAATTTCCTCTCAGTATTGGGACAAGGCGGAGTTTCTATTCCAAATTATTCCCAAACTCGGTGCTCGTAGTATTGCAGGTGGTACCATCAAGGTTAGTCATATATGGGTTTCGGTTTTTTAGCTTATTTGTTCCTTGGAAGTGGAAATTAAGTATGATGTTTTGTTATTACTGATTTTGCAGGGTGACTGATGCAAGGGGATCCGAGACAGATGATGATGAGCTGTCAGATTGTACCTTGATGTCGCTGAGATACCATGAGTTGGCAGATCAGCGCAAAGGCGGGAGTTGATTGTGATATGTTCCTCATTGGGGCTGTTTTGAGTGCGTTTCAGTCTTTTGGCCATAACTTTGGCTACGGGTGTCGGAATCGAGCTTAAGACCCCAATTCGAAAAGCCCCTTTCGACGCACACACTGTCCACATCGAGCTTGGCTCCATATGGCCTTTTTTTCGACCTAAAATTATGCCGTTTTCCCCTCCAAATCACTAGTTTTATTTATTTTTTACTATTTAAGGTAATATTTTGCTTGTCAGTTAGGAAGTCAATTTAAATCCGATTTGGGCCCCATTTTTTGCAGATTGTTTATTTTATTTTGAATTTCAATTTAGAGTGATTTTTGGGATTTTGCTATTTTTGGTAAAATTTGGATAAACATGATTTTTGGCTATAACAGTCCGGTTTGTGGACTGATTTTTGGATTGTTTTGATTTTATAATATTTCGTTAAACCCTAGAGACTTGTTTTCTCTGGTTTTGGGTGATTTTTCTCTTGTGAATCATCTATTGGAACCAGCCTACAGGATAATCGTTATCCTGTCCGGCGTCAGTTGGTATCAGAGCTTCAACATATTCCTGAGAAATTTCACCAGTGTCGATGGCTGGAGGTCGTGGTCGTGGCCGTCGTGAGCAGGTTCCGAATGAGGAAGCCCAACGTCGTGATCACAGCGTTCAGGATGCGATGATTACGGATTTGTAGAGGCAAGTCGTAGAATTAACCCAGCGCCTGACTGCGCAGGATTTTGAGGATCGTGAGGCCTCTGATCATGATACTAATTCTACTTTCAAAAACCCATATAACAATCGTGCTCTATTCCGGGAGCACCGTGGTCGGGAGGAGCGTCATGGAGACCTCGATTTTCGGGTCGATCTCCTCGAGTTTTCTGGTACGTTACAAACCGAGAGATTCGTGGATTAGATTAATGAAGTGGAGCATATTTTTTATTATAAGAAAGTCCCCGAACATGTGAAAGTGAAACTGATCGCCATCAAACTCAAGGGCAGAGCATCTGCGTGGTGGGAGCAGTTGCGATGTTCACGAGACAGGCAAGGCAATGCCAAGATCACTGATTGGGAGAAGATGAAGAAGAAGATGAAGGGTCACTTCCTTCCCTTCGGCTACATGTAAACCTTGTTTCAACGACTTCATACGTTAAGGCAAGGCTCACGATCAGTCGATGATTACACGGAGGAGTTTATTAATTGGTCGCCCGTAACGATTTATCTGAAACAGAGGAGCAGATGGTGGCACGGTATTTGGGGGGTTTACGCCAGCCCTTGCAAGATGTTCTCAGCCTTCATTCATTATGGAGTGTTTCAGAAACTTACCAGCGTGCACTTGCTGTTGAAAAATAGCAAAACAGGAGACCAGTGATCAGGAGCGATCACAACAGTCATCCAGTTCGCCCTCAGAATTCCTGTCCTGCTCAGCAGCCACCGCAAGGTAATTCTAACCCTACTATTAAATTTTTTCGTTGTGGTGAACAAGGGCATAGGGCGACTGATTGCAGGAAGCCTGCTAGTCAAAAGGGCAAAAATTTGTTGATTGAGGAAAATGCGGAAGACGAGACTGAGGAGATTGGCCACCCTATATATGACGATGATGAGACTGATGATGTGCTGTATGGAGATGGTCAAGAGACTCTAGTCGTTCGCAAGAGTCTACTGACTCCCAAGGGTGATTCAGAAGACGATTGGTTGAGAACTAATATTTTCCACACGACCTGCACAGTTGCAGATAAAGTTTGCAAAATGATCATTGACAGCGGTAGTTGTGAGAATATAGTGTCTGAGGAGGTTGTCCAGAAATTACAATTAAAGACGGGCCGTCATCCTAAGCCATACAAGTTGTCATGGCTAAATAAAGGCAGTGAGGTAACAGTTGATAGGCGATGCCTCGTGTCTTTTTCCATTGGTAGAAAATATTTTGATAATGCATGGTGTGATGTTGTCTCTATGGATGCGTTTCATATATTGTTGGGTCGACCTTGGTAGTATGATCGCAATGTCATTCATGACAGACAGAATAATACATATTCCCTTAGCATCAAGAGAAAAAAAATTGTGTTGGTACCCCGACGGGAAGGACTCACTCCTACCCTGGTAACCAATAATACTAACCTGATTTCTATGTCCAGGTTTTTAGATGAGAATAAGCATGGAGGCGTGGTCTATGCCTTATTACCTTGCGAGAATAGTGCAATAGATGTGGTTTTAGATTTACCAGTAGAGGTACGGCGACTGCTAGCAGAATTCTCTAACTTGATGCCAGAGGATCCTCCTCCTGGGCTACCGCCTATGAGGGATATTCATCATCAAATTGACCTTGTTCCTGGGTCAAGTTTTCCAAATCGACCAGCATATCACTTTAGTCCCAAGGAGGCTGAAGAGTTGCAACGACAGGTGAAAGAGTTGTTGGAGAGGGGCTATATCCGAGAGAGTATGAGCCCATCTGCACTCCCTGCCCTAATCTCTTATGACTTTTATTGGCCTAAGTTGAACTAGTGATGTGGCTCATTATGTGGACCATTGTTATGTGTGCCAGCGATCTAATGGAGTTCTCACTAATGCGGGCTTGTACACTCCCTTACTTATTCTTGAAACTCATTGGTTCGATGTCAGCATGGATTTTGTATTGGGCTTACCCCGCACCCAAAGGGCCACCGATCCTATCTTTGTTGTGGTTGACAGGTTTTCCAATATGGCCCATTTTGTAGCTTACAGAAAGACTATGGATGTTGTCCAGATTGCCCATCTTTATTTCAGGGAGATTGTGCGTTTACATGGTGTTCCTCGATCCATCACTTCAGATCGTGATACAAAGTTCATCAATAATTTTTGGAAGAGCCTGTGGGGGAAACTGGGAACACAATTGAATTTTAGTAGCTCCTACCACCCCCAGACGGATGGCCAGACCGAGGTGGTAAACTGGAGTTTGGGCAACCTTTTGAGGTGTTTGGCAGGAACGAAGCCGAAGCAGTGGGATTTGGCATTGCCTCAAGCAGAATTTGCCTACAACATATCAAAAAATAGAACCACAGTTTTAAGTCCATTTGAGATTGTCTATGGTCAGAACCCATCCGGGGTGCTGGACTTAGCCCCTATTCCACGTATATGACATTTCAGTCCTAAAGCAAATGAGATGGCAGAGTATCTTCGAGGTATCCATGAGCAGGTGAAACAGACCATTCATGAGAGTAATACCAAGTACAAGACTCGGGTTGACAATCATCGTCGTCAGGTACTTTTTGATGTTGGTGATTTTGTTTGGGATGTATTAACTCGTGATCATTTTCCTGTTGTTGAGTATAATAAGCTTAAGGATCGGAAGATTGGACCTTGTGAGGTCGTGCAAAAGATCAATGATAATGCTTACAGGTTGCGCCTTCCCAGTCACTTGAAGACTTCTGATGTCTTTAATGTGAAGCACCTAAGTCCTTGTTTTATGGATTCTGATGACACTACTCTGAACTCGAGGATGGGTTCTTTCCAACCCGAGCTGACTGATGCAGAGGGATCTGAGACAGATGATGATGAGCTGTCAGATTGCACCTTGATGGCGTTGAGATACCATGAGTTGTCAGATCAACGCAAAGGCGGGAGTTGATTGTGATATGTTCCTCATTAGGGCCGTTTTGAGTGCGTTTCAGTCTTTTGTCCATAACTTTGGCTACGGGTGTTAGAATCGCGCATAAGACCCCAATTCAGAAAGCCCCTTTCGACGCGCACGCAGTTCACATCCAAAATGGCTACATGTGGCCTTTTTTCGACCTCAAATTCTTCCGTTTTCCCCTCCAAATCACTAGTTTTATTTATTTTTTACTATTTATGGTAATATTTCGCTTGTCAGTTAGGAAGTCAATTTAAATCCGATTTGGGCCAGATTTTTTGAAAATTGTTTATTTTATTTCGAATTTCAATTTAGAGTGATTCTCGGGATTTTGCTATTTTTGGTAAAATTCAGATAAACATGATTTTTGGCTATAACAGTCCGGCTTGTGGACTGATTTTTGGATTGTTTTGATTTTATAATATTTCGTTAAACCCTAGAGACTTGTTTTCTCTGGCTTTGGGTGAATTTCTCTTATGAATCATCTGTTGGAACCAGCCTACAGGATAATCGTTATCCTGTCCGGCATCAGTTATGGATGCCCTGGTCTCTCGCTTACTGCAAGTGCTATTGCAAGTGCAGAGATTGCTAGGGTCGATGCAAGTTGCTCAACTTTTATCTTGGTGCATTCATCTATAGCCATGCTTACCATTGGTGAGATATGTGAAATAACTTTCCATAATTTTTTTTTAATTTATGGATTCACTTTGTTGTGGTTTTCTTTAGAAAAAGCTAAACAACCAATCACGATCTTCTACACTTGTCTGGACCATCAATGGTAGCATTATGCGGGATAGAGGAACATAAGCAGAAGTATTTACCTTCTTTGGCCCAGATAAAAACTATAGCTTGTTAGGTAGGTGTTATTTTTCTGCATTAACTTCCTAGTTGATCCTTAGTGTCTTTTTGAGCCATAATTGAAGAAACTTAATGCTATCTTTAGGCTTTGACTAAGCCTGACTATGGAAGTGATGCGAGTTCTCTGAAGACAACTGTAACAAAGGTCTATCCACAACCTTGTATTTTAGTTTTCACATATATTCGTTTAATATAGCTAATTTCAACCACTTATCAAAATTCTAACTTTTTTGTTATATCATTTTTGCTTTTATCTTAAACATTCAGATCGAAGGAGGTTGGATACTCGAGGGAAAAAAATGTTGGATAGTAAATAACACTTTTGCAGATGTATTGGTTATCTTTTGCAGATCCAAAGGGATGAGCCAAAGGGAGACCTGGAGGGAGGCTAACGAAAGACGACAATAGAGTATGGGATGGAGAAGAACATGATACATGGAAACGTGTAGATGAAGCTGAGGTACTTTTTTCCTTCAATGGATTTTTAAAAATCGAAGTGGCTATTGGATATGATTAGTAAAGCAAGAGTTCTTCTTTGACAGCTTGCTCGTCGGGTTCGCGAGATGAGAGAGTCGAGAACAGCTTCGGTGGCACAAAAGTTTAAGCATAAAGAAACTGCACCAGCAGGGAGAGTGCTTAACACTCTGTAATCGTTCCCTCGTGGCGTGGAGTGTGTTGATCCACTTGGCCTAGGTAAATCTTTTCAAGAACTTCTTATTAATTGATATTCATTTTTTTTTGTTTAGTTTAGAGGAATTCGCTCTAATTCAATCTATTTATGTCTCATTAAGATAAAACCGTGAGAGAAGTTAGTTCTATTATTAATTATTGTACTAATATGATTTCATGAATTGTTGTCTGGTCTTTTTTTTAGCCTTAACTGGAGTCAGTGGATCTTCAATTTCATCTGTTATAAGTTTTTCTTCTGACCTCTGTGTTTTATATGTTTGGCAGAATAATATATAACAAGACCTTCAGGTTGGTCAATGATTCATCTGAAAGCACTCGCGTTGAGAAAGATCATATCGATAGTAACATCCATGGTATATTTTTTCCTGTCTTTCGTATGTTTTATGCAGATTATACTTCGTAATAGACTTTAATAACATCATCACTCTCACAAACTGTGTATCTGCAATCTAAAATATATAGGTATTTTAGATGGGTATCACTTGTCTGAATTCCTCAATGAGATGTTTTTCTCCCTTGAATATTTTAATTTAATACCTAAATGCCCGTAATTTTTCAGTAAATGAAATGCTAGTGAATTATGTAATTTGTTTGGTGAAACTTTGCAGAGAAGTTGATGTATTTCTCTGAAAATTTTGATGCAAAATTGTTTCTATCTCGGATACACCAAGATACACCTGCTGCAGACTTGGAGGCTAGAGCTTTTGCACTAAAAACATATCTCTAAGGGCGGACTCAGCAGAGGAAACAATTGGTTAAAGACAATTTTGACTACTTTGTTTCATGCAAAACAACAATTGATGGTAAAGCACCTCGCTTCACTTGATTCTGGTATTACTTTAACTATGGAAGTGCAATTTTCTTATGGGCTAAAACAAATTTCTTGGCATACTCTTGGCCATATAAGTTCATAAAATTTTAGTTGTTTGTAAATAGTGCTAATTTGGGGATGGTACTTGCATAGATATCGAGTCAAAACTGAAGCGAATCGAGAAAGACCCTGAAGGTTCAGGGACAGTTCACTTGTACAAATGTATGCAAGGAGTATGTTCACAGGCATAACGGGCCTTTGAGCCTCTATTTGAGAAACAATTTGGTTAACTGCAGGTGTTGGTTTGCTTTCAAATTCATTTATGATTATGCTACTCAAACATGGGTTATGATTTTGTTGTGGTAGACGTGAAGCGACGGATTCTTGTTGTTGTCTAATATGTTAGTTGACTCAATGCCTTGAATGCCTGAATATTTTACCCGAATTTCATCGTCACTGTTGTGGTTTGGATGGTATAGTTCCGGAAATTGGCCGTGTAGCTAGTTTTACTCCACTATTGCTATATAGTTGTGAGTTATTGCACATATAGAGATAAGTGTAAATAGACAGTCATACGAGCTCAACTAGGGGTCTCGTAGTTACGGTGACGGTTGATATGTTGGCATGTTCAATGAATTTGGGATCGACGGCGGGCATGCAACAAAGGAATTGATACCAAAGCTTGATCTGGCTAAGAAACACATATCTTCGTAGCTCCATGTGGGTTTGCCAGATATCGAAGTAAGATATTCCTTTTATCTCTTAATCATATGTGATGAATTTCTTTCTTTTGTGGAATATTAAGTTCGTGTTAAATGTTAATATGATATATGATTTTCATATTGTGGAGACCTTTCTTAAATGCAGGTTAAACAATTAGTTTCGGCCGCTATTGCTTTAAAAGGACTCTGTGCTATTCTATTTGTATTTGGCCATGGCTTTGGAATCTTCCTCCTAGTGAGATTTTTGTTTCTTAAGAGTGATTCTTTTGGTTCCGTTTGAAGTATGTAGTTATATGTTAATTCCACCGAGAAGTTACATTTGATTTTACTTTCGTGTCTCGTTTAATTGTTCTTTCATTTGTCGTAGTTTATGTATTTGCTGGTTAGCACTCCTTTTCTCTATGACTTCTACAACTATGGACCTGAAGAGCCCCAGTACGCTTCTGTGCTTGGTGATTTTCTGCAGGTATTTGCATGTCCATATCCGAAGTGTTTCCCTATGCATTACGAAATACAACGTGCAAACTTCATTGATTCTTTCATTAATGGTAGTTTGTTGCGCAATGCGGTACATTATTGTTCTTATGGGGGATGAAGAGCTTGATCACAAAGAGGCAACTAAGGAAGAAAGTCGTGAAGCCGAAAACTGCTTAGATATATCGAAGTGGCAGCAGGTGAAGATTGTTGATTTGCAGTGCCATGTAATATTTTACAGGATTATCCGTTACTGAATTGAACTTTTAGTAGTTAAGCTTATTTTAGTTATTTATTCACCGGAATATTCAAAAAATACATTTTCAGATTGAAATATTTTCCTTTCGATTACAAGTTTAAGTTTAAAAGTAGCGTTTGACTGAATCCGTCACTTCACGACTCCACAACTGTATTTATGATAGGTAAAATCAATTGCTCTCCCCTCCCATGTAAGCAGAATGCTTGGAATTGTTATGTAGAAGATAAAAATGCGTGAACACGGTTGGTGTGGTATTTGGTTGTAGTGCATATAGTGAACATATTATTTGATGTTTGAGCATGATTTTAGTCAAAATTCTAGCCATAAATCCATTACATCTATAAACTAATTTGTTATACATTATTTATATGCATTGATTCCTTGATGGCTGACATCAGGCATTGGACCCTTTATTTTTTATTTTTTATGCATATGTCATATGATTTTGGTGGTTTTATTCTCAGTTCAGGATTGTTCTATACTCGAGTCTGTATATATAGAGGCCTTTCAAGAGCTATGTTTATGAAGACATTATGTATTGGTTTAAGAATACCATATCTATAATCCATAATTAATATAATTTCACACGGCCCGTTGCTCTTTATCTGCATAAGCAGGCAAACTTAACATTATTCATTATTGCCTGGTAAAAATACTAAAAAAAGTTCTTGAAGAGGTTGAAAGAGTGATGCAAGAATTCAAAGGCACACTTTACAAGTCCATGAAAGATCCAAAAATATACCTAACAAGTGTAAGCATTTGACAAGCCCTTTTTAATATTTTGACAATTTTTACTTGTGAGGAAATGTACAATTGATGTTGATTTAAGACCTAAATTTTCATGGATATTTGTTCAATATTAATACTCGTGGTATTAAAATATTATTGCTCTATCTTAATCTGAATGTTGAGGTGAGTATTAGATTCAAATATGTATCTGATATAGATATGTGGTGGATTATACTTCCATACCTATATCCAAACATGTGTCAGCCATAAGTGTAGAACTCAGGTACTTTAAAAAAATGACTTGTTCGGGAACATTACAATTATTTGATACTTATTGACCCATGAGATGCAAGTTTTTTTCCCACTATATCAATTTTATGATGTTAAAATCAGTTGTAACAAAATTTTATGAGTTATTTGGGTAAGCTTTGAGTGGGGATGTAGATAAAGAGAACATACTAGTATTCTACAAACCAAAGGCCTGCTATTGAGAAGTCAATGAAATGATTTCCATTAATTACCATGTTGGAATGCTTCTGTTTTCATTTGAGTTGTAATGTTCCATGATCTATTTGCCCTTCCTGTTGTCTTAGGAGTAGAAGTATGGGATATTTATGCCGAAAAGTTCTGAGATGGTTGAAAATGCAATCTTGTTTTTTTTTTGGTTGAATTGGTGAGAGTATAAAACTAGAGTTCTAGGATATTGTCATAAATGTTCTTTTTGACTATATAAAGAAAATTATTGTGGCATTCAAGCCTGAGATTGAATAAATAAGTCAACTTTTTTTATCCAAATATGTATTATAGATGTGTTATGTTATTTATTTTGTATGGGTGATTGTAATTACATTATCTTTGTTATAGTAACATAGTAGAAAGGAAAATTAAAAAAACATCAATTGTCCTTGGACATTATGGCTAAGATCATCAGCTAGTTTTAATTAATCTATGATGGAATAATATGGTGGTGGTTTGACTAGTTAAGATGGCTTATGTGAGGTTTGTGAGGATTGGCTAGGTCCAGATGTTAATGTTCTATTCTTTGTTTCTTATCTCATAACAGTTGTAATTGCTCTAAAAAAGGTAGTATTGACTATTTATGGTCTTCTTTTTTCTTTTCATCTCATAAGGTAAAGAAGCTCCTTGAGTAAACATTGTCAAGTGTGTATTGTATCATCAAAATGTTGTTTTATTGATCTTACTTGCATTTTAAGCTGATCAAAAATTAGTTTTTGGGAATTCATATTTTTAGGTTGATGAAATGATTTCCATTGATGTACACTACTTAACCATCTTTTGAAGATGTTTACTGCTTTGGGCATTTAATCGGAAAGTTTTGAGAAGCCTTTCCTGGAGTGCACATCCGAGTTTTATACAGCTGAAGGAATGAAATACATGCAGCAATCAGATGTTCCAGATTACTTGAAGCATGTAGAGGTGCCTCTTCATATTTCACTTTCTCAGTTAGCTGTGATTATTACTCTGTATTTTGAATTGTGCATTTTTATCCTTCTAATTAAATTTGTCACATTATTCCATATATATGGAATTTGAATGTTTATCCCTCTACAATTTTTGTGTAAGTTTATGTAACTAAGAATTGTGCATGGAATTTCAATGTATATTACTTAATGTGAATATATTGTATGCAAATGGATTGCTTATATATAATATGATATATATTTAGTATTATGAGGCATTAAATGTGATTTAGTTTGATTATTTCTCAATTTACAATATATATATAATTTACAAAATACAATCACGACACACGAATGTGTGTCATCTTCATTTATGACGGGGGCTTCAATGACACGCAATGTAAGTCATAAATGTGTGTCATAAATTTATGACACACAAATGTGTGTCATCTTCATTTACAACGGGGGCTTCAATGATGCGCAATGAGCGACATAAATGCGCGTCATAAATGAGCGTCATAAATGAGCGTCATAAATGCGTGTCATAGATTTATGACGCGCAATTGCGCGTCAACTGATATTTATGTCGGTGGCTTCAATGACATGAATTTGTGTGTCATCTGCACCCATAGATGACGCTCATTGCGCGTCATTAAAGGTGTTTTTTCTAGTATTGTCCTTTAGTTTATGGGTTGGTTTTGAATCCTTAAATGATATAGAAGCTTAAGAAAAGCTTAAGAGTAAATAAAACTATGTGATTAGTGAATTAATTGAGATTTAAGAAAATTGGTTTTTTAATGATATGATGAAATATTGTCCTTTATTGAAGTTTAAAAGTATATTTGACATGTCAAAGGTGATTGAGAGCCTTAGAGGTGATTAAAAAAATGTTTGAAAAATTAGTGTGATTCTTAGTTTGGAGTGTTCTTTGGAAATTTTAGATGTTATAGGAAGATTAAAGGAGGTAACTTAGTTGGGTTAAGTTATGATGAGTTTAATGGTATGGTTGGAGATTAAAGTAAAAGATTTAAACGAAATTTGGGTAAAAATCGAAGTGAAATATGAAAAATTTGGGTAAGGGTATCGGTACTAAAAGAACAGTACTGTTATTATAGGGTTAAATTTAAGGAAATATGATGAAAACGATGAACAGTATCGATACTGATGCAAGTAGTATAAATACTGCTGTGGGTATCGATACTAAGAGGAAGGTATTGATACTAAGAGGAAGGTATCGATACTATGGATTCCATAATGCAAAAATAGTATCGATACTGAAGGGAGTATCGGTATCATAGTATAAAAGTATCGATACCATAGTATGGGTACTGATACTAGTCAGTCTGAAATTTAAAGATAGGATGAAATTAAATAGAATTCAAAAATAATAGTACTTTTAAGTATTATTAGATATATAAATGTTGGAAAGAATAGTAACATTTGTATTGAATGTGTAATTATGGGTGCATGTGTAGATCGTAACCAAGCTCCTTAGTCAAGTAAGAAAAAAGGCAATGATAGAGTTATCAAATAGTCATACATCATTAAAACACACTAGTGAGGCATACCAGGTGAGTACATTTTATGTAATTATATGCGATGAGGATGACTTGCGATTAGTCAACCTCGAACATTTTGATAAAAGTATGTTTGATAGTATTTCGATATATTTTTTATAATGTTTATGGAAATGATACTATGAATGATTTTGAGTATTAACTGCTCTAAAATGAATAGATAATCTTTTATGTTGTTTTAATGGTTATCGATGTTCAGAAATGAATGTTAAATTTGGGAATTTTACTTAAAAGCCCATTGTATGTGCATTGAGTGTCATAGGTGCATTTTGACATAAATTCTATAAAATGGTTATCAACCGGTTTTTTGTAATGCATAATGGTGCATTTTCGTATCAATACTATGTGTACTTTCGACACTAGATGTGAAACTATGGTATTCATAATGAGTTTGTGAATTACCATTTCAAAATTCAATTATGTATAAAAGTTATTGATTGATTTTGTTTAATGCATAACGGTGCATTTTCGTATCAGTACTATGTGTACTTTTGGCACTATGTGTGCATCCATGAAATTCATAATGAGTTTGTGAATTTCCATTTCGGCACATCGGTGCAATGCATGTACCTTGGATTCTCATTTGGCATACATTGGGCAAATAAAGGATAAATTGGAAAAATATTGATTGATAGGTATGCGGGTCACACTAAATATAGTTTCGCAGGTTATGTGAATGAACATTGGCTTGCCAAGCTAGATTATGTATCAATATGATTTATATGATTTAAATTCGTAACTTGGTATTATATGATATACTAGGACAATTATGTCTACTTTTGATAATTAGATGGCATGTAATAGATTTATGAAAATGCTCTAAAATGTATTTGAATTATGACTACTGTAGTATGTTATAACTTTAAGATTATTTTAACTACTAAAAGTTATGAACGTTTTATTTTATTTCTCTAAAATGTTTTATTTATTGGAACAAAATCTTATGGGTTTTCAAATAAGGAAATGTTTTTAAGTCATGTGACACCTGTGACTTGTGTACGAAAAATGAATACAGGAAATGGATGTTACATTTATTGGTATCAGAGTTGTAGGTTTAACCGATTCTCGGCCGAAATCAGGTGTATTTTACTTTAAAAAGGGTTTACATGCGCCTAAGATTATCAAGGTTACTGATATGTTGTCATTAGAATATGATTGATGTCACTCCTCACTAACTTGAGTTTTATTATTATGTATGTCTTATAAGATGTCGGAATCTTCGAACTCACGAAGAGCGGCTGAACAAGAACTTAGAGAAGGAACGAGTAGCGAGAGCTATAAAGCTAATAGTGAGCATCCGATCCCGTCTGAAAATGCTAGTGTACGGGTACATCAGGGTATGCCAATGCCAGAGTTTGGAGCTTTTATGCAAGCTCTCGATGCTATTTTGACTCAGTTCCAAGCTCCTTCGCCTCCCCCTGCTCCTTCATCACCGTGGATGTTGATCCCAAAAGAGATGAAAAGTTTGGGAGCTCCTGAGTTTCGGGGAGAAGAGGATGAAGGTCTTATGGAGACATCAGGGTATCCAATGCCAGAGTTTGGAGCTTTTATGCAAGCTCTCGATGCTATTTTGACTCAGTTCCAAGCTCCTTCGCCTCCCCCTGCTCCTTCATCACCGTGGATGTTGATCCCAAAAGAGATGAAAAGTTTGGGAGCTCCTGAGTTTCGGGGAGAAGAGGATGAAGGTCTTATGGAGACTTATTTATGGTTAAACGATGTTATTATGATGCTTGAAAGTCTTCATTGCTCGGATTCTAAAAAGCTGAGTGGAGTTGTATCTTTACTTCGAGGATCAGCTCGAGTGTGGTTGTCAAATACTACGATGTATGCACCACCAAAGCAAGTGACCTGTCAGTTCAATTAGGAGGAATTTAAGAACAAGTATATTGGTGAGCAGTTTAGACGGGCGATGATGATGAAGTTTCTTAATTTGAAACAAGGTGATCGAGCAGTATATGAGTATGAGGTTGAGTATAACAAGTTGAGTTGTTTTGCCACTAAAGTAGTTTCTAATGAAAAAGCTCGACGTGATTGGTTCATCGAGGGCTTAAGGCCCAAGTTGAAAGAGATGATGTTGACTTTAAATTTACCTAGCCTGCAAGAAGTTATAAACCGAGAAAAACCCATTGAAAGAGCTCAAAACGAGACTCTACCAACGGAGTAGAGTATGCATACGGGAAAAAGAGTTGGAACATTTTCAATTTCCCATCATGCTAAGAGAGGCAAGGGCTCGAATTCCCGATATACTAATAGAGATTGTTCTACTGCAGCTTCACATAAAAATAAGCAATCACAATTTTTTGGTTTTAGCTCGGGTAGAGCATATAGAGAGATAACTACTCCATGTCAGACGTGTGGAAAATATCACCGTGGAGTATGTAGATTGCTCAGTGGATCTTGTTTCTAGTATGGTGAAACTGGTTACTAAGCTCGAAATTGTCCTAAGCAATATGGGGATAATTTAATACAATCTGAGAGATCGGTAGAAGCATCTATTAGAAGCAAAGGAAGAAGTAGATCCAAAGACAATCTGATTTAATTCCAAGACAAGAGACTCTGGGAGTAGCTAGAATTTACAATATTAAGACTAATGAGGACCAAGATGACCCGGAGATCTTAATAGGTACATTCAATCTTTTTGATGAACCTGAATTTGTTTTGGTTTACCCTGGTTCTACACACTCTTATATTTTTACAAAGTTGGTTAGAGCTAGAGGAATTCCTTTAGAACCAATTTTTAGTGAGATGATGGCGGTAAACCCTATGGGTCACAGTGCGAGAGTAACTCGGGTATGTAGAAAATGCATGATAAAGATTCAAGGGGTTGTGTTCCTAGTAAACTTGATGGAATTGCCTTTCGATGCATTTGAAATTATTTTGGGTATGGATTGTTTGTCTTCATATCATGAATGGGTTGATTTTCGCAAGAAACGATTATTTTTTAAGGATGTGGAAGGCTCCGAAATCATAGTAATCAGTGAAAAAGAGAAATCACCCTCCAGTGTAATATTAGTGATGATTGCAAATAAAATGATGTCGAAAGGGTCTATAGCTTTCCTAGCTAATTTGATAGACATTCGACTATCGAAAGCGAGATTAGATGATATTTCTACAGTTAGGGAGTTTCCATATGTTTTTTTCAGAAGAATTATCGGGTTTACCTTTATATCGTGAGGTGGAATTGAAGATTGATGTTTACCTGGGTACTGAACCTGTTTCTATGGCTCCATAACGAATGTCTCCAACGGAGTTAAGAGAATTAAAGGTCCAATTGTAGGAATTGTTTGATAAGGGGTTTATCAGACCCAGTGTTTCTCCTTGGGGAGCACATGTGCTTTTTGTGAAAAAGAATGACGGGTATATTCGGTTATGCATAGATTATCGTCAGTTAAATAAAATAACCATAAAGAATAAGTATCCTCTTTCGAGGATTGATGATATGTTCAATCAACTGAAAGGCGCAATAATGTTCTCTAAGATAGACCTGAGGTCAGGATACCACCAATTAAAGATGAGGGAGGAGGATATTTCAAAATCATATTTTCGAACTCGATATGGACATTACAAATTTATGGTAATGCCATTTGGTTTGACTAATTCTCCTGTAACATTTATGGATCTAATGAACCGAGTATTCCAACCTTACTTGGACCATTTTATGGTGGTATTTATCGATAATATTTTGGTGTATTCAAAGTCAAGAGAGGAGTATGATTCTCATCTAAATGTTGTTCTTCAGATTCTTCGAGAGAAGAAGTTGTATGCCAAATTATCCAAATGTTAATTATGGTTAGCAGAGATTGTTTTCCTTGGTCATATAGTCTCCGTAGAAGGCATAAGAGTAGATCCCAAAAAGATTAAAGCTATAGTGGATTGACAACCCCCGAAGAATGTTTCTGAAGTTCATAGTTACTTGGGGCTTGCTCGTTATTATAGACGGTTCTTGAAGAACTTCTCAATGTTAGCTTTATTACGAAAAGATGTGCCTTTTGTGTGGTCGGAAAAATGCCAAGAAAGTTTTGAAATGCTAAAGAGGATTGTAACAGAGGCACCAGTGCTTGTACAACCCGAGTCGGGTAAAGACTATATAGTCTTTAGTGATGCATCTCATAACGGATTGGGATGTGCGCTTATGCAAGATGAGAAAATTGTGGCTTATGCCTCAAGACAGTTGAAGAATCACGAGAGAAATTACCAGACACATGACCTAGAATTAGCAGCGGTCATGTTTGTTTTAAAAATTTGATGTCATTATCTGTACGGTGAGCAGTGCTATATTTAGACACATTACAAAAGTCTAAAGTACTTGCTGACTCGAAAAGAACTGAATTTGAGGCAGAGAAGATGGATCGAGCTTTTAAAAGATTATGATGTGATCATCGATTATCATCCAGGAAAGGCTAATGTGGTAGCAGATGCATTTAGCCAAAAGACTTTTGCAACTTTATGGGCTTTAGATGTATGTATGTCTTTAAAGGAAGATGGTGTCTTGATTGTTGAGCTTAAGTTAAAGCTGATGCTCTTGGATCGGATAAAAGTTCTTCAAGGACAAGATGAAAAATGCTTAGCAATAATTGCGCAAGTAAAAAAAGTGAGGCTAAAAACTTCTAAATCAGGACTGATGGATGTTTATATTATAGTGGAAGACTTTTTGTTCCAGATAATGAAGAATTGCATAAATATATTCTCTCCGAGGTGCATTTTAGTCCTTTGACGATGGACCCAGGCGGGAATAAGATGTACCAAGATATAAAGAGTCGTTATTGGTGGCTTGGTATGAAAGAGTTGTATCGGAGTTTGTTGCAAAAGGACTGACATTTCAGCAAGTGAAAGTTGATCATCAAGTGCCTTCCAGATTTCTACAACAAATATCCATTCCTGAATGGATGTGGGAATGAATTATAATGGATTTTTTTTCGGGGCTACCTTTGTCACCCAGTAAAAAGGACTCAATATGGGTAATTGTGGACAGATTGACCAAGACAGCTCACTTTATTCCGTTTCAGGTAGATTACTCGATGGATAAATTCGTGGAGTTGTATATAAAAAAATAGTTCGGTTGTATGGAGTGCCCATATCGATTGTATCTGATCGAGACCCAAGGTTTACTTCAAGATTCAAGAATTCTTTGCACGAGGCATTGGGTACTCGATTGAATTTCAATACGGCTTTTCATCCACAAACAGATGGTCAGTCAGAGCGAACTATTCAGATATTGGAGGATATGCTAAGAGTATGTATGATTGAATTCAAAGGATCATGGGAACGAAATTTTCCCTTAGCAAAATTTACCTATAATAACAGTTACCAATCGAGTATTAAGATGGCTCTGTATGTAGCCTTGTATGGGAGGAAGTGTCGAACACCATTAAATTAGTTTGAGCTAAAAGATCTAGATATAATTGGCTCGGACTTAATGAAAGAAATGGAAGACAAAGTGAAAGTTATCCAAGATAATTTGAAGATAGCCTCTGATCGACATAAATTTTATGTTGATTTAAAAAGAAAAGAGATTGAATATCAAGTAGGAGACAAGGTATTGCTGAAAGTATCACCCTAGAAGAAAGTATTGCGGTTTGGGCGCCAAGGAAAGCTAAGTCCGAGATTTATTGGACCTTATGAGATTTTAAAAAAGGTCGGACCAATAGCTTATCAGTTAGCTTTACCTCCTGATATGGACAAGATCCATAATGTTTTTCATGTGTCGATGCTCAAAAAGTACTGATCAGATCCATCGTATATTATCGCACCATAGAAAATAGAGATCCAACTAGATTTGACATACGAAGAATAACCAATGCGGATCTTGGCTCGAGAAAACAAAGAACTACATAACAAGAAAAATCCTCTGGTTAAAGTTCTTTGGCAAAATCATAAAGTAAAAGAAACTACTTGGGAAAGAGAAGAGGACATGAGGAAGTAGTTTCCACACCTCTTCGTATCAGGTACATCTTAAAATTCGTGGACGAATTTTTCTTAAGGGGAGAATTGTAATACCCCAAATATCGGGTCAGTGACTATAATGAAAGGATTTAAAATTTTGAGGATTAAATTGAATAAATGGTAAAGTATAAGAAATGATTTAGGAAATTGTGTTTAAGACTAATTAGTGAAAATGGAAGAATAAAGGGGAATTATGGTCCTTTAGAGGGAAAATGAATTTAATAATCATTCCTAGGGATTTATTAAGAGTAAAAGGGGGGAAGTTGAAAAGTTAAGTTATCTCTTCGTCTTCTCCTTCTTCTCGTCTCCGTGCTCTCCCCATAGCCAAAGCTAAGATTTCTTCAAGTTGGTTTTTCCTTTAGTTTATGGGTTAGTTTTGAAGCCTTAAGTGATATAGAAGCTTAAGGAAAGCTTAAGAGTAAATAAAACTAAGTGATTATTGAATTATTTGAGATTTAAGAAAATGAGTTTTTGAATGATATGATGAAATATGATCCTTTATTGAAGTTTAAAAGTATATTTGACTTGTGTTAGAAGTAAATAAGTGATTGGGAGCCTTAGAAGTGATTAAAAACATGTTTGAAAAATTAGTGTGATTCTTAGTTTGGAGTGTTCTTTAGAAATTTTAGATGTTATAGGAAGATTAATGGAGGTAAGTTAGTTGGGCTAAGTTATGATGAGTTTAATGGTATGGTTGGAGATAAAACTAAGAGATTTAAATGAAATTTGGGTAAAAATCGAAGTGAAATATGAAAATTTTGGGTAAGGTTATCGGTACTAAAAGAACAGTACCGATACTGTAGGGTTAAATTTGAGGGAAATGATGAACAATATTGATATTGATGCAAGTAGTATCGATACTGCTGTGGGGTATCGATACTGCTGTGGGGTATCAATACTAAGAGGAAGGTATCGATACTATGGATTCCAGAATGCAAAAATGGTATTGATACTGAAGGGAATATCAGTACCATAGTATAGAAGTACAGATACCATAGTAGGGGTACCGATACTAGTCAATCTGAAATTTTAAGATAGGATGAAATTAAATAGAATTAAAAAATAATAGTACTTTTGAGTATTATTAGATATATAAATGTTGGAAAGAATAGTAGCATTTGTATTGAATGTGTAATTATGGGTGCATGTGTAGATCATAACCAAGATCTTGAGTCAAGCAAGAAAAAAGGAAAGAATAAAGTTACCAAATAGTTGGACATTATTAAAGCATACTAGTGAGGCATACCAGGCGAGTGCATTTTATGTACTTATATGCGATGAGGATGACTTGCGATGAGTCAACCTCGAACGTTTTGATAAAAGTATGTTTTACAGTATTTCAATATATTTTATAATGTTTATGGAAATGATACTACGAATGATTTTAGAGTATGAACTACTCTAAAATGAATAGATGAACTTTTATGTTGTTTTTATGGTTATCGATGTTCATAAATGAATGTTAAATTTGCGAATTTGACTTAAAAGCCCATTGTATGCGCATTGAGAATCATATGTGCATTTCGACATAAATTGTATGTAATGGTTATCAATCGATTTTGTGTAATGCATAATGGTGCATTTTCGTATCAGTATTATGTGTACTTTTGGCACTAGATATACAACTATGGTATTCATAATGCGTTTGTGAATTACCATTTCGATATACAATTATGTATAAAAGTTATCGATCGATTTTGTTTAATGCATAACGGTGCATTTTCGTATCAGAACTATATATACTTTCGGCACTATGTGTGCATCCATGGAATTCATAATGAGTTTGTGAATTTCCATTTCGGGACTTCAGTACAATGCATTCTCATTTGGCATACATTGGGCAAATAAAGGATAAATTGGAAAAATATTGATTGATAGGTATACGGGGCATACTAAATATAGTTTCGCAGGTTATGTGAATGAACATTGGCTTGCCATGCCAGATTATGTATCAATATGATTTATACGATTTGAATTCGTAACTTGGTATTATATGATGTACCTATGTTTAAATTTCATCTTATTGTATTATTACGCCTCACTAAGTAAATACATAACGTGTGTTGGTTTCACGCGTAGGTAATAGCAAAGACTATTGGAGTAAGGAGTGCAGCGAATATCATTAACCAAAGGTTGCCTCATCAGTAACTATAGGAAAATTATGTCTACTTTTGATAATTAGATGGCATGTAATAGATTAATGAAAATGCTCTTAAATGTATTTGAATTATGACTACTGTAGTATGTTATAACATTAAGATTATTTTAACTACTGAAAGTTATGAAATTTTTATTTTATTTATTGGAACAAAATTTTATGGGTTTACAAATAAGGATTTGTTTTTAAAAGTCATGTGACACCTGTGACTTGTTTACGGAAAAAGAATACAGGAAATGGGTGCTACAACAATCTTCCCCTGGTGTAGGCCAAATTGAATTTCCATAGGTACTGCTGCTAAGCCTTGATATGGTCTGCGATTTGGATTAAGATGTGATTTGAAATTTCAAATAGGTGTTCGAAACTATTATTGCGCAATCGCAAAACCCACAATGACCACAATAGCACTCGTTATTGTTATAATCACGATAAACACAATAGAACCGAAAATACAATCACAATTGCAATTCCCTGTACACATTAGGTAAGTGAACTGTGGGTCTTTGATATGCATAAGCTCTTAGCAATGCCAAAATCTGTCTAAATCATTGTCCAACAGAATATCTGATGACTATAAGTCTTTCTCATATTTTATGCAATTGAAACGTCAAGGTTAACAAAGTAATAAAGTAGAAGACGTATTGTGATCGTCGTATCTTCCTGATGGCACTGCAGCAATCACCCCTTCTCAGAAAATATTTCCTCACCCACTCTATTCGAATCAATCTATATTTCCTCACCCCATCTTTTAGTATGTGGAGTATTATTCTCCTAACTTTTAAATGTCTAATCTTTTTTTTGTAAAAGTTAAATTGGGCCTCGTAAAAAAAAACCTATACGCATTTTCATTTTCCCGCTGAAACATCTGTTGTGCTACCAAGGCTTGATATGGTCTGCAATTAGGTTTAACATGTTATTTGAAATAACTTGAGCCACATCTACTGGTGGAAACTGTCTCTATACACATCTCTACATGTTAATCAACTCTTTCATCACGAGTAAAAGAAGCACAGGAGACAAATGGAGAGAAGTGAAGAGCTTCCATTCCAAAGGGCAATCTCATTATTTGTGGATAATTTACCAACGAAACTTCACTGGAATAGTGTATGGCAGTTGTGTAGAAGACATGGAGAGGTCATCAATCCTTTCATTGCAAGTAAAAGAAGTAGAGGAGACAGAAGGTTTGGTTTTGTAAGAGCAGGAAGTAGAGCAGACGCATTAAGAATGATTGAAAAACTTATTGGTGTGAGCATCAACAACAATAAAATTTCAGTTTCGTTTGCTAAGTTCTACAATAGGTCATCTTCAGGGATTGGACAAGGAAATTTTGCGAAAGGATGGGCAAATGTTCAAACACTTTCTACAAAGGGAAGGGGTTAAACGAGGAGAATAAATGAATCAATCCACAAGGATGGCAATTCTTATTATAATTGACGATGAGGACCTGTTCATCACTATGGAGGATCGTGATTGATCGTATCTGAAAGAAATCTTCGTCGAAGTCAACCTCTGGTCTGAATCATTAAAGCAGGTAGAAAGGGGAACTTGGCTAGAGATATCAGGGTTACTTCTCCACTGCTGGAATGGAACCACGTTAAAAAGAATGGCAGAATTGAAAGGATCTTTCTAAACATTAGGAGAGAATGCTAATCATGTTCTAAACTATGAGAAGGTTACAATATTGATTACGACGGTCTAGGTTACAATATTGATTACGACGGTCAAGCCTGAGAAAATTGAAGAAGTTATTGAGATTCATGTAGATTATATGGTATATCTGATTCGTGTAATGGAACTAGGATTTTGGATAATCAAGCAAATCAGAATCGGGGTCTTGAGTCTGCAAAGGGTGGCAGAGAAAGGGAGAATCTGGAAGATAAAGGGGAATTCGGGTCTTCATCGGGAATCTAAAGAACGTCTATCTCCGGGCAATTCATCGGCTGATGTTGAGCCGGGAAAAGGTCTGATGAAAAAAGGTAGTACGTCAAATGAGTGCTGCTTTGGAAATTATTATGGAGTGGATTCATGTCTTGGTAATAAGGATGTAGGAAGTCGGTTGGTTGAGCTCAATATGTTGGGATATAGATTTACTGAGTTCCCACTAAATGCTGAAGAAAAAAATTCAAATGGTCAGGTAAAAGAGAATCAAGAGAATGGACAACTGAATTCATTAAGCAGATATGGGGCTCTAGAAGAATTGATCAATGTAGGGGTATCTGAAGATATTGGAGATTGGCTGGAGATGGTTAATAACAATGTCAGAACGGATCTAAATGTAGAAGTAGAAGAGGCTGTATCAAACAGGGCCTCAGAAGATATAAGGTGTATGGGCTTTTGTTTGTATCCTATCTGAACAAAATAAAGAGTTAGTGGTTGTTTGTTTGCCTCTTAATTGAGCCATTCAGCGCTGACTGAATGTTGAACCATTCAGCTTCAGCATTCAGCGCGTTTGTTTCGTACCTCTGAATGATTCAGTGTTGACGTATTCAACAAAACAGTACTGAATGATTCAGCACATAAGTACATTCTGAATGATTTAGAGCCATTATCAAACAACATGTCACATTCAGAGCTAATTCATACAGAGCCTCTGAATCATTCAACATTTGAATCATTCAGCGCTTAATCATTTTGAAGTAAACAAACAACCCCTTACACCCCAAAAGTCCATTACAAGTTAAAGTCAGTATTCATGACGATGGTGAGGAGGAAGATACGTCATTCTTTTCGGAATTATCTAGGGGTTCATTTTTTCCAGAGTTCGACAAGATAAGAGGAGTTAAAAAGGTAGAAATTTCAGGTCTCTTCTTGCCATCCAGGAGAAAAACTTATCAAGGGCAGAACTAAGAATGAGAAATCGAGCACCAGTAAAAAAAACAAATTAAAGAAACAAGATTAGAAGACTTCAAAACTTTCGGACATCAAGAAAAAATGGCTGGTGGTGGTTAGGGAGACTAAGAAGACTATCTCTGGGTAAGAAATTAGGGTTTCAAGTGTATGGTAATTAAGCAGAAGTTGTAACAGAATTGATTATTTTGGAAATGGAGGGATAATCGGTCTAGGGAGGTGGTGTCTATAGCAGGTGTTTTTGGTGGTTGGAGGTCGATTGTAACATGGATTTAAGGGGTATTGGGAAGAATGAGAAAATCTTGGCGTTGTATTTTTTGGTGAAGATGCATATGGTGGAAATGTTTTCGGTAATCAGTATGTCTATACTGGGGGAGTCTTCATCGTAATTTGAAGCAGAAGGGTAAGAAGCGTATGCAATTAGATACTTCTAGGTATGTCTGAATTATTAACTGTCTTTAAGAGTTGTTATTTATTAGAGGGTCTTTAGTTAGAAAATATTCACATCGATTCGCAAGAATCAAAAGGTCAGTTGGTTGTGGAGTTTTATGATCTTGTTACAGAATCATGATTATCTTGGTCTTTAGGAAAATCTCAGTTTTCGTTTCCTAAGTATGCAAGTGTTAAAGAGGTGAATAGTTCCAAATATCTTCTAAAAAATAGACTGGTTTGGCAATGCATTTCTCCTAATATACCAGATTATTATTTGGCACTGTTATGGTTAACCTGCCCATTTTTGTGATCGTGAAAATGTTGGTTTTGCTGGCTGAGGTTGAAAGTATGCAAGGATAATTTTTTACGGTACAGTTTTTCTATGCTCCAAGTTCTTAGTTGTTTGGTAGGTGTGCTCCGGTCATTACTAAAATTAAAAAAAAAAAGTGGGGAAGGGTTCTTAGTGTAAACATCTATCCTGGGTTGTTTGGAAGCTTTGCTGGAATTTTTGAGTTCTTTAGATGATCAATAGTGGCACCGAAAAAATCACCCACCTAGGTCTGGGCGGAACAGCATACGAGAGGCACCATGAGGCTCGTGCCTCCGAGTCGGTCACCGGACTTAACGCCTATGCACTTTTGGAAGAAAACGTAGAATAGATCAAAGAAGAATATAAAAGAATAGCGACTGTAGAACAGTGGTGAAGAAAGACTAGGGCAAACTCCTTTTTTTCACTATCTTAACCCTAATACATAACGTTACTTGACCTATTAATCAATCAGCCCATTATAATTTTTTTCACATTTTGCCTGCTTTGAATAAAAAGTACTCTACTGCCATCTAAGCCCTCTCACCTTTTCTATTCTTTCTTTATACTAATAAAAATAAGATCTATTATAATAAACTAATGTAATAAATATTATGCTACTGCCTATTCCCATCATCCTTCATTATATAAAAAATTATATAATATATAAATAAATAATTAATATATAATATAATTATAATAGTAATGTTACCTTAGGATAGGTGTTACGGTTCTTTTGTCAATTTGTGTGGATAAATTATTGTTTCACCTAGTTGAAACATGCAACCATGAGTTTGTTATAGTGTAAGTGTGTAACCCTAATTGTTTTGAAATGTTTTGGAAAGTAAGGTTTTGTAAATGGTAGAAATAGTGTTTGACTCTTGAGGAGGGGATAAACAATAGGAAAGGAACATAGTGTGGGAAGGAAATTAAATGTTTTAGGAGTGAACCAGGAGTTAATAGATGTGAATATGTTCTAAATTAATTTATAAAAAAGTTTAACACAAAAAGTGCGCCTCACATACGAAAGGTGTGCGCTGTGCCTTGTGCCTATGCTCCAGAGACCTTTTGCGCCTCAGTGCGTCTTGCAACTTTAAAAATCAAGGTCATCAAGTCTATCAGATGATGTTGAAGACTGTCAGAGGAATGTTGAAGAGTGCGAAGTTCTCTTTATGGGTCTTGAGCATGTTGTTACAACAATAGATTTTGTGTCGTTGGTCTCGATGATGAAGATGAATTAATGGCGTTGTTCTTAACGTTGTTGTAGTGTTCATTTGGGGGTGTGGTAGGGTTATTCGCTTACTTTCAGGTGAATTATTAGCCATCTTCTTAGGTCTTTTTCGGGTAGCTAGTGTAGTTTTATCGAACTTTCAGCTTCTAAAATGGCATTAGATGTGGGGTGAAGATGGGGTTGATGTTCGTATAATCACACTCTGAACGGGCTAATAAAGTAGGATTTGTGCATCTTATATATGTGTCGAGATTGTCCAGGTCCACGGTTGAGTGATTGGGATAGTGGGTTGTCGAGACGAGTTCTATTCAAAGGGGCTGGTTGCTGCTTAAGATCGGAGTACCCACATACTCTGTATTTAGTAGAGAGCTTAGTTTAGTTGGTAGCTGGATAATGCCCCATCATTGGTTGATTGAGGATTGATCACTTTGATTATGTCAAGTAAGTTAACAAGCTGACCATGGGAAATTATCGTATCATTTGGGTATTTTTTTCTTAGCAAATATATTTTATTCATAAATCGAAAAATGCTGCCACAGTGCCACCATTTAAAAAAAATCTTCTTAGCAAATATACTTTTTTCTTATCATTTGGGTGTTGAATCGATGAATAGAGCTCATCAACGTGTCGTTAAAAATTTTAACTATTTAAGCCACCATGATTTTCTGGTATATCAAACCAAATAAAAACACAGTGCAACCAATTACCTTCCAATTTAGAAAAACTCAGGTAAGCATCAACCCAAATAAAAAGAACATGCTGCCACCCTCGTATCCTCTTACAGTCTCGCTCGTCCAAAAGCACATCGACCCAAATAAAAAGAACATGCTTCACGACAAAAACATTTCTAGTGCAGTGCAACCACTAATAAAAACACATCCCTGCCTAAAAATTAGGCATAACTTATATACTTGTATAAAAGTCACTTCTATTCTTTGAAGGCGAAACAAATATACGTACAGCTGAAATTTTCACTTCCAAAATCATACCTCTAATGTTTGAATAAAGTAGACTCATGACGCCACCCTCCTATATCTCTTTTCAGTTTCGATTCTCTAAAAGTCGTGTTTTGCTTTCTCTACTATTGTATTCTTTCTAATCACTTCTTCCTCAGAGCCTTGGATTTGAATATCCAATTCTTTGTCTAGTTCTAACGTTTCCGTAGCTTCCTTTATCATTATATTTCATCTCGTATTCATGTCGTGACCTACCTTCTATTTCAGAATTTCAATGTAATTTTCTTGGTTCTTCTTCTTTTTCAATTTAGAATCCCTTTTTTCCTCTCCAATATTATCAGCTCCTTCATCTGAATCTCCGCCAAAGAGCCATAACGAGTTGTTCTTCAGAACTTTTGTCACAATGTCCTTCACGAGTTACTCTCACATTTTCACGATTGATGCATGTAAAAATGCTTAAATTAAAGCAGTGTGAATGCAAATGTAAATGCCAAATGAGCTTTTCCATGTTTAAAAAATCCTAACCGCATAATATCTTATTCGCATACTTGTTTGAAAAATAAATCTAACCACATGACTTCTAGTTCTCATACATTTATTAGGAAAGTGAAATTGTACTACAGAAAATTAAAAGACTCAAAAGAGATTTTACTTGTGTACTCTCCTCACGGGATTCTTAAAGTTTGGGTTAGGCTTTACCTAGGTTCGGGTTCTAGGTTCACTATATGCTAGGATCGGCTCTAAAGTAAAAGGTTCTCGAATTATCCTTGTTGGTACCCCTTGGGCTGCCAGACCCTCAATCCTGGCCCATCACAGGCTTTCGAATCGAGTTCAATTCGAGGGAACACACCTCCTTATGTCCATATGGAGGTGAATACCATCACGAGGACCATAAGGCGTGAGGAGTGATGCACTATCCCATACGAAGGTGAAAACCACATGAGGGAGTAGTTTCTCACTCCTACTTAAATCAGATAAAGCGGGGTTTTAGCTCGTGTTATGATAATGCAAGTGCACAGTGTGTGAGGAAAAGTGGAAAAAATACACAGTCACAAAATACACAAACTCATTCCTCAAATCTGAAAACACACAATTAATCTGAAAACATTAGCAAACATGTCAGTAAAACTTTTTAGTGGTTAATCAAATGGAAAACAAAAATTTATTTAAAACCAAACAAGGGATAAAAAACCAAATTAGAACGAACTTATAATTTTCATTTGTAAAGACAATTAATTAATTGACTATCGGTCTGACTCTCTAAAAAAACTCCCCCAGTAGAGTCACCAAGCTGTCGAAACGGTTTTCAATTTTAAAAAATCTATTTTTTCAAAAAATTTGGTGTTTCCTTTTAAAATTAAATTGAAAAACGATTCGAGGAGTCTCCATTAATCTTTGATTAGGGTGTGATTGGAAACCCAAAAACATTTTTTCATTTTAATAAAAATGTTAATTTTAATTAAAACAACAAATTTACGGTCTACATACCAGAAAATTGAGTTCGGAAGTCGGTTACGCGTGGGAAAGGATTAGCACCCTCACCGCGCCCTAAATCGTACCTAGTTAATTAATTAGTTGTCTTTGCAATAAAATCTACTAGTTCAAACTTAATTTAATTCATGATCCCTTAAAACAACATTCGTGAATGTTAGATTGAAACCAATTAATATTTAATTATTTCCTATCGAGAAGAAGCGACCTCCCGTACATTGAGACAATCACTTCCTACTCCAATCAAAATAAAGAAATATTACATTTAATTGCAATATTCAAATGCACTAAATTAAATTAAAAATTATCAATCCTTTTAGAAAGAAGAAAAATATTTGATTATTTAAAGACGTCGAGATCAGACATTAGATAAGTTCTAACTATCTTTTCTTGAAGAATCTAAATAGATGAACTTTTCTTGTTCTCTTGTTCCCTATTTTTAGGTGAGGTCAAATCTTAGGGTTTCATTTAACGGGATAGATTTTCTTTTTAAAATTGTTGGAAGTGTCTTTCTCATAAGTTAAGACAACCACCTCACGTCAATTTTAAAACGAAAAGGAATTACCCTTAGTCAAATTATTTGGATCGAGTCAAATCATGCTTGTGAGGGCATCATACCAATTATGCAATACTCTGCTTATTAAATAAATGACATGAAAATGCCAAAGCAAATATAAGTGTGCATGTAATAAAATTAAAAAAACACTTAAAAAATAATAATTCTCGGGTTGATCAAGGATTATATGTATTCTAATAAAAAGGTAAATACCAATGTCCATAACACTAGTTTGTTTAACAATTGAATAAAATAAAGCAAAGCACAAAACTTATCCTATACTAATTAGTATATATACATATACGCATGCAAACGACCATATTAACATCGACAATTAAATTATGCTTAATATTTATATACATATGACTTAACGTGTACATATGGGAAACCCACTTAATCGAACTTAGAATTTTGTATACGAATATATGTTATCTTAAAAAGGACATGGCATAATAGAGACTCATACGAATATATATACATCGCACATGTGAAGCCCAAACAGAATTATCAAACGGCAAACATCCAAAGTCGACCCATCAATCAAGCAAGCAATGAAACCTAATAATCGATGAATGTTTATACACACATAAAATAAATAAAAAGAAAACCGCATGATGGCCAAAATGAATTGACAGACGAGCCTAAAGCTAAAACCATAGAATGAACAAAGATCAAGTCATAAAGTGCAAATGATCGCATCTCATGTACTAAAATTGAAATAAACCCATAACTACATGTGGGATTAAAATGCAACTTAATAAAAATTACATGTCAAATACAAAGATAGGTGAAAATTCGAAAGAACTCAACTTAAGAATGAAAATATAAAAATCGAAAACAGAGAGATAAAATCAGCAATTCAGACATCATAAAAGAGGACCAAAATGGAATAGGACAAAAACCAGCGTGGTTTACACGGTGAATATCCCATCCCAAGGCGATGAATCGGGTTACCCTAACCCCCAAAACGATGCCGTTTTGGCGAGCATATATGTAGGATATATCAGGTAAAAACTTGCCCTGGTCTCATTTTATGCTTTCTTTCTATTTCCCTAAACACCTTCTATCAAAACTCTTCCCCCCGCCATTCTCCTTCTCTACTCTTCTCTCCCACGTTTTCTTTACTACACCACTCTCTTCATGCGGCCACCGAGACTACCACCACCCATGGCTTCGATGAGGAGCCTAGTGGGCATAAATCTCACCCCAAAAATAAATTCCAACCTAAACTCCACCCTAAAAATACCTAAACCTGAGCCCTAACTCTCTCTAGTACATTTCACGCGCCGTCCATGGACCGTTCGATTAATCTGAGCACCAAATCGGCTCGTAATCTTGGTCGTTGGTTCCCATTGCTAATTTTGGGCTCTTCAAATGTCATTTGTGTTGTTGGATTAGATCAAATCCAATAGCCACGATGCGGTTGCGCAATTTGTCACCTTGGGTTATGATGAAACCCTAAACTCCTTGATTTTAGATCATTGGATTAGGTCAGATTTAACGGTTATCCTTTGGCTGCGCGTGTTTCCTTTTTGGTTACAAGAAACCCTAGATTGCTCCTTTGATCTGGACAGTTGATGGGTTCATATCCAACGGTTCCATGTTTGTGCGGTGCACTTTACTTCAGGGGTTATAAAAACCATAACTGGTTCTTCATAATCAAGGTCATTAGATTGGTTCAGATCTAAAGGCTCCTAATAGACGACGCCTGGATGAAAACTCAAAACCCTAACTATTTGGCTACACGTGTGGGCTGCTTCGAATGAGCTCCAACTTGGGCTCTTTTGATGACTAGCATATGGACTCGTCCACTGGACTATTTAACTTGGACCATGGCTCTTTGGACTTCACAAATCCGCCTTTATAAATACTGAAACATCCCGGACGAAAATGAGTATCTACAAATATCCAATTCTTTGTCTAGTTCTAACGTTTTGGTAGCTTCCTTTATTATTATATTTCATCTCGTATACATGTCGTGACCTACCTTCTATTTCAGAATTTCAACGCAATTTTCTTGGTTATTCTTTTTCAGTCTCGAATCCCTTTTTTCCTCTCCAATATTATCAGTTCCTTGCATACCTCTACTATTAATAGGCTCCATATCTTCCATTAAGTCCACCTGAACAACATCCCTGGCCCAACTGTTAACATCCTCCTTATACCTCCAAATTTTAACAACGTTAATTTTTGACTAAATGAAAAAAATAAGTTCTTAAA
Organism: Hibiscus syriacus; assembly: GCF_006381635.1. NCBI lineage: Eukaryota > Viridiplantae > Streptophyta > Magnoliopsida > Malvales > Malvaceae > Hibiscus > Hibiscus syriacus. The sequence goes on along the minus strand of NW_024062641.1, from coordinate 3,369,435 downwards.
CTATATATTATTGTTCACTTTAGGTGTCTAAAGTATTATTCTTATAAAGTAGGTGTCTAACATTTTTGACGTTACTCTTAAGTGTCTGAGCCATAAAGGTCGTTAATTAAAAAAAATGTTATCTAACCCGTGTTGTGTTTATAAAATCTTTTCAAATATTGAACCCCAAAGATTGCGCTGATGATTTGTACCCCAAGGATCATGTGTATTTAGATACTCTGGAAACTGACAATGTTGTGCTGGAATCTTTGCAACTGCTCATATAAATCTAATTTGATGTTGGACGGTAGGAGGAATATTTTATTCCATAAAATGGTGAATAAAAAGAAATAGAAAAGCTGAAGCAGAAGATAGAGAGATGTGTTGTTAGACATTGTTTTGAATCAAAATAAGAAACGGAGAAGAAGGCATCGATCAGCAAGAAGATTTGAAGGGAAAGTTGCAATCGTGACAGCTACGGCTCAAGGCATCGGTTTCAACGATCATGATTAATATTTTTAATTCATTAATGAATTATCTAATTCTCATAAACTTATAATTTAGACCATTCCAAGAGAAATATAAGAAATTCTCATAAGCTTGTAATAAATTCATAGCAAAAATTAAGAGTGACAATCGAAAACAAAGAAAAAGAAAGTCTAGAAACTATCATCATATCGTAAACAAGAAACATTTGGATAAACCCTTCCATTTCTAAGGCCATGAGCATTGAGGCAATACAACAAAGTGTTGTCGTTTTCGTCTTCATTCTTCAGATTAATGTTTTTCATGGTGATGTTTTTGCATGGAGTCGACTCACTGCATGAAAGTTGCACTGCTGTTCTTTGTGTGATGTTCCATGTACTTCTTCATAGCTTATATTGCTGATCTCAACACCCGATGTCTGCAAAAACATGTATACTAATTAATATTAACATTGTTTTTTTTAACATGTATGAATGATAAAAGTTCCAAAGCTAACTATCCACTGTTGATCAATATGATAATTTCTTTCAAATCAAATCACTTACCTGGTTCTTACATTGTTTGTGAGGGCAATAAAATTGATCGATAACAATAGGTCGAGTTGAAGCATAAGAACTTATGCGTTCAAATTTAATGTTTCGTGCATATCCATGTGCTCCCTAAATACACAATAATGTCAATTGTTAGCCAAAAATTCGTTAATTAATTTAAAAACACATATGCTTTTAAAATAATTATATTTATCTGCCTCGTCTTTATTCGAACTCCATTAGTTTTCCATAAAAAGAATCATTTCTTACATGAACAAATTCAACATTCTCGGTTCGTCCCATAATTCCAAGGCGGGCCAATGCTTCATAATGTAGAAAAAAGTAAAAAGAAAATTAATATAGAGGTTTAATTTCGTAAATCAAAAGGAGAGATCATTGTAAAAGATTAAATGAAAAGTAAAAGGTGTACCTGATTCCATGGCCTGGACCACATTCGATATTTCTAATATTAATATGTTTAGAACCAGGTCCAATCGATATACAATCATCACCTGATTAAATAACCGGTTAATATCGAAGCAAATAGATGTACAACTAAAACAAAACAAGAAAGAAAACTAACAAACCGGTTTGAATAATTGTGTTGTCTATGGTAACATTGGTGGAGCGTTGGATATGAATGCCATCAGTGTTGGGGCTGTTTCCTGGAGCTTTGATTGTAAGATGAGTGGCGTGAATCGAAATCGAGTTTTCAAAGGCAATGTGCATTTTTGGACTTTCTTCAAAGGTTAACCCTTTAATCTCTACGTTCTTGGAATTTGCTATCATAAAACCCTGAAATCAAAACCCACAGAGTAATAGTTAATGTTAAAGATTTTTGTGTCAAATGAAATTCAAATACTTACGGTTGGTTTCCGAAGTTGACAGCCATTGTTCTTGTCTTTGCAAGAAAGTTTCCACCATTTAGATCCATGTCCATTGATTGTGCCAGAACCTTGAATGAAGAGACCATCGAAATTTTTGAATCCAATCCAATGGTGACAATTTCTTTTGCATTCCCAGGCAGAGGGTTCGCTTGGGGCTATAATATTCCCATCAATCTGCACCACAATTCAAATGCAAGCGTTAACGAAACAAAACTAATCATATATCATCAGCTAAGACTTAAAAGAAAGATAGAATTAATTACCCGGAAAGTAGTGTTGTTCGAGTTGCATTCGCCATTCAAAGTTAAGGGTTGAAACAGAAAGGTCTTCCCTTGAGGCACAACAACGATTGGTGAAGAAGCTGAGGAATCGCAAGATGCATTCCAAGCATCCTTAAAAGAGGCTTTAAATTATCGTAATTTATCGTTATTAGTATAATTCTACATCACACTGTTATTTTCCATGATAGCTATTTCGGACACCACCACAACTTAATGAATTTGTTTTGGGACAATTCTATAGAAGAGGCATTAAATCTGGTATGTATTGAAGGGGTTGAATCTTTTTATTGGACATTGCGGTTATATGATGGGAATGGATTTAAATTGTAGTCGCGTTGCATTTATCGCTATTGTGAACATAGAAGGCATTATTACAGTAATTACGGGAATCGCAATCATACAATAATGATTGTAGAAGACACCACTATCACTATATAGCGAACGTTATCACAGTTGTGAACCGCTGTTTAAATCCATGATGAAAAGAAAAAACTGATCGAAATTAAAGTTTGTTTGTATATATTTGTGAGGATATAAGATTGATGGTTACGTTGTTCTAGAATATAATCCTTAAGATATTTTGTCTGCCTAAAATTTAATCCTTAAGGTACCTTTTCGGTCTAAAACAATTATAAACAATGGAGCTCTATGAATAAACAGATATACAAGAGTACTACGTAATACCAAGTGGATTTATATACATATTGTTGCAACCGTCCTTCGGGTGGGCCTAAAATTGGGCTTCGATTTAAATAAAACGTTAGAGTCGCCACTGAACATTTGTTTTTTCTTTAAAAATAAATTAGGTTGATCGGACACCATCTTACTTGATCTGCGCTTTACCAAAAATGTGTCGGATTTGGGAGTAGGTTACAGTCAAGGAAGGATTAGCACCCTTGAACTGCAATTTCGGTACCATTTTAATTTATCGGTTATCTTAATTGCGAAAATTATAATTAAAATTAAAATATAAAGACTCGATTCGAATTACTTACCTTTGATCGATTGAAATTACCCTTTAAAAAAAGGTCAAGAGAAAGGTTAGATTGTAAAATAAAACATTAAGTAAATAAAGGAGATGAATCAAAAGGTTAAATTAAGAAAATAAGGAGAAAAAAGAAAGAAAATGTTTAAAAATGTTTTAAAAAAATAAAAAACAAAAAAACAAAAACAAAAAGAGAATAAAAAAATATATATATATATATATATATATATATACAAGAAAAATGCTAAAAGTGAAAATAAGGTAAAAAGTGTCTTTGAAGAAAAGAAATTAAAAAGGTAAAATAAAAAAGGATAAATTTAAATAAATTGAAACTTATGGATTGAATTAATAGTAAAATGAGCTTTTTCCGACGAGATCCGACGAATTTCGACATCTTTTGTTTCCTCGCGATCATGTTCCTCTCCGCCTAGTAGCCTTCGACGAAAAGTTTATATTTTGTGATGGTTTTTTGTATATTCGAAACTTTTTTTGCTTGTTGACTTGTTTGGTTTGCTTCAATTTTCTCTATATTTTTCCCTCGTTATTTTTTGGTATTCGGCTGTTGGTATTTATAGGCTCCCCGTAGAGACCGTTTCTGATTATTTTGGGGTTGTTTTGGGGTCATTCCCAATTATTTTGAGTTCGTTCCCCCGTTTTCAATGGGGTTTCATGCTTTTGTGTGCTACGCTGGTCGTTCCTTGTTTGACCGACCACTGGCGCGTGTTCTCCACGCGAGCTCTATGTGGCACCCCTTTTTAAGGACAAAACCCTAGTTTGGGTTTTGGCCTGGGTCAGGCCCACCTAATCGAGTTTGCTGGGTCAGTCTTACCCGATTGGGCTTCTTGCTGGGCCTCTGCTGGACTATATTTGGACCTAAAAAATAAATAAAAAATAAAAAATAGAGAATAAAAATAAAATAAAGGAATAAAAAAATAAGTATACTATAATATATTTTAAAACTAATATTATATATATTTCAAAAAACGTTTTCAAAACTCATATATTATATATATTTTCCAACATGTTTTCTAAACTATATATTATATATATATTCAAAGAATGCTTTCAAAAGTATATTATATATATATATATTTTCAAACATGTTTTCTAAAACTATATATTATATATTTTTTCAAAAATGTTTTCAAAACTATATATTATATATATCTTCAAAAATGTTTCCAAAACTATATATATATATATATATATATATATATATATTCAAAAATGTTTTCAAAAACTATATATTATATATGTTATATATACTGAATAAACCCCATACGAAAATGAGTGACTACAGCTACCCCTCTTTGCCCATTATCGTGCAACGAAAATAGGGCAAAGACAAAAAGACATAAATTTTCGTTCAGTGAATATGGGCTTAGAAACAAGCATGTTCCTGTGAGAGCTGCCGACTTCTGAGTTTGAAATCCAACTCAATGTTGCCGTTGAATCTTTATCAACTATATCCTCTTCTGTGGAGTTGAATTTGAAGAAAAAAAGACGACTCCTTGTTGTCGTATTGCGGGTGACTCTTTTGTCATAAAGTTGAGTAAATCCTGAGATGTCTTTGAACATGATATCCTTCATTTTGAAGTTGAAATCGTTGTTCAAAATTTGAACTGGAAAGTGGCTTCTTATTGCCAAATCGTAGTCAACCTTGGTCTTCTTCTTGACTTAAAGACTTCGTTTTGAAAATTCGACCAAAATGTATTTCATCGCTACTACTAAGCGGTTGATATGCCTTCGAGCTGATTGGAATCGAACTCGAAAGTTTTCGTTGACAGATAACCCTTCTAACCTTGAGCTATGCTAGAAATTAGGCAAGGAGATAGTTCCTTATTGCTAATTTGCAGCCAACCTAAGTCTTTTTCTTGGCTTAAAAACCTTGGTTTAAAATGCAACCAGAAAGTACACCATGCAGTTGATATGCCCTCGAGCTGAATGGAATCAAACTCAAATTATTTTTTGATAGATAGCTTTTCTCGACTTAAGGTTTGCAGTAAATTTGGCTGGGAGATAGTTCCTTGTTGCTAAATCGCAGATAACCTATATCCCCTTCTTGACTTAAAGACCTCAACTTAAACTTCAACCAAAAAGTGGTTCTTCGCTGCTACCATGCAGTTGATATGCCCTCAAGCTGAATGGAATTGAACTCGAAAGTTTTCGTTGATAGATAACCCTTCTTGCCTTGAGCTATGTTGTAAATGGTTCCTCTAAATGAAGGATGGCTCCCCTTCGCGAGTCTAAGCCAATAATAATTCTTTAGATGAATCCCCTTCATGGGAAAGCCAAGTTGTATATTATTCAGGTGGTTTCCCTTCGCGGGTCTGAACCAGGTGATATGATCTTTGGATGACTCCCCTTCACGAGAAATCCATGTGTTATATTATTCAGGAGACCCCTCTTTGTGGGTCTGAACCAGGTGAGATAGTCTGTGAGTCGAATATCATCTGTCATGGAGTTGGAATATGGTTTGAAAACTTTAACTAGAAACTAGCCACTCGTTGTTGAGTTGAGCTAAACTGAATTCATTCTGAATTAGCTCTCGAACCCGTCTGGATTGGCTCTCGAACCCGATTTGAAGTTGATTCTAAGATATGCCAATCTTTCTATAGGTCAAGTTGGTTGATGTGTAGCTCCTCACCATTAAGCAACCACCATCTATATTTTGAATACACTTTTGTATCGAGTATCATTTGTCGTGAAGTTGAGACTTGACTCTAAAGCTGCAAAAATTATGTATGTGGAAAATGATAAATGTGATCTTAAGTATGTCTAAGATGTATGCAAAATGAATTAGTTGTTGTTTTATTTCTTGGATAGGGTCTTATTCTTTGTCTGTTGGTCTTGTCCTTGGAATCGATCATGCCCCAGCACTGATGACTTCATGGAAAATATCTGACATTTACTCATTTGTTAGCTCAATCCAGTGATCTTGCACTCTTGATTGTATGGATCAATTTTAATCCAGAGATTATTAAGCATTCTTTTAGCCTTTGTTTACTCAAGGGAGTAAGACTATTTTACATTTTGGTTGATGATCAACTACTGGAACTGATTGAATTATCATCATAGTTGACACAAAAATATTCAGTGAAAGGCTTCCTTACGTGGCTTGGAAGCTCAAATGACAACTTCTACAGCCAAGGCTACCTCCTCCAGTGTCCGTAAAATTATTTTGATTGTCATGGAACAAGACTATCGAACAAGAATGCATGCTGCCTTGAAATTATATCAAACACCCTCGGTGCTTCTTGTGAGTTCTCAGCTTCTTGTACTCGAAGAGTACTTTGAATTTTATTGCATGGGAATCTTGGCAACAAATTTTATCTTTACTCTAGACATCGTTGAGTTACAAGCGTTTCACTTTCTTCCTTTCACGCTCATTTGGGCTGTCATTATCATCAGGGCTTGCATTTATATTGTTTCTCTTTGATATGGCATCCTCAAGTACCACACTAAACTCATGCTTCAGGAGGGACCTAATAGTGAACGAATTTTTCATCATCACGGGCTAAACTCTTTCCAGCAAACTCATTGCTATAAGTCACTTGCACCTTACTCGACGATCATCTTCATAGTAAAGAGAGACATTGTGTTGGATAAAGCAACCATTTGTATTGTTCATGCTTACTTTCAAATGATTGGTTATAATAGTTATTTTTTGTCCCTTTGATCTAGTATCACGTCTAGCCGTGGATTGCGACACAACCTTTTGATCGCAACGTCAAGCTCTATTTTGATAGGAACCACTTCAAGAGGCACTGGTGGTGGAAAGAGAAGAGATTGTAAACCTAGAGATGCCCCACATCATTTCAAGTCCTTCAACTGATTTTTCGAGAAACTATTTCTTGTCTGAGATATATCTCCATTTTTTAGAAGGTTTGGTATAAAAATGATGTCAGAGCAATTGAAGCAAAGTATCAGTTTACTAAATATCAAATAAACGAATCACACAAGTTGTTTTCAAAATTTATAGCCCTTTGACAAGTGTCAAGATCCTTGGGTGATATGAGAAGGCAATGCGATTTGGTTTTGATTTTCATGATTTTCAAATAGGATATGAATAAAATAGAGCAACTGATACATTCCACTGTAAAACCCTTTAGAGAGCATTTATATTTCAGTTCTCACGAATCTTCCATTTGTTCAAGTTTTGTAGACTCCTTAAGCAGAGATAGTGCCAAAATATCGATCCAAAAATAAAACCCCTGAGTGCTTTTGTGTAGTCAACTATAACAGATGTTTATTGACTCTCTTAGCCCACCTTTCATCGAAATTTAATTTCAAATCCACATTTGTTTTAGGCCTCACCACTTTTCTTTAAATTATACTTTGTTAAACCTGATGTCCACACTTTAGATTTTGCTGGGAGATTCATCTTGACACATAGAGACTAGTGTCATGATATGAATGTACTCGTATTCATAAAGTTGGAGAACTTAACATTACCTATTACTTTAGTGGAATACCCTTAATTAAAGGATTCAAGTGTCAGAAAGTCTTCGACTTGACAAACTCAAACAAAACTCACTTTATAAAGCTCGGACATTACCATCATAGCTGCTTCAAACATTACCTCCAAAGATCAACAGTCTATTACTTTTAGCGGAGTACTGCCAGTATTGTTAAAATTATCGTTCATTAATATCACATTAATTCTTCAATTTAGAGATTTCCTAAGTTTATCAGGAAGAATCTATTATAGTCTGAGTATTAGTGGAAATCAGAAAAAATTTATCTTTAGAGCTCAATTCCTAAGCAACTGATCTAAGCCAAATTTGTTTATTCCACCATTCCATTTGTGAAAATTGTATATCGTCACGGAACATCCTTAACAAACATGCAAACTATCTGGTCTTACAATTTCATGCATCAGAGATGCCCCAACTTGTCTACTTACATACTTGTACGAGTAAGAAAACATTTTTTTTTCAGGTAAAACATATGGATCTTGTTTTTTTTAAAGGAACTTGATCTCGGCATATGTCAAAAGGCTATAACCTCATTTCTCAAAATGTGCATTTTATTATACTTGATATTCATTGAATTTCAAACAATTCTTTATTACTCAAAGAAATGTCATTAAAAAAAGTTCAAGCATATAAAAGATAAATTCAAACAATACATTATTTCACAAGCAACACAACTCTGTGGTAATAGCGATGATCTTCTCTTGTCTCATCCCATGATACCTTGTTCCTTGATTCACTTTTTAGATGCATCTCTAGTTCCACAAACATCCGCTTCGGGAGTGTCCTTGCTTTCATCGTAAAACTCCAGCTATTTTCTGTCCATCGTTAGCTGGATCAAGGCTCTAAATTTGATACATTCTTGTACATCATGTCCATCCTCATTGTGATAATAACAATGACTACCAACTTGTCAATCTGATGTGCTATGATGTGGTGCAAGAAACCTTGCATTTTATCATTTGCCTCCATACCCAAACCAGAGGTGACTTCACTTCGAAAACTCTGGATTTGACCTTCTTACCCTTCTCATCAGTGATTGTATTTTCTTTATTCTCTTGATGATTAGACAGAGAGTTCTGTGCAACATTGGGTGATCCTATATTATTGAAATAAATCCAGTTGTGCATTCTTTGGACAATAATCTTAAAGGCGAAGTAGTTTTCAATAGCATGCCCCGGAACACCGCCATGATATTCACAACGTGCATTTTCATCATACTACTTGGGGTATGGGGGCATTAGAGGTTTCTCTGGATATGTTAACACCACATGTGCGTCAAAAAGCTATTGATAAAGCTCCTTATATGTTATGGGAATAGGATCGAAATGCTCCTTTCCTATTTCTCTCCTTGGTTTCCTCGTATCTTCTCTAGAAGTACCTGACGATATAGATGCAGTTGTTTTTGATTTAGCGTTGATGTTATTGATCTCTCATTCTCTCTTCTTCATGGGAGGTTTTCTACTTGACCTACCTTTTTTTATTTCTCCAGATCAGCTACCTTAGTCTTTTGACATTTGTTCTGGTGTTGGCTATCTAGCAAAAATCTTTGGGAAGTCTTTAACTATTCTTTCAATGTCTCTTTTTCATCTTGTCCTTCGAACTTCCTTTTCATACTGCTGGCTTCACTTTTCCGGTATTCAGAAGATCTTTTCAGGATGGAATTATTTTGGACTTGCTCTTGATAACCCTTTCTTAAATCTTCTAGTTCAAAGCAAACTTTCTTTTGTTCTTTTCTAATCTGTCTACTCTATCCTTCTGAGTATCAGAATCTAACTTCCACTGGAATCTTTCAGCCTCGAGTTCCCTTAGCATTCGTTTCAGTTCCTCTTTTTCATATTCAAATTCTTTCTTTGCTATCTCTAATTCTGTGGGAACTAGTTTAAGATACTCTCTCATGGTCCAAATATCTTCATGCTCTGACACAGGAATGATGTCATTCTTTCTTACCCTCTGCCATTCCAAATAGTCAGGAGTAAACATGTCTTTAATAGCCACGAAATTCATATGAAACATATTCTTCCATGATTCAGCTCCATCTTTGACCCTCTTCTTGTAGTTATCCTCATGGTATGCAAATTTTGACCCACCTATTTCATGTGTAGTTGGGACAAACTTGCATGCCCCATACTGCCGATGTGCCAAAAGTGGAGAATATTAATTCCTCCCCATAATCCAAGTAACGCTATGTTTTCTGAGTCTCCACACCATTAAAGGATGTCACTATGTGTTAACCAAGGGGTTCTCCAGGTAATGTCCTTATCCTGAAGATGCGTGAAAACTTTTAGCCATTTCTCTTTTGGGATGTCTTCTTGCCACTTTAGTGTAAGAAATTCCCCCAAATGAGAGTAGGTGGTGCTGAATCTTCCTCCTCCAGTCTTTCTACAATGGTTAGTGAACGTAAAGTTATATTCCCGGTACTGGGTTCACTCACTTCGGAAGTTGTTCGAACAGTTCCATCATAGCCGCCTCGATGTACCCCAAAGTTTTTGGGAAAATAACTAAGTAGTAGATACCCAAGGCGAAGAGATCAATCACCTTCCATTCATCAGGATGATTCTTCATTAATTGCTTGATGTGGGTCCAAGAAATTCCTTCTCCTTTTCCTTTGTGATGAGTCTTCCCCTGCAACCTTTGCCAACCCATTCTTGAAAGGCTGACTTTTGATGAACTTGGTGTAGACCCGGTCCATTATGATTCCTTCACAATGCAACAAAGTAGGATATTCTTCAATGGTGGGTACTTGGTTAAACATGAAACAACTGTACCCTGGATTCTATAATTACACTAAGGCTCGAATTAGGGGCTCGTCTATCTTGAAATAGAGTAGAAGCATGATATCACCATATCGCTGACAAAATTTCTATTTTTGGTAACCTTTCCAACTGTCCCAAATGCTCCGTAGTTCTTGAACATCGTTCTGTTTAAGGCTGACACAAGCATAACGAACTAGTTCTGACACATAGTTGCCTTGTAAACTGTCTCCTTTTTCTTTCCGAGTCTTCTATGGCAATAGTCAGACCTCTGCGTTTTTCACCTCTTGCACCACAACCGCTTTTTCCATTAATGCAAATTATTTGTGTTTAACAACCACTCTTTTCAGATCAACACCTATGATTTCTATCCTCTATGTTGACTTGATTTTGAGCAAGTCCTAACCGCATATTTTCTAGTTCGCATGCTTTGAATAATAAATAAAGCAGGAAATAACTAAAGCATCCTAGGTGCTGAAATAGAGTTTCGGGATGGTCTCTAATTCCCTGTAGTCTCCCGGTTTAGGTTCTAAAAAAAAGCTACCCGAGTTCTCCTTGCTGGTGCCCCCTTGGGCATGCCAGACCCTCAGTCCTAAGCCTATTACAAGCTTATGTGGACCAAGTTAAACTCGATAGGACACATTCTCTTATATCTATACAGAGAATAAATTCACACGAAGATATAAGATATATGAATCCCGAAGGTTACTTGCTAGGCCTATACGGAGAATAAATTCCCACGAAGGCGTCGCTTTCACCCCCACTTACGAAATAGATTGGAGCTTGGGTATAGAGCCTGAGAGGAATTTTTGAAAATTTGAAAGCATTAGAAAACATCAGTCCGACTATTTATTTGAAAATAAGAACCAATGGTAAATAATAAGGATCAAAAAGTTAAATTAAAATTTAAACTTACAATTTTTGCTTAAGAAGACAACCAAAAATTAATTTTGTTCTGACTCACTTACATGTCCCCAGCAAAGTCGCCAAGTTGTTGCAACCGTCCTTCGGGTGGGCTCAGAATTGGGCTTAGACTTAAATAAAACGTTAAAGCTGCCACCGATCATTTGTTTTTTTTCTTTAAAAAATAAATTAGGTTGATCGGACACAATCTTATCTGATCTGTGTTTTATCAGAAATGTGTCGGATTAGGGAGATGGTTACATTCAAGGAAGGATTAGCACCCTTGAACTTCCCTTTCAGTACCATTTTAATTTCTCGGTTGTCTTAATTGCGAAAATTATAATTCAAAGACTCGATTTGAATTACTTACCTTTGATCGATTGAAATTACCCATAAAAAAAGGTCAAGAGAAATTTTAGATTGTGAAATAAACATCAAGTAAATAAAGGATATGAACCAAAAGGGTTAAATTAAGAAAATAATGAGAAAAAGGAAAAAAATAATTTTTTTAAAAAAATAAAAATAAAAAAAAAAGAGAATTAAAAAATAAATATATATATATATACAAGAAAAATGCTAAAAGAGAAAATAAGGTAAAAAGTGTCTTTGAAGAAAAGAAATTAAAAAGGTAAAATAAAAAAGTATCAAATTAAAATAAATTGAAACTTATGGATTGAATTAATACAAAAATGAGCTTTTTCCGATGAGATCCGACGATTTTCGATGTCTTTTTGTTTCCTCGCGACCGTGTTCCTCTCCGCCTTGCAGCTTTTGATGAAAGGTTTATATTTTGTGATGGTTTTTTGTATATTCGAAACATTTTTTGCTTCTTGAGTTGCCTGGTTTGCTTCAATTTTCTCTGTATTTTTCCCTCATTGTTTTGTGGTATTCGGATGTTGGTATTTATAGTCTCCCAGTAGGGTCGTTTCTGATTATTTTGGAGTTGTTTCAGGGTCGTTTCCGATTGTTTCGGGTTTGTTTCCCCCGTTCGGACTGTTGTTGACTGTGGTAATCCCGTTTTCAACGGGGTTTCATGCTTTCGTGTGCTACGTCGGTCGTTCCTTGTTTAACCGACCACTGGCAACACGCGAGCTCCATGCGATACCCCTACTTAAGGACAAAACCCTAGTTTGGGTTTTGGGCTGGGTCAGGCCCACCTAATCGGGCTTGCTGAGTCAGACTTACCTGATTGGGCTTCCTGCTGGGCCTTTGCTGGACTTTATTTGGACCTAAAAAATAAAAATAAAACAAAAATAGAGAATAAAAATAAAGGAATAAAAAAAATAAGTATACTATAATATATTTTAAAACTAATATTATATATATTTCGAAAAATGTTTTCAAAACCCATATATTATATATATTTTCCAACATGTTTTCTAAACTATATATTATATATTTTTTCAAAAAATGCTTTCAAAACTATATTATATATATATATCCAAACATGTTTTCTAAAACTATATATTATATATATTTTTTCAAAAATGTTTCCAAAACTATATTATATATATATATATATATTCAAAAATGTTTTCAAAAACTATATATATATGTTATATATACTGAATAAAATCCCGGAAGAAAATGAGTGACTACACATATCACTAAGGGTCATACGAATTAAAAGAAATAAAAAAAAATGAAATTCATCTATACGAGGAGCAAATAATTCGAATATTAAACTTTACAAACCTTAGAATAAACAACTACTTAACAAATACAACATGAAACGTGTAATGCAAACAGGTGGAATATATATCATAAAGTGTCATAGGCATATAAAATGATTTGTCACGGACGTTGGAATATACATTAGGCTTTTATCGCTAGCTACTTTTTTGCTCAGCAATATATGAATTTTATTGAAGGAAAATGGTCATAAAAGATCACTGTGTTTTATTAAAAATTCCCTCCAAATAGAAGGAGAAAGGGAGCATATGATGGTGATCAAGTTTACAGAAGAGTCGTCCACATAGACACAATCTCACAACAATTGATAATAACAAATATATTACAATATTCTCAACACCCTAGTAAACAAAATGATCTTACAAAAGAATATAAATTTGAGAACACTAAACTGGTTACAAACATCGTTCAAGATCCACCCCTCCAAATATTCAGAACGCAAAAAACACCCACTTGGTATTGTCTCATTTGAAAACGGATTGATGTAGCATACCATATTCTGCAATATAATATGTCAAAACGTTGCTTTGTCTGCAAACATAGTTAAACTGCATCTTCCCTATTCTTTTAAATTCGACCATCGGCCAACACCTTAATTTCACCCAACTCCAATCCTTCATGTTGCCGCAGCACTCAATTACGACCAATTTCAACTATCCTCTTCAATTTACCCCCCTCTGAGGAGTTATCAAGCCTCACTTCGATGAAGATTAACATCCGCAAAGGTTGAGTTATTTAACGGTATTTGTGAGTAAAACGCCACTAATTGTCATGATATATAGAGAGATTTGTTGTATGACGTCACGAATTATCTTGGTTTTAGTGGCTTTTGTTTTCTCATACGCTGCTATATACAGTGATAAGTAATGACATTTTTAAGTACATAATTCAAATTGATATGGACAGATAATCTCATACACACGAATAAGTTGAGTACCCATATTTTCTTTCATTTCTTCAATCCATATTATAAATAGAGTATCCACCCTCGTAGCCTCACTGCATATCGAATATCGAGATTTGTGTATTTGAATGGTCTTATATCATAAGTAGTATGGTAATTTAATCCAAAATCGACAGGTTCTGACCACCTCTGATCTTATAGAGTTAGATTTTAAAAAAATAAAGTTCAGGTCGGGTCGGGTCGAGTTTTTTAAGGGAATGAGATCGAGCTGGGATGGGTTTTGGTGAAGGGTGAAAAAACTTCGACTCAACCTGACTCAGTGATAATAATGTAATTTCTTTAAAAATTATTATTATTTAATTAAGTCCTTATTTTATATTAGGTCGGGTAAAGTTGGGTCAGATTTATACTCTAAATATTTAGGTTAGATCGGACTCAGACGGAGGATATATATTTTTCGAGCCGGGTCGGGTCAAGTCGGGTGGAGCATATTTAATTTTCCGATCGGGTCGATTTTTATACTCTAAAAATTTAGGTCGGAGTCGGATGGAAGATGTATAATTTTTGGGTTGCATCGGATCGGATGGAGGATGTATGATTTTTGGATCGAATCGAATCGGATTCGAGTGGAGAAAACATATTTTCGAGTCTGGTCGTTGTTGACTAAAACCCGACCCGTTATCACCCCTAATGATAAGGGGCAGACATTATGTTGATTGCAGTTTTTCGTTTTGTTATTTGTTTGAATGCCGTGAGTACCACACATAATTGTTGACATTATAAAATAATCACATAAAATTTAAAATTCCATAAAAACAAGTTAATACATGCTTAAGAAGTATAATCAATGCTCAATCAAATATATTACCTCTTAGGGTGATTTTAGTCATTTCCACAACATAGGGGTATTTTGCTTATTTTTGCGCATAAAGACAATCCGTTCATTTTAGCAGACAATATAGTTTGGCCATTTTAGAATGTCTTAAGGCCTCAAGCCCACTTAATAAATATTAGGGGTGTTTTTGATTTTATATCTAAAGTTTAAGACTTCGAATCAATTTATTAAGTATCAGGAGTATTTTAGTAATTTTACAAGACTTGGGCTCCAAGTCCAGTAATTTCTCCAAAATTAGGATCTTGAGTCTTACTAATTAGCTCATTCTTTCAAAGTTTCAGGACTTAATGCTCATTTATTAAACCTTAAAAGGTATTTTGGCTTTTTTATTGTTGCAAATTTTAAGATTTCTAGCTCATCTGGTTAAAGTTAGTTAGGGGTATTTTTTGTCATGTTATCACTTAGATTTTTATCTTTCCCAATTATTTTTTAATTTTATATCTTTATTAATTTGTGTTATTTGAAATTCAAATCAAACTATAACGTCTAATACATAGAATACACTTCAACTAAGTCAACAATTTTTATTATCTAAATAGTTACGTTGAACAAACTTTTAATACAATTAAAAGGATAATTCTTCAATGTATTATTTAGTTAATTAATGTAATAAAATAGAGAGAAGAACTTCTTTAATACATAAAAAACTAAATTGATGTATTATAGTATATCGAAAAATAATATTTTATATTTATTGGTCTATCGTTTCAGCTTTTTATAGAAACCTAAACAAACTAAAAGTAAATAAAAAAAGGTGTTTGATTTAAAAAATTTATTCATGTCGTAATAAAAAAATCTCAATCACCCAAAAATGTACATAAAATAAAATAAAATCTTATTTAGAATATTATAAGATTTGTTTCCTTTTGTTCTTTTGTTTGCATTAACCAACAACTAAAAGTAAAAATAAATAAATAAATAAAGCGTTTGACTTAAAAACTACTTACCGCTAATTAAATTTACACTTTGAATATAATTAAAACACCAGGAAACTACATAGTTTTCTCTTAAGAGTAATCCTTGCCATGGTCAAACTATAATCAAATAGTATATATACATAACTAAGAATTACCGTGGGTGTAGATACAGTAGCAGTAAATAATAATGGAGAATGTGACAAAGGCAAATAGCTGCAGCTTTACACCTCCTGCTTTATGGTTTCGACTGATCATTGTGTTGTTACTTGTTCTTTGCGCTTGCTGTGCTGAAATCCCAACAAACAGGTTCTTTCTTTCTTCTGTTTAATAATATATCGTGGGATCGAAGTTTGTGTAAAATATACATACGTTTTTATGTTTGAATTGCAGAAAAATCTTTAACGGCGGAGAAAATAGACATCATCGTGTTGGATTACGTGTAACTGATAACCATGTAAGATCACATTCTCCCTCTTATAGATTTCTAAGTTTTAGCATATCTTATGAGAATAAAACAAGAAAATCGAACCCTCTTTTTCAGGTGATAATTCGTAATGGAATTGTTGAAGTCACTATCGAGAATCCGTCCGGTTTTCTGAATGGAATAAGATATAATGGAATGGATAATGTTCTTGACGGTAGACACCGTAACGACGATAGAGGGTATGAATTACTTTTAATTAATATGTAACTGTTGTGGCCTCTCTTTTTAGTTTTTTAACCTTATAAAATGGAAACATATTTCTAGGTACTGGGACATTTTTTCGGATCACTGTCCCATGGACAAGTAAGTTCTTCTTCACTTCCTTCTCCTTCTTCACGCTCTCTATACAATGTTTCTTTAATTGATATCTTTGATGCTGTTGCAGATTAGTAACAGAACATTTTGAGGTTATTACACGAACTCATGAGTTAGTAGAGCTTTCCTTCACCAAAAAATGGAATTCTACAAATGATTATCACAAGCATGTTCCTTTAAACATTGACAAAAGGTGTGCAATTGCTTTCAAATAACCCTTAATATTGTTATAAGATTGATTGTTAAGCTTATATATTTTAATTCTTTCAGGTTCATAGTACGACGAGGCGTTCCAGGGCTATACATGTACAGTATTTTCGAGCGTGAAAATGATTTTCCGGATGCTAGCATGGACCACATAAGGATTGTTTTCAAGCTTAGGGAAGACAGGTAAAAACCAAAGATGAATCCCTTAATAGCTACTTGTATGTATGAGAACCAGTTTTTCATAATAATTGATGTTAAAGGTTCATGTGACATTTTGGATTAGGTTTCGGTTCATGGCACTATCAGACAGCAGACAAAGGATCATGCCTAGTACATATGATCGAATACGCTCACAGACTCTTGCCTTCAAAGAAGCCGTCGTATTGACAAATCCGTCCGATCCTCAGCTTAAAGGAGAGGTATTTTCTTGTTTTCATGAAAGAACTAAACTTAGCTTCTTTGTATAGTACTATTATTTAAGTCCCCTGATAATTGTGGTCCGTAGGTTGATGACAAGTACCAATATTCGATTGAGAACAAAGATAATAAGCTTCATGGATGGATATCCGATGACGATGCCGTCGGTTTCTGGATAATCACACCAAGCTCTGAGTTCAGAGCCGGTGGCCCTCACAAGCAGGGCCTCACTTCTCATCCTGGTGCCACTTCTCTATGCGTAAGTCTATGTTCAAGCCAACAACATGCATAAATTATAAAAGCTTGCAACAATTTCCATTTAGCTAGAACTGATTGTCTGAAATTTTCATTGCTTCGATGATGCAGATGCTTGTTACTGCTCACTATGCCGGGAAAGATTTCGACTCAAGATATAAGAAAGGAGAGCATTGGAAAAAGGTGTTCGGTCCTGCTTTTATTTATCTTAATTCTGCTTCTTCCGATAATGATCATCGCAAGATACTGTGGATGGACGCTCAAAGACAGGTTTTCTCATTACTAGCAAGATCTGGTGATCTTAAATTAATGGTATTGAACAACTAACTCATTTATCACTTATATGTGCACCATTAGTTGAGTGAAGAAATTGAAAGCTGGCCTTACAATTTCACTCGATCGAAAGATTTTCCTCGTGCTGAACAACGAGGCCAGGTTAGGGGTCAGTTACTTGTGCGAGACCGGTACAATGATAAGGAATTAGTGTCGGCGCAATCCGCCTTTGTGGTGTTGGCTGCGCCTGGAGATGCAGGATCATGGCAACACGACGGGAAGGTTAATATTGTCAACCAAATCACAAGTCTTAACTATAGACGTATATGAATATTCACACCTCTGCTTTCTGTCATGTTCTTTTCTGTTTTCAGGGTTATCAATTTTGGACTCAAACACACAACAATGGCCTTTTCCATATAGAAAATGTCCGACCGGGATTGTATAATTTGTATGCATGGGTCCATGGTTTCATTGGAGACTACAAATTGGATCTCAACATCACTATTCAACCAGGTAAAATTTATTTCCATGTTACTCTACTTCTCTAGACCATTGGGTTCCTGAAATCACATAATCTTTTTTCATAAACGCTTATGCAGGAAACAAGATTAGCTTAGGTACTCTAATATATGATCCTCCAAGGAATGGCCCTACGTTGTGGGAAATTGGGATTCCAGACCGCACAGCAGCCGAGTTCTTCATACCGGAACCTGACCCAATTCTTGTTAATTCATTGTGCCTCGATGAAACGGACAAGTAATCTCTGTTTAACCTCTTGGTCATGCATACCATTCAGCCTAAAGATCTACACACATATTTCTTCAACTTTCCAGTATGTTTTTTTCAATGGGCAGGTATAGACAATACGGATTGTGGGATCGTTACTCAGAGATTTATCATCACAACGATCTCGTCTATACTATCGGCACTAGTAACTATTCTCGGGATTGGTTCTTTGCTCATGTTCCCAGGTGCCAATTTCAACTCCATAAATTTCTCAACATCCTTTTTATATATATTCAGGGTGATAGACTCTCTTGGATCTAATATTTTCTACTTACAGGAACCTAGGGAACAATACTCTCCGGCCGACCACATGGCAGATTAAGTACAATCTCAAGGAAGTAAATGAGGCAGGAACTTACACTCTCCAGTTGGCCTTGGCAGCAGCTTCTTATGCTGAAGTACAGGTATAAATCTCAACATTATCGGTAATCATTTCCCAGGGGATAGAATGTAGCTATGCTTTTCACTTACTCTCTATGCTAATGAACCTTTACAATTGTATTCATAGGTCCGATTAAACGACCCGAGTGCCGTTCGACCGTATTTTACAACGAGGAGGATAGGTTACGATAATTCCGTAGCACGACATGGAATTCATGGAATGTATAGATTTATATAGCATTAATATGGCTGGTCACAGATTTGAGAAAGGGGAGAACACAATCTTTCTAACACAGAGCAGAAGCATGGGGGCATTCAATGCAGTTATGTATGACTATATTCGATTAGAAGGGCCGATAGTTTGATTAATTTTAGAAGAATGTATAAATACAAGATGGGAGTTGCCCGTCCAGCTCAGTTGGTAGAGTGCAAGGCTCTTAACTTTGTGGTCGTAGGATCGAGTCCTACGTTGGGCAATTCATAATTCTGACTATCAGAGGTCTTCTATGGAAGTTGCTCTCAACCTGACTTTGGGGGCAGCCTACTATTTTATCTCCCCTCACCTCTTTACATATGGGAATAAGGTCAACTAATTTATTTTATATAAATACAAGATAGGAATTTAGAAGAATGTATAAATGCAGTTATTTCTTCTTCTTAATGATCATACCTGGACAGTATATTTGAAGCAAATATTTTTTTTTACGTTTGGTTTCATTAATATATAGAAACGAGTATGATTCTCCAAATTTTAAAAGCATTATCTCATCTCAGACTACTGAGTTAAGAGCAATCTTCCCCTGGTGTAGGCCGAATTGAATTTCCATACGTCCTGCTACTAAGGCTTGATATGGTATGCGATTTGGTTTAACATGTGATTTGAAAATTCAAATAGGTGTATGAAACTATTATTGAACAATCACGATACCCACAATACAATTTGTCGTAACCTTCATTTAATAAACATAAATTAATTTTAAAATAGTTATGACTTTATTTTGGAAATTTTATAATTTTGTTTAATTTGAAATTTGGAGTCGCCATCGAAATTTAGAGTTGTTATCAATCTTTGGGTTAGGTAGGTCGAATACTTGAAGACGTCTTTTAAAATAATTTTAAGAAAAACATTTTTAAGACAAAAATTGATCTGCATTTACCCTAGATTCGTTTTTTTAATGATTTGGGAGTCGATTACTCATAGGGAAGGGTGAGCACCCTCATAACGCCCAAAATTGATACCCTCGATTATACGTTGTCTAAGTAGTAGAATTTTACAGATTTGAATTTATAGTTTAAATTAAGACCCACTTCGTTTCGATGAATTTGTAAATGAGTGAACTTATTTTATTTTTAAAATATTTGTCTCGATAAAAAATAACTTAATTTACTCACTTTTATTTAAAAAGGATGTTTTCTTATTACGTGAATTAACAAAAGTTGAAATCCATTTATATTAGACATAATTTCGTTAACCCACGACGTAAGAGCACATTACCTTTGATAATTTTTGAAAGCGAGAAAACAAATACATAACGTATGAATGCAACAAGAGTAAATGACATGTATAGCGAAGGATGAAATAGCAATCATGACAAATAAAACTAAACAGAGATAAATAAATAAATAAGATGAGATAACTAAACAATAATAAACAAATAGATACATAAAATAAGTAAAAATGAATATATATATATATATATATATATATTAAAATAATTATGTAAAAATAATATATCAAAAAATATATATGGGTAAAAAATATAGAAAAATGGTAAAGAATTATTTAAAGTGAATAAAATATATATTTAATTAACTTAATAAACAATAAATATCAATATTAATGTATTTTATTCGAATAACACTCGGAAGGCACCCAGGTTTTTTGGAGGTTTCTCATAGATTAATCGAATAATTAATAAAGGATCTCATAAATTTTATAACATTGACAATAACAAATTATATATTTAATACTATATATATGAGATACTTTACAAATGTTTAGACCTGAATGTATTCATAGGTCCGATTCATACAAATGTTTACGACGAGGAGAATAGGTTACGATAATGCCGTAGCACGGCATGGAATTCATGGAATGTACAGCTTGTATAGTATTAAAGTGGCTGGTAACAGATTTGAGGAAGGGGAGAACACAATCTTTCTAACTCAAGGCAGAAGCATGGGGGCATTCAACGCAGTTATGTATGACTATATTCGATTAGAAGGGCCGAAAGTTTAATTAATTTTATCAGTAATGTATACATACAAGATAGGAATTTAGATTCTTTCTTCTTTTTAATGATCAAACCTATGCAGTATATTTGAAGCAAATATTTTTCTTTTCGTTTGGATTCATTTATGGAGAAACGAGTATGATTCTCCAAATATTTTTTTTAGTTTTAGTCTTTTTTTTTTCTTTTTTCTTTTACTTTTGAAGGTATATATACAGTCGATAATCTTGTTATAGAGTGTTTTTTGTTATATCCTCTGACTATGGAGAATTACAAAATATCATTTAAGTTAACGAAAGTTAAAAGTCCATCTTTCATGCTAAAATACTAACAATATATAACATGATAATTAATAAAATTACCGTAACAATAAATTTAATCATTGATTTTTATATTTTATTTTAATTTGATCATAATTCTAAAAATTAACTTTTAACATTCAATTTTTACCAATCTAGTCCTTAAAATCTCTCAAACTCCAACTTCTTTTACTCTAAAAACACAAGCTTGTTAGCAGCCTTGACAATACAATGTAACACCAATGGAGTTTAAAAACTACTTACAAAACCAAAATAAAGTATTGAGTTAAAATAAAGATGCTAATAAAACACTACAAGAAATTTCTATTATTGTGACAAATTTAATTTTGTCAAAATTATTTGTCACTACTAATAATTTTTTGTGAGAAAATAAATAAGAGTCACATTAAATTAGAAAAATATATACAATTGTGAGAAAAACTAAAATCGTTGTAATATTCTGTCATAATTAGTAAACTTGTGTAACATATGGCGACAAAATATATTTTGTTACCATTTTTTGTCACAAATGTTTCTCTCCATTTTTCGGTGCAAACAAAATGACATATAGTGACAAGTTTTGTGACCATAAGTTTTAATAATTATGACAAGGAAAAATTGTCACAACAAATAATGAGATTCAATTTTTTTTGGACAAGTTTTGTTTGTAGTTATACATTTTAATTATATTGACAAAATGTGTAGTCACAAATCTTTTCTTCCATTTTTTTGCGCAAAAACAAAAGTTATAAAGTAACATGTTTTGTAACTATAACTTATAATTATTGTTACAGAAAAACTATCACAACAAATATTGAGATTCAAATTTTTGGTAACAAATTATATTTGTAGTTATATATTTTAATTGTAGTGACAAAATGTATAGTCACACATGTTTTCCTCCAATTTTTGGTAAAAAATAAAAGTTATAGAATGACATGTTTTGTAACTATAACTTATAATTACTGTTATAGAAAATAATTATCATAACAAATATTGATATTTAAATTTTTGGTGAAAAATTATGTTTGTAATTATATATTTTAATTATAGTGAGAAATATATTGTCATAAATATCTCCCTCAATTTTTTTGACACGAAAAAGTTATACACTGACAAATTTTGAAACTATAAACTTTAATAATTATTACAAATAAAATAATCACAACAAATTAAATCAAATTTTGTTTTTATTTATTTATATTTATTTTATTTTGATAAAAAAGGTATTTCTACCTAAAACAATCAAGATAAACTTAACATAATATATGAAATTTATTAATATTTTTATTTAATTTAAAACTAATTATTTGAAAAAATATTTATAAAAAAGCTTAAAATATTTAATTTAAAAACTAATCCAAATGAATTATAATAAAATATTCAATATTTAAAAAACAAATTTAATTATAAATTAAGAATATTATTTAGAAAATAATAGATAAAATAAAATATAATAAATTTAATACAATCGATAAAATATTATTAAAAAATAAAAAAATATATTTTACCTATCAAAAGAAATTATTAAATGAAAAATAAAAAACAATGATGACTAACTTCATTAAGTTATTGAACAATTATATTACACGTGTTATAATGAGTGATTGACACATATAGGGGGTATAAAATAAGGATAGGAGAATTGTATTCGTAAGTAACGGTTAATTAATATATATTACCTTACATTAAAATATAAGTAACTTTTTGTTTTAAATGTCTAAAATTGTTGAACTATATTATGATATAACAATTAAGGCAAAATGTTTTTGGACTTGAATTGAATTTATTCAAAGTTTTTCAAAGTTTTAAAAAATAATTTAAAGTCCTTAAAACAGGGAATTGAGCAAAAAATAATTTTCTAGACAAGTAGTATCGATATTGTTCTTACAAATATCGATACCTCATAAACAATATCGATATTGTTCATATGATACCGATATCAAGGTAAGAGAAGTATCGATACTCACTAGGTAGTATCGATGCTACCAACATTGCTCAAATTCCAGAATACAAAAATGATACCAATACCTAAAAGGGGTATCGATAGTGCATTACATAGTAATATCGATACCATAGGCATAGTATCAATACCATCAGGCCCTAATGGCTAGTAACGATTAGTTGATTTAAAAATAACAAAGATAGTACCGATACTCCCTTTTGGAGTACCGATACCCATTTGTACTGAGCAGTTTTATTTTACAGAGATTTCATCCCCAAACAGCTAGAAATCATCTCCAACGGCTAGAAACGACACAACTTCATTCCAACATATAAATACAAGTTCAAGACACTTGAAGAAGGGTTAGAACACCTATCCAAGCAATCAAACACAATAGAAGAATTTTCCATTCTTATTTTTCTATCCTCTTGTAAATATTGTGTTTTAGTGAGCTTCATTTTGTGAACACCTACCTTGTAAGGTTTTTCTTGTTAACATTATCTTTTCTTTTGTAAAAGGGGTTTGGTTTTAGTTTAGCCAAGTGAAAACTAGGGACTGTAAATGTTATCTCTTGATCATTGAAAAAGAAGAACAAATTAGTGGATTTGTTAGAAAATCCTAAGTGAAGAGCTTAGGTAGTGGATGTAGACTTGGTTGATAAGTCGAACCACTATAAATCCTTGTGTCAATTGTCTTATCTTTTTCTCTCCTTACTCCCCAAACAAATTTGTACTAATTCACCCCTTGCAACTTTTTCGGTTGATCGATTCGAGCTTCCGCAAATCCTAACAATTGGTATTAGAGCTTGACTCGTTAGAAGGTTTCACATCCTGGAGACGATCCTTGAAGAAGATCTATTGATTCCCAATGTAACCGAAAAAGAGATGGCTTCAACCTCCAGTGCTTATTACATGGAAGATTCTCAACCGGTCAATAAGCCACCCTACTTCAATGGATCAAATTATGCCTATTGGATTAATAGGATGATGCTCTTCATTCAAGCCAACGATCTAGGAGCTTGGAACTCAATCATTAAGGGTTACTCCACTCCACCCGGTGAGATGGACGATTGGAGTGATTGAGAAAAGAAAAGGTTCCCAGCTCAATGCTAAGGCTATGCTCATCCTCTTTTGTTCATTAGGCCTGGATGAATATGGAAGAGTCTACTCTTGTTCCAATGCAAGGAGATATGGATAATCTCAAAGTAACTCATGAAAGAACCAATGAAGTGAGGGAAACCAAGATAAGTCTTCTCAACCATAGCTATGAGAATTTTAAGATGAAACCTGATGAAGACGTCAAAGCTATGATGGATAGATTCTCCGTAATTGTCAACGGTCTAAAGGGATTTGGAGAAGTAATCCCTAATGAAAAACTTATGAGGAAGATGATCTACTCTCTTCTAAAGTATTGACAATCGAAAAAGACGAAGATTATCGAAGCTAAAGACCTAAAGTCTCTCACTCTCGACGAGCTTATTGGTTCTCTTCTCACTCAAGAGTTTATGGTGAATGAAGAGGAAGATGATGAAGAACAAGAAGAATGAGGTAGGCATTGCCTTCAAGTCCACCAAAAAGAGCTATCTATATTCAAATGAAGAGGTGGATGAAGACGATGATGAAGAAGAAGAGATGGCCAAGCTCTTCAAAAAGTTTAAGAGATTCATGTCTTCCAAGGAAGTGAAACATGAATCGACCAAGAAGAAGAGTCCCCCTGTGTGCTTCAATTATGCCTCCTGGCCATCGAAGAATATTCAATGGTATCTTCTAACTCAAATGACTTAAATTCACATTCTTTTGATGAGTTACAAGATGCTTATAATGAGTTGTATTTGGAATTTGAGACATGAATTCCAAATATAAGAAATTGATTTCAAAACTTAAAGTTGAAAATGATTTATTTTGAAAGTAAAAGTTAATTTTGAAAATCAAAATGAAATTTTGAAAAATTATTTAGAGCTTTCAAAAGTCAATATCAGTGATTTAGAAAAAGAAAATTTTGATATAAAAGTTAAGCATGAGAGCTTAACAAAAGAAAAATAATTAATTTCTAAAAACAACTCATTATGTTTGAAAATGGCAAAATGCTCACATTGTCATTTTTATATGGTCATTTGGAACATAATTGTCCCATAAAGAAAAGAAAACCTTTTAAAATTAGACAAGCATGGGTTCCTAAGGGAATAAGGGGCATTGAAACTAACGTCCAAGGATCCAAAGCAATTTGGAAACCAAAATCCAAATAAATAACTCTTGTAGGTGTGTGGGAGGAATGGTGATGAAAGTGAAGATATTAAATGTTCTAGCCACAATTAAAAAAGGAATGTGTAACCTCTAAGCTTAATGTTTTTATTTTTGTTATTTGGTTGCTCATTTAGTTTATGCATACATGAGTTTTGACTTTAAATGATTATTCGTTGTTTTTAATATCATGTATGTTGAAAAATGCTTTATGATAAACGTTTTAAAGTTGTAATTATTTTTAATAATTTTTAGTTCATCATAATAAATTTTGGTCAAAATTTATTTTCAATGCAAATGATATATCTCTAACAATTGATATCAACTTTTCAAATACTTTGATTTTACAAATTTTAAAATTTTTACCTAAATTTAAATGTTTATGTATGTGTTTTAAATGCAAAAGATATCTCTTTAACAATTGATATCAAAATTTTCAATAGCATAACATTTTTGAAAGCTTATGCACATGTATTTAATTTCAATAATTAGTATTGCATAAAGTATTTTAGACTTGGATATATTGAATTTCATGTGCTACTAACATGTTTGTTACTCTTTGTTGAAATTCAATTTTGTTTAAGTGTCAAGATTTTAAAGACAAATTTTCTTTGGAATGCTATTTTTGAGGGGGAGCTTTGATTTTTCAAATGCTTTTAATAACAAATTTACCACTTACCCTCCAATGCTATTTTAGAGCTTTAAAATTTGAATTATTTTTATATAACAAAAAGGGGTAGAAGTATGGGTTTGAAAATTTCAAAATTCTTAATGAAAAAGGGGGAGCTGAACATTTTCATATAATTTCCAACAATTGATATCTTTTTCTTTAAATATTTTATTAAGGGGGAATTTTGTCAAAAACAATTTTTCAAATGTTTTGTTATATCCAAAAGGGGGAGATTGTTGAACTATATTTTGATATAACAATTAAGGCAAAATGTTTTTGGACATGAATTGAATTTATTCAAAGATTTTCAAAGTTTTCAAAAATAATTCAAAGTCTTTAAAACTCAGAATTGAGCACAAAATAATTTCCTGGACAAGAAGTACCGATATTGTTCTTACATATCGATACCTCATAAACAATACCAATACTGTTCATATGGTACCGATACCAATGTAAGGGAAGTATCGATACTCACTAGGTAGTATCGATACTACCAACATTGCTCAAATTTCAGAATGCAAAAATGGTATTGATACCCAAAGGGGTACCGATACTACTTTACATAGTAGTATCGATACCATAGGCATAGTATCGATACCATCAGGCTCCAACAACTAGTAACGGCTAGTTGATTTAAAAATAAAAAAACGTAGTATCGATACTCCTAAAGTATCGATACCCTCTGACTGGGTAGTTTTATTTTAGACAGATTTCATCCCCAAACGGCTATAAATCATCCCCAACGGCTAGAAATGGCCAAAAATTCATTCCAACATATAAATGCAAGTTCAAGAAACTTGAAGAAGGATTAGAACACCTATCCAAGTAATTAAACTCAAGAGAAGTATTTTCCATTCTTATTTTCTATTCTCTTGTAAATATTGTGTTTTAGTGAGCTTCATTTTGTAAACACCTACCTTGTAAGGGTTTTCTTGTTTACATTATCTTTCCTTTTGTAAAAAATGTTTTGTTCTAGTTTAGCCAAGTGAAAAACTAGGGATTGTAAAGGTTATCTCTTGATCATTGAAAAAGAAAGAACAAATTAGTGGATTTGTTAGAAAATCCTAAGTGAGGAGCTTATGTAGTGGATGTAGACTTGGTTGATAAGTCGAACCACTATAAATCTTTGTGTCAATTGTGTTCAAAATGCGCGTCAAAGTGGTACCATAGGAATTATATCCTATCTTTTAGGATAATAGATTTATATTGATTCTGAAACGATCGCTACTCACTTTGGGCTAGATGACGATGGTTTATATAATGAGAAAGAAACTGTGGCATATCCCTATCTTCCCAATGCTTGTGTTAGTACTTTACGGTATCATCACGATCGATTCCTTCATTTGATAATCTCTTGGTGTTTTAGACCATCTGGAGGTAGGTACTCCACTCTTCGTGTCAGAGATTTATGGTGGATACATTATATCCAGCATAATAGAAAGATAAATTTTCCACAAATCATTTTTAGTGAACTAGTATATACCATAAATGTAGTCCCATCCAAACATGTAGAAACATTAGTTTATGGGTGTCTAATTAGTAATCTTTTTATCAAACTCGGTCTTAGAGTTTCTCTCAACAATCCCTTTCCTCTTTAAAACCAAATAAATCTCACTTCCAAACTCGGTTAGGTTCTCTCAACAATCCCTTTCCTCTTTAAACCAAATAAAATCTCACTTCCTAAAGAAAGCTGACTGGAAACAGGATGAGGAAACTGGCCAATGGGTTTACCGGCTGCTGACGATGATCCCGAGCTTTAACAGATTATGCAATATATTGACGATCACGTACCAGACGATGAGCCTGGTCCGAAACCAGCACAGCAAGAGGAACAAATGCCTCCATATTTTTGATCATTTATGGAGTCATTTTATCTAAGGTTTGCTTCCATGGAATCTCAATTGACTTAGTTTCAACGGGAGATGCGTGAATGTATGGATGCTCTCACATTTGAAGTACAAGCACATTATCCTCCTCCCGAACCTCCTACAGACGACTAGACCTTGCCTTGCTTTTGCTTTTGTGGATTTAGAACTTATTATTTCTTTAACATTTTGAATGTTTATGGGTTGTTTGATTTTGGATGATTATATGTTTGGATTTATGTTTTGGATGCTTGGATATTTGACCTTAATACATGTTTGGTGTGTTTGAATTTTTATCTTAATTTTTGCATCATTTAGACATATATGACCAATTTTTACCATTTCACATTTTTTATTATGAATATTATTTTATGAAACTAATGGCTAATCTTTCTCTTGATTGTGATCTTAGCAGCTTAAGCTATTTTTATCAATTAGCTAAGTTTTTCAAATCCTTATTTAAAATCATTTTCGAGTCTTTTTGATTTAACAAAAAGGGGGAGAAAAAGATGTATCATAGTAAGGGGAGTAATTTTCAAATTTGATTTCAAAAATGATTTTCTTAAAAATCTTAAAATTACTCAAATGTTTTGTTATATCAAAAAGGGGGAGATTGTTGAAAATATTTTGATGTTTCGATATAACAAATTAAGATAAATAAATTTTAAGATTTTACAAAAGATTTTCTAAGTATGTTCGATATAATTATTCGAATATCAAAATGTTACTCCAAGTCTTTTAAAATTCAATTTCAATTCTTACTAAAGTGTAAAGTTGTGTTTTATACTTAAAATATTTTTGAAACAATTTTCACAAAGTATTTCGAACCAAAAACGAGCCTAAACTCAAATTTTTCAGGTAAGTGTACCGATGCATAAATCAATGCATCGATGCTCCCTTGTTTTAATTGAACATCGAATAGCTTTTACGTACCGATGCACATACTATGCATCGATGCACTCCATGTATTATTAAAACATCGAATTGATTTTATGCATCGATGCAAAGACCATGCATTGATGCACTCAGGTTTGTTTGAAACATTGAATGCATTTTATGCATCGATGCATCCTTAGTGCACCGATGCACTAAGTGTTCCAACAGTCGAAATATTTGAATTTTACACTTGATGCATCGATACACCTTGACTATGCATCGATGCACACACGCTCCCAACTGATTTTATTAATTGTTTTCACACTTAAACGGCTCTATTGACTCCACTAATCATCCCCAACGTTAAGAATCAATTGAAGGAGTATTTAAACAAGCTTATAAGCCATTGATCAATAACAAGAAACAACAATCAACAAGAATCAAGAGAGAATCAAAGAGAAAGCATCAAACCTCAAGTTTGAGCATTTTCAAGCCTATTTCATTCAATATTCATTTTTGCTTTCAAGAACACTTATTGTGCTCAATTGTATTATTCATGAGTGTTTTTTCTTTGTTCTAGAATTGTGCAAACATCTTGCCTTGTGAGGATTTTCTTGTAAGTTTGCAAAATTTGTATTGTTCTCTTTGGGGAGAGAGTGTTCTCAAGAGTTTGGGGTATAATTCTTGAGGGATTTGTAAGGTTACTCTTTTTCCTCAAAAGAAAGACAAATTAGTGAATTTGTGAAAAATCCTTAGTGTGGATAGCTAAGGTAGTGGACGTAGACTTTGATTGAAAAAGTCGAACCACTCTAAATCGATGTGCAAATATTTTCAATTTTCTGCAAAAGCTTCCACCAAAATTTTTATTGCCAATTCACCCTCTCTTGGCCTATTCCGTTAATCGATTAACTCAACAATCCATTATTTATACATGTACCATAAATAAAAAAACATGTCAATTTCATACAAGCATATCACGTTTTTAACATAATGATATATTTTATATAGGAAACAAGGGGATATAACATTGCATTCACATAACCCAACATTAATATAATATATAGAGTATGTACACATACACAATCAAAACATAATTCGATGGACCAAAATAAAGAAAAGAAAAACAACATGGGATCATGAAACCAAAGTTTAAAAGTAAATAAATAAAAAAGTAAATAAGATAAATAAAATAAAAAGATCCAAAGCCAAATATGAGATTTAAAATAAAATACCATTAAAATACCATTAAAGAATGAAATATAAACGTTAATACATAAAAGGAAATAAATACCATAATGTAAAATACTAAAATTAAACATACAACAATAAGAGGAAACAAGGAGTTAAATAACAAGGAAACTATGACTAATTTCAGTCAAGCACAAGAAGAGGGATATCATCCCAACAAACTCATAAAATCAAGGACCTAAACTGAAATTTAGCGCAGGCAAATATGATAAACCAACAAACGACAATAATTACTTAAAAAAATATCATACATGTCTATGTACATACATCTACATTTTAGAAAACAGTAAGTATACATGTTAGAGTAAAACACCTGTGTACAAACAATTGAGTTTAAATAAATAAAAGAAAAGGACACGTTTTAATAATTAGTCAATAATAAAAAGAAAATTAAGGACACCTACAAATAATAAATAATCAATGGTATGAGCTGTAACCATCACACACAATCAACTAATTAAATCTACGCTCCAAATCCATGATTTAATATGTATACGAGACTAAATTTATGGGTTATGATGGGGATATAAATCAATGGTAAAAAGATTATATATTCCAAAAGCAAACATCATAAAGTCAAATGAATTAATAATTAAATAAAGGGAATAATAGTTAACCGATGGAATG
The DNA here is from genome assembly GCF_006381635.1 of Hibiscus syriacus. Lineage (NCBI taxonomy): Eukaryota > Viridiplantae > Streptophyta > Magnoliopsida > Malvales > Malvaceae > Hibiscus > Hibiscus syriacus. The sequence continues at coordinate 3,338,626 of NW_024062641.1, read as the reverse complement.
AAATAAGGCATAAAAGGGTAAATTACATAAACAGTCCCCCAAAGGACTAACATGCCAAAAACGTGCTAAAAAATAAAGGGCTAAACCATGATTATACCAAATATTGAAAAACATGAATATAAAATGGGAAAATAACAAAAATGGTTCCCAGTGACTATTATGTAAAAATGCGCGTAAGTTAGGGGACCGAAGTGAAATTTCTCCTAACTTACCCCTATATATACAATCTTAACCCTTTATTTTTTTTCATTCCAACCGATTTTCTAAAAAATATTGTTGAAAACATTTTGATGTTTCGATATAACAAATTAAGTGTTATTGAATTTTAAGATTTTATAATCATTTTTAAAGTATATTCGATTAAATTATTCGAATATCAAAATATTACTCTAAGTTTTTCAACGGTCAATATCAATCCTTACTAAAGCGTAAAATTCTGTTTTAAACTTAAAATATTTTGAAACAAGTTTTACAAAGTATTTCGAACCAAAATCGAGCCAAAAATCAATTTTTTGAAAGGATATACGGATGCACTATTTGATGTATCGATGCACACCCTAATTCGAATGCAATTTGTGTACTGATGCACAAACATGCATCAATGCACTCTTGATTTTATTGAAACATCGAATGCATTTTATGTACCGATGCACATACCATGCATCGATGCACTCCTGGCTCTTTTGAAACATCGAATGTATTTAGTGTACCGATGCACACCAAGTGTACCGATGCACTAGGTCTTATAACGGTCGAAATATTTGAATTTTACACATAGTGTACCGATGCACTTACGCTCCTAACAAGATTTTTAAATGATAATTACACAATAATGGCTCTATTGACTTCACCAATGATCCCCAACGCTCAGAAGTGATCCAAGGTGTATTTAAACAAGCTTAGGAGCAATTGATCAACAACAAGAAACAACAATTGTGAGAGAAACAAAGAGAAAGCCTTAAACAACAAGTTTGAGCAAATTCAAGCCAATTTTCATTTAGTATTCATTTTTCTTTCAAGAACACCCTTTGTACTCAATTGTATTATTTTTTAGTGTTCTTTCTTTGTTCTAGAATTGTGCAAACATATTTCCTTGTGAGGTTTTTCTGTAAGTTTGTGAAACTTGTATTCTTCTCTTTGGGAGAGAGTGTTCTCAATAATTTGAGGTATAATTCTTGAGGGAGTTGTAATGTTACTCTTTGTCCTTAAAAGAAAGAACAAATTAGTGAATTTGTTGGAAAATCCTTAGTGTGGATAGCTAAGGTAGTGGACATAGACTTTAGTTGAGAAAGTCGAACCACTCTAAATCGCTGTGCAAATATTTTTTATTTTCTGCAAAAGCTTCCACCAAAATTTTTATTACCAATTCAACCCCTCTTGGCTATTTCATTGATCGATTAACTCAACAATTGGTATCAGAGCCTCACTCATTTGAAGGTTTAATCACCTATTGAGTTGATTCGGGAAGAGTTATATCGATATTCATGTCATCAATGGCCTCCACTTCAAACTTCGACTTTGGTCTTGATTCAGTGTTCGTCAACAAGCCTCATTTCTTCAATGGTGCTAATTATGCTTATTGGAAGAATAGAATGAGGTACTTCATTCAAGCAAGTGACATGGGAGCATGTAATATCATATAAGACAGATACATCATACCTTTCACTCATTCAAGATTGCGGAGTGAAGGAGAGACAAGAATGTTCCAGCTCAACTCAAAGGATATCCATATTATTTTTTTGCTCTTGGACCATATGAATACGGGAGAGTTTCATCTTGTACAACCGCCAAGGAGATATGTGATAAACTACAAGTCACTCATGAAGGCACTAAAGAGGTAAAAGAATCTAAAATAAGTCTTCTAACTCATAGCTATGAAAATTTCAGGATAAAACCAAATGAAGATATCAAAGCTATGACGGATAGATTTTCTATGATTGTCAATGGTCTCAAATCATATGGAGAGAACATTCCAAACGAGAAGCTTGTGAGGAAGTTAGTTTACTCTCTTCCAAAATATTGGTAATCAAAGAAAACGACGACCATCGAGGCTAAAAACTTGAAATCCTTGACCCTCGATGAGCTAATTGGTTCTCTCTTCACGCATGAAATGATGCTTCAAGATGAGGTAGACCTCGAAAAGACAGATGAGACAAAGAAAGAGATGAAGAAGAAGAAGAACGTTGGATTTGCTCTCAAATCCACAAAGGATGAGAGTGATTCGGATGAAGATGACGATGATGAGGACATGACATTATTTGCCAAACGGTTTAGAAAATTGATGAAGCCCAACCGAGGAAGAAAATTCAAACGAAATGAAGGCTTCAAAATTGAATCAAACGAGAAAGACCCGATCATTTGCTACGAATGCAAAAAGATGGGGAATGTCAAATATGATTGCCCATAATTGAAGAAAAAGGTTTAATCAAAGAAGAAGCACAATGCTCACGTGGCTACATGGAGTGATGATGAACAATATGATGAAGAGGAACAAGAAGTAGCAAACTTGTGCTTGATGGCCATCGGGGAAAGCTCTCAGGTAACCTCTAACTCATCCAACTTTGAGGATTATTCTTTTGATGAGTTAGTAGAGGAATATAATGGGTTGGCTTCGGGTTATGAGAAATTATTTTTAAAATACAAAAATGATATTTCGAAATTGAAAAGAGAAAATAATCTCTTATCTAAGACCAACGTTGATATTGAAAGTAAAATTAAGGATTTGCAAATCAAATTAGATGAGTTTGAAAAGAAAAATATTGATTTGCATAATTTACTTTCAAGAGTAAATGATGATCATCAAAAGAAGATTGATGATCTTAAAGCTTCTTTTGATAAAGTTGGAACAAAACGTTTTGAAAATGGAGAAAGTTCAAAATCCAACTTTGTTAAAAAAGTTTTAAGAACTACAATCATAGAGGTCCCCGAAGAACCTCTAATGAAAAAATCGTTAGAAGTACATGGGTTCCTAAAGAACTCATTACTACTAAAGATAAGGATATCCTACATAAATGGATACCCAAGGGGACTAGAATTTTAGAAACTAATGAATATGGACCCAAAAGAAATTGGGTACCAAAATTAAAAAATTAATCTATGTTTGTAGGAAAAGGAGCATTGCTACAAGGCGCAAAATACAAGTTCAAACTCATGGTACCTTGATAGTGGATGCTCAAGACATATGACCGGAGACAAGAGCCGGTTCATCGAGCTTAATGACAAAAATTGAGGAGATGTGACTTTTGGTGATAATTCAAAAGGTCATATTTAAGGTATAGGTACAATAGGTAATACCTCTTCCATACAAATTAAAAATGTTTTATATGTGAATGGGTTAAAGCATAATCTTTTGAGTATTAGTCAATTATGTGATAAGGGATACAATGTCATATTTGAAACTAATGGTTGTAAAGTAATTGACATTGCATCTAATCGGATTATGCTTGTTGGTCATAGAATATAAAATATTTACATGGTGTATTTAGATTCTATAAATATGACTAATTTATGCATAATTGCTAAGGATGATCATGATAGTTGGTTATGACATAGGAGACTAGGACATACTAGCATGAGTGTTTTACAACGACTAACTCAAGGATATTTAGTTAGAGGATTGCCAAAGCTAAAATTTGATAATGATAAAATTTGTGATGGATGTGCTAAAGGAAAACATAGAAAAGCTTCCTTTAAGTCCATTAATGATGTATCAATTGGTAAAGTATTACAATTGATCCATATAGATCTTTTTGGGCCAATTAGGACTGTAAGATTGGGTGGAAAACAATATTGTTTTGTATTGGTAGATGACTATTCTAGATATACTTGGGTTCTATTCTTAAGTACTAAAGATGAAGCTTTAGAAAAATTCATCACGTTTTCAAAAGTAATCCAAAATGAAAAAGGTAACTCCATAACTAGTGTTAGGAGTGATCATGGTACTGAATTTGAAAATCTTGGATTTACTGATTTTTGTAATTCTAATGGTATTAACCATAATTTTTAACACCTAGAACCCCTCAACAAAATGTAGTTGTTGAGAGGAATAATCAAACTTTAGAAGAAATGGTTAGAACCATACTTTGTGAAAACAACTTGCCAAAATATTTTTGGGCGGAAGCCACAAATACCGCTTGTGATGTTATAAATCGAGAATAATTAGGCCAATTTTAAAGAAAACTCCATTTGAACATTTCAAAAATGAAAAGCCTAACATTAGTTATTTTTATTCTTTTGCATGTAATGTTTTGTTTTAAACAACAATAAAGAAAATATTGGCAAATTTGATGCTAAAAGTGATGAAGGAATTTTTCTGGGTTATTCCCTAAATTCTAAAGCTTATTGGGTATTTAATAAAAGAACTTTAGCTGGAGAAGAGTCTATACATGTTGTTTTCGATGATAATCCCCTTCCGAGGAAGGATTCTTTAGTGAATGATGATATAGGTATTGTAAACGCACATGACGTTAGAAATGATGTTGGAGAACCATCATCAAAGGAAGAAGTAAAAGATGAGGAAACTCATGATGTTCTCGAGAATCCAACCATTGAAGAAAGGGAATTTTCTTCCCCAAGAGAGTACAACTATGTCAAGGATGGTGAGATTATAGGTGATCCATCCAAAGGGGTAACAACTCAATCTTCTCTTAGAAATATATGTAATTATGTTGCATTTATCTCATGTATAGAGCCTAAGAATATCAAAGAAGCATTAGATGATGAAAATTGGATAATGGAAATGAAAGAAGAGTTAAATCAGTTTGAGAGAAGTAAAGTATGAACATTAGTTGAAAGGCCCAGTAATAAATCTACTGTATGTACTAGATGGGTACTTAGGAATAAGCTTGATGAAAGTGATAATATAGTGAGAAACAAAGCTAGACTTGTTGCTCAATGCTATACTCAAGAAGAGGGTATAGACTACGATGAAACATACGCTCCCGTAGCTAGGATGGAAGCAATTAGAATGTTATTAGCATTTGCACGTTTCAATGAATTTAAATTATATAGATCAATGATTGGTTATTTGCTATATCTAACCACAAGTAGATCAGACATTACGTTTAGTGTTTGCTTATGTGAAAATTTCAATCATGCCCTAAGGAATTACATCTACTAGACGTTAAGAGAATCTTTAGATACCTTAAGGACACTCCTAGTTTAGGACTTTGGTATCCTAGAGACTATAGCTTTAGCTTGCATGCCTTCTCTGATGCGGATTATGGAGGATGCAAAATAGATAGGAAAAGCACCTTTGGTACTTGTCAATTCATAGGAAATATGCTGATTTCATGGTTTTCAAATAAACAAAATTGTTTTGTATTATCTACCACTGAAGCATAACACATTTCCGATAGTTGTTGTGCACAAGTTTTATAGATGAAACAACAACTTTTAGATTATGGAATTGAAGTTAGTACCATACCTATCAAGTGTGACAATACTAGCGCTCTTTGTCTCACTAAAAATCCATCCAACACTCTAGAACTAAGCATATTGAAATTATACATCATTTCATTAGAGATCATGTCACTAAAGGAAATATAGTTCTAGAATATGTTGATACTCTGCATCAATTAGTGGATATTTTTACAAAACCTTTTAGATAAAGAAAGATTTTGGACACTTAGAAGAGAATTAGGTTTGACCATCCTACCATGACTTAGTGTTTAAAATAATTTTAGCACTTTTAAATTAGAATTGAAAAATGATTATAAAAATAATATTTTTGATTGCATTTTTTGCTAATAGTTAGGGGGAGTTTATGATCTTTAGTTAAAATTAATTGTATGTTCAAATAAAATTTAAGGATAGTCGTATTTGATTGAACATTGTTAATTTTCGATCTTTGAGTTGCCAATACCACTAGAGCTAATTAATTTAGGATTTTGAGTGTTTAAAAATGGATTTTAACATTTTTGTGCACTATGCATCGATACACTATGAAAGTATACCGATGCATTCCTTGAATATGCATCGATACACTATGAAGGTGCACAGATACATGCCTTGAATGTGCATCAATACACTTGTCGGGTTTTTGGCTTTAAATCCCTAAAATTCATATTTTTGCCAAACCCTCATAAACCCAAACATACCCGTCGTACGCCTCCTCTCAACCCCTAATCTCCATTAATGCTTAAATCATCAAAATCTAGTCAGAATCTTATTATTTTTCAACTCCTAATCCTACTTGCATTAACAAATGCGTGCAAACAACATCACATTCTTCTCAATTCAAAATTTTTCAAGGTAATTTTTCTAAAACCACTATTTTATTGTTTTTGAACTTAGGACTAGTTTTTTTATTAGTTCTAGGATGAATTATATATTGGACATTATTTACATTATGTTTCTAAACTAGATTCTACAACCAATTTCATTAAAAAAACATAAGATTTTATCAAATTTTTCAAAATTTCGAAATATCGAAATAAAAAAAATATGTTTTGATTTTAAGATTGTTGTTTTTGATTTAATTATGTTGTTTTGAAAACTCCATATTGATTTTCAAACATTTTTTTCAAAATTGCCTATTAGGATTTATTTTAGAGAACCTTGAAATATTGAGGAGTCATTTGAGTTTTGGGATTGATATTGTTGCAGGTAATCTTACCCATTCCGACCTTTAACCATGTCTAAATGTCCTAGGGAATCCTCTAGTCATTCGAGTCAAAACAGACCTCCTATTCCTCCACCTAATCCAAATGAACCCTAAATAACCATTCTTAATTCTTGCTTTAACCAACCTGGTCGTCGTAGAGAGGATCTCTACCATTGGTACATGAATTATTTCCAATCATATAAAATCTGGGAAGAACGTATCCCCTCACTTCAAGCTATGGTTGATATGAATTTTCAATATCTTCCTACCCTTAAATCCTAGAAATTTGATAAACTTTTTCACCTTAAACTGGTTTTCTATCATCAACTAGTCCGCATTTTCTACTCCAATGCGGTCTGTGTCCAAAATGAGCGTCAAACTGCAACCATAGGAATTCGATCCTATATTCTAGGTCAATTCGTTTATATTGACTCCGACACTATCACAAACACCTTTGGACTAGACAATAATGGCTTAGTTAATAAGAAAGAGATTGTGGCTACACCCTATAAAGCTAAGGATAGTGTAAGTACCTTAAAAACTCATCACTAGCAATTCCATCACTTGATGATCTCTTGGTGGTTTAGACCATCCGGAGGTAGGTACTCCTCCCTTAGAGTCTTAGATTTATGGTGAATACATTGTATCCAACATAACAAGAAACTAAATTTGCCACATATCATTTTTGGTGAATTAGTAGTTACCGTAAACGTTATCCCATCAAAAAATGTCAAAACTTTAGTTTACGGCTGTCTCCTTAGTAATTTGTTTATCAAACTCGAGCTTAGGGTCACACTTGATATTCTCATCCCTCTCCAAAACCAAATAAATCTCACATCTTTAAATAAATCAGGATGGAAGGAGGACAAGGGTCATAAATCTATGACGCGCATTTATGACACACATTTATGACGCTCATTAATGACGTTCATTGAGTGTCATTGAATCCCCCGTCATAAATTAAGATGACACACATTTGTGCATCATAAATTTATGACACGCATGTATGACTTATATTGCGCGTCATTGAAGCCCCCGTCATTAAAAAAGATGACACACATTCAGGGGTCGTGATTATATTTCATAAATTATATATATATATATATATTAGATTGAAAAATAATTAAACTAAATCACATTTAATGTCTCATAATACTAAATATATATATCGTATTATATATAAGCAATCCATTTGCATACAATATATTCACATTAAGTTATAAAAAATATTGTAATCATATGTCAATACAAAATATCAGGGCATAATAAAGTTCTACAAATATGCCCTCGCCATCCGGGCGTTTACACAAGAAATATTCGTCAAGTTCTACTAAAGGGGAGTCTTGTGAAAAATAAAAAGTAGCATTGTATTCCAACATATCATCAGTTTCACCATTTGCTCCATACTTGTACATCTTGTGTGGTATGAAGCCGACAACAGACAAATTCACACCTTGTCTAACTAGCAAAAAGAACACAACTTGGAAGATTCATTGCATACTATTAAGTCTGCTAACAAGTTAAGATTCTGCAGAACTTTGATAAGTTAGAGGAATACTAAGTGCAATACAATTATCCCAAGTTTCAATTCATACCTTCTGCATATCTGATCCAATAGAGTGCGGTAATGATCAAACAGTAGCCAGATACCATATCCAAGCTTCCAGTGCTTTTGCAACTTGTATTTCAAAACCATATTGTGTCATTGAAGCACTAGTGCTTTCTGAACCATATTGTGTCATTGAAGCAGTGTTATTATAACCGTCAACTTGATCCTTCTCATCCTTGGGAGCAGGAACTTGCTCTCTATAAAGACAATATTCAGGCAAATTGAAATATGACACATGAACTAGACAAACTAAGTTTGGGGGAGAAATTATGGAACTAACATGATTCCTAAAATTTTATGAAGCATACCTAGGCAAAGAAGCATGATGTCTTAGAAGTGGAGTACTTCTTTCACCTTTACCATAATGCTCATCCAAATGTGCAAATTTTCATTTGAATCGCTCAATACCACTATTTGATTGAAAAAAGAAAAAGAATACATATTTTTTCTTTTATAATTAATTTTATACAACATATTTAAAGTTTGTATTAATTTTTTGGGATTGGGTTAGGGAGGGTTGGGCTTTTTATTTAAAATTTTGGGGTTGATGAGTGATGGGTTATATTAAAATCTACTGATATCGGGGTTGGGTAAAAACTCCTAACTTTTGGGTCTGGGCCAGGACGATAAAAAATCTGACATGGTTCATGCTGTTGTCATCCCTAATCTCCTCCCCTAATCTTAGAGAAAAGTTCTAGATAATTGAGTGGGATAAAAATTGCAATCATACCAAAGGGCCTTCAGAGTCACTAAGAAGCGTGTCCCATATGTGGAGATTGTCCGCAAAGTTGAATTCTTGTGTCAAGAGCAAAGTAATCCACCTGAATGTGTAAAACTGGGGGTTGACCTGTGTGATATTTAAACACAACAGTTAGCATTCAAGCCTAACTAATTACCTTGACAAGCTGCGGAAAACGACAAAGGTGAAAGTGTTCAAAATTTTGCAGGTAAGAGGCAAACATTAGTCAAGATATAAAAGATGTTTAAATTTTGTAACAACATCTTCCTTTATTTGTGATCTCTATATGAAGCCAAAGGTCTTCACCATGTTCCTTCAGAAGCCGTGACAACCTAGACATTGTGGAACGAATTCCCACATTGTTGTTGTCAAGTTGCTGGCAGAAATTATCACGGAATCCACTCAATAACTCAACAAAATAAAAGAATGTGTCGGCTTCATGTTATTCTTACTGAAATTGTAATTGGTCTATGACTATATTTTGGTATAGATACTCCATATTTGATGCATATGATATATATATATGTCCGCCAAGTTGATAACAATAATGATAAATGAACATTATCGTACTGTTTTTCAAAAGCTGTAATCTATTTGAAAGTTATTGTTTTTGTTTAAACTTTTTGGGTATCTTGGGGCAAGAAAAGGGATGGATTTAATGCAATGGAGTTACAAACAGAAACAAGAAAATCATGGAAACCTCATTTCATATTCAATACATAAAAATCAAAATAATCGCATGTTAGAGATTTAATAAAAAAGAACTGGGTGGGGACAATAATGAGATCTTACCGCCATTTTTGTATCAGGTTCATTCTTGAATACATAAAATAGAGGTGCCAAGATTTCATTCATTCCTTGAACATATCTTATGCCCGGATTTAACTTGGCAAATACGATTAATATGTTTCTCATTGCATCCTGAACAAGCAATATGCATGTAAGTCTGGAAATTATTCAATCCATATCTAAACTTAAGTCCAAAGGGGTGAAACACTAAATTCACATGAAATAATAAAAGAAAAGAAGAAGATGGTTACTTGATTAGATTTTGCAAGCTGCGAGTCCCCAGAGAAAAATTAGTGTAAAAATTATAATCAAGTCAATAGTTCATTGATCTTTTACTAGAAGATGGTTACCTGACAAAGTTTAACCGAAAATTAGTGTAAAAATTAGATTACAACTTCAAGATATTCTTTTACTAGCTCTCTCTACACTTGCAACTGAAGTGCAAGTTTTGAAGCACATGATATCTTTTATCAATGTGTTTACCTATTGCACATACAAGACAGCCTCCATGCACATAGCTGAGTTTCTCTTGAAGTATAAATAAACGTGAACAAGATTAAATGCCCTCAAGACACTTGCATCATGCTTAACAAGATTGTAAATTTCAATGCCTGCTAAAGAACAAAACCATATGAACAAAGCATGGCTTACAAAAAGTCCTACTTGAATTGTTCCAAACTTCTGTACACTGAACAAAATTACAAGAAAGGCAACTGATATCATCACCACTTCATCTACAAATAAAGAAAAGAAAATAAGAAAACACAATAGTGAATGACTATTTACCTGTAATAATATAGAAAATCATAAAGGAACATAAACCATAGGATGTAAAGGAGGGAAGGCAAAAGAAAAAAGGGCATATTGTTTCTAATACATACAGATTTAACATTTAGCTAGACTGGAAACTCTAGTCCGACTAAAGTTAAATTATCATTACAAACATCACACGATCACGAAAAAGGCAACTGCAGAAACACAATGAAGAATTGTAGACTCATGATCAAACTATGAGATCTACAGGTTAATAACCATCATATGATATATTCAAAATAACAAATAATTTTCAATAACAGACAAGTTAAATTATGCAAAAGATTCCTAGCCAAAAAGGTCAATTACAAAAAGGAATGTCCTCTCTAACAGTATTTACTAACAAACAGTGAAATGTGAGTCAGCAAAGCAATAATGTTTTATAGAGTTTATAACAACATGGAATAACAACTTACTTTGTTCAATTGTACCAACTCCAACCTTCAGACCACCAACAGAAGACATAACTTCAAATAAAAATGCAAAAGTTATCATCTAAAAATTAAAAATTAAAATAGATTTAATAAAACAATTATGCTGTATTCTACCATAGTATGATTCCGTAAATAAAAGAGATGAAAGAACAGTAACACATAAAAACCTGAAATTGCTGGGGTAACAACCCCATCAGCTATTACCATAGAAATGCCAACAAGCAATAACATCAGAAGAAGTTTGTTCAGAGTCAATGGAGTCTCTAGTCTCTCATTTATTTTAAGTGATCTCTCAAGCTCAGGAGACGACACATTTAGCATGAAGCCAGATATTCGGGTATCTGATGGAACCAGATTCAAAAGATGACTGACCTTAGCATGCCGAGAAATCAATGAGTACAAATGCAAAAGTACCACCTTCAAGAAAAAAATAGCAACAAATGATGTAAAACAGTTGACAAGGAATATATACTTAACATATTTGTTTAAGGCCTACATAAAAGAATGAAAGATCATAAAATACAGCAACAAAAGATGTCAAACAGTTGACATGGAATTAATATTTAACATATTTGTTTAAGGCCTGCATAAAAGATCATAAACAAGGACTTGATTGGGATTGAGGAACATCTGGCATACCTTCACCGTCATCATTAGCCCAAAGAACGATAAGGACATATTTGACAAGCGGAATCACAAGTAGAGTGTATAGAACCAGTGATAGTTCTCCAATAACATCATCTCCATTAATAGGTGCCTTGCTAAACATCACACTAAACGTATATAAAGGACTTGTTCCAACATCACCAAATACAATACCAAGAGTCTAAAATACATGTATTATTATCCTTCCTATACCAAAGTCCTGAGATCAAAAGTCAAGTATACGCATTAAAGTAAGCTGCAAAATTAAAGCACATTAAAAAAAGGTATGCCTCAACGCGATAAAGTTAGATTCCAAACAAATTCGATTTTTCAAGATTACAAAGAGAGGACTGATTTATTGCATTAGCATCATGAAACAAGAACAATATAATTTGTAGTCACTTCTATGCGTTCCATGGACTTCGAGAGCTTCAACGTAGAAAGAATCAATGTGCGGTTCGGTGCGAATCAAACGCTGCACCGGACTATCCTCGTCTTCGGAATCTACTCTAGCTCCATACGACACATCTGTATTATCTTCCTCGTCCTCGATCTTAGATTTGTCTTCACCTGGGAACACCCAACGAGATTCCAACGAATCCATCGAGCCTGATCCTACTGCTCTTCTGATCTCTCCTCCTCCTCCTCTATCCGACGATGAACCTCCGCCAGCCTCTTCCGCAATTGAGAAAACAAATGATTCATAAGAGATTCGATGAACATCTATTTTTTCTTGGGAGATTTTTTATTTTTTGAGATGATAGATTTGGACACACATGTATATCGGGGAAGAAGCGGGAAAGGATGAAAATAAAGGGGGAATTAAAAGATGACTTTTACAGATGACACACAATTAAAACTGTACTCCATGTTTTTGCAAATTTTTTGGATTATGACTATTAAATATGACACACATTATTCTAAGTCATAAATCGTTCAGATTTTAAAAAACATGACATTTTTTTATGACACACATGTTTTGCAAGTCATAAATTAGCGTGTGTCATCGCTCGTGTGTCATTAAAGGTATATATTCTTGTAGTGGTAAATGCTTCCATTTGTTGTTATTTTGGTGTTCGATGATGGTTGTTGCATGGTTGAATATGTTGCTTCACGTAGGATGGCCAGCATTAGACCGTACGAACTGCTTTAGGGGATTAGCACGAGTGGCAGTGCTGGCAGAGGGTTAAAAAACCCTAACTGGTTTGGACCCCAAATGGGTCACGGGTCGGGTTACAGTAGTTGGGCTTCGGATTTGCTGGGCCAGTCTGATGTAATTATGGTTGGGGTTTTAAAGCTTGACTGGGCATGTTTGTTGTAATTTGGATATGTTGAGAAAAATAAAATAATAATATTAATTAGTAATAATAATATATAAAATGGGACGAAAAATGAGTGTCGACAGCTGCCCCTCTTTGCCCATTATTGTGTCAACAAGAATAGGGTAAAGACGAAGAGTCAATGCATTTTTTGTCCGGTCAACATCGTGGTTTAAAATATGATAAGGGATCTGATCCGCTGTCACTCAGGGAATATCAGATCTGGGGATGTTGATCCATTCCGCTGTCACTCAGGGAAGATTGAACTGGGGCAAACTTCTTTCGCTGTCACTTAAGGAATATCAAATCTTGGAAAAGAGGGACATGTTCCGTTTTCTCTGAAGAGAATATCAGATCCTGGGGGGAGTTGATCCATTCCGCTGTCACTCAGGTAAGATTGAATCGGGGCACACTTGTTCCGCTGTCACTCAGGAATATCAAATCTTGGAAAAGAGAGATTTTTTTCGCTTCTTCTGAAGGGAATATCAGATCCGAGGGAGTTGATTCACTGAATCGGGGCAGATTTGTTTCACTGTCACCCAGAGAATATGAAATCTTGAAAATGAGGGATTTGTTTCGCTTCTTCTACAGGGAATATAAGATCTGGAGGAGTTGATCCATTGAATCGGGGTAGATTTGTTCCATTGTGACTGAGGGAATATCATATTGTTGGGTTTTTTGGAAGCTCGAATTGACAACCGGAACGGTTTACAAAGAGGGGTCGGAATGGTTTTTATGTTTAGGGAGTAAGGAGATTGAAAAATAGAGAATTGCACAACGATTTATAGTGGTTCGACTTCTCAACCAAGTCTATATCCACTACCTTAGATCCTCACCAAGGATTTTCCAATAAATTCACTAATTTATTCTTTCTTTTTCAAGGACAAAGAGATAACCTTTACATTACAACTCCCTAGTTTTTCAATGGCTAAACTATGACCTTTCCCTATCTTTTACATGGGCTTAGATAGAACCTTTCTCTTTTACAAATGATAAGAAACATAAACAAGAAAACCTATCTAAGGTAGGTGTTTACAAGATTGAGCTCACAAGAACAAAATATCTACAAGAGAAAGATGAAATAAGAATGAAAAACTCTTCTCTTGTGTTTGATTGTTTGGATAGTTGTTTTCATACTTCTTCAAGTGTCCTCAGCTTGTATTTATAGCTTGGAATGTGTTTGATGTTCTATATAGCCGTTGGGGATGTTTTGGAGCCGTTTGGGGATGATTTTTCTACTAAAAAAGGCTTCCCATAACAGGGTGCATCGTACACCATCAAGGTGCATCGGTACCCCTTCATTAAATTCAAATAAACTAGCCATTACAGCTAGGGTGCATGGATGCACAACAGGGTGCATCAAGGCACAGCAGGGTGCATCGATACACTAATTGTATTCGAAATGTTGTGCATAGATGCACTGCAGGTGCATGGATGCACTACAGGGTGCATGGATGCACTTTGACACCCTTTAACATTTTTGCTCAAATATGAATTTAATGGACTTTGAATTATTTTTGAAACCTTTTTAAATCTTTGAATAAATAAAATTCAAGTCCAAAAACATTTTGCCTTAAATTTGTTTTATCGAAACATAATTCTACAATCTCCCCCTTTTTGATATAACAAAACATTTGAAGAATTATTTTTGGCAAAACTCCCCCTTAATAAAATGTTTAATGAAAAAGATACCAATTGTTAACAAAATGATATCAATTGTTACAAATTGTTGGAAAATATATGAAAATGTTAAGCTCCCCTTTTTCATTAAGAAATTGAATTTTTCAAAAAAAAAACTTCTCCCCCTTTTTGTTATATAAAAAATAATTCAATCTTTGAAGTTCAAAATAACGTTGGAGAGTAAGTAGTAAATTTGACATTTAAAAAAATTTGAAAAATCAAAGCTCCCCCTCAATAATAGTTTTCCAAACAAAATTTAGCTTTTAAGATCATGACACTTAAACAAAATTAAATTTCAACAATGAATAACAAACATGTTAGTAGAACATGAAATTCAATACATCCAAGTCTAAAATACTTTATGCAATATTAATTATTGAAATTAAGTGCATATGCATAAAGTTTTATAAAAATGTTATGCATTTGAAATTTTTTTGATATCAATTGTTAGAGAGATATCATTTTCATTTAAACCACATGCATAAGCATTTAAATTTAGGTCAATTTTTTTAAAAATTTATAAAATCAAAGTATTTGAAAAATTGATATCAATTGTTAGAGAGATATCATTTGCATTTAAAACCAATTTTGACCAAAATTTATTATGATGAACTAAAAAATATGAAAAATCATTAAAAAAATTAAAATGTTCATCATAACCATTTTAACATACATGAGATTAAAACAATAATGTATAATCATTTAAAAACAAAACTCATGCATGCTTAAAATCAAATGAGAAACCAAATAACTAAAATTAAAAAACATTAAGCTTAGAGGTTACCCATTCCTTTTCATGTGTGGCTAGAGCATCTTGAATATCACCACTTTCATCACCATTGCTCCCAGACACCTACAAGAGACATTTAAGTAGATTTTGGTATCCAAATTGCTTTGGATCCTTGAACGTTAGTTTCAATGCCCCTTGTTTCTTTCAGAACCCATACTTGCCTAATTGTAAAACATTTTCCTTTCTTCAAAGGACAAGTATGTTCCAAATGACCATGATAATGAAAATGTAAGCATTTTGCCATTTTTAAACATAATAGGTTGTTTTTAGAAATTAATTCTTTTTCTTTTGTTAAGCTTTCAAGCTTAACTCCTAACTCAAAATTTTTCTTTTCTAAACATTTTATTTTGATTTGTGAAAGCTCTAAATCATTTTTCAAAATTTCATTTTGATTTTCAAAATCAACTCTAGCTTTCAAAATCGATTTATTTTCAATTTTGAGTTTTGAAATTAATTTCATATATTTGGAATTCATGGTCTCAAATCCCAAATACAACTTGTTATAAGCATCTTGTAACTCATCAAAAGTAAATGAATTAAATTCATTTGAGTTAGAAGATACCTCTAATTCTTAATGAGTGGCCATTAGGCATAGGTTGACTACTTCATCATCATTGGAGTCATCTTCATCACTCCAAGTTGCAACATATGCCTTCTTCTTGGAAGATCCCTTCTTTCTTAGAAGGGGACATTCATACTTAACATGCCCCTTTCTTTGACAATTGAAGCACACCGGGGGACTCTTCTTCTTGGTTGATTCATGTTTTACTTCCTTGGAAGTCATGAATCTCTTTAACTCTTTTAAGAGCTTGACCATCTCATCTTCTTGTTCATCATCGTCTTCATCCACCTCATCACTTGAATCTTGATAGTTTTCATTGGTGGATTTGAAGGCAATGCATACCTCCTTCATCTTCTTTTTTCTTGTTTCTCTTCTCTTCTCTTTCTTCATCTTTCTTCACCATCATCTCATGAGTGAGAAGGGAACCAATTAGCTCATAGAGAGTGAGAGACTTTAGGTTTCTTGCTTTGATAATGGTCGTCTTCTTCGATTAGTACTCCTTTGGAAGAGAGTAGATCATCTTCCTCACAAGGTTATTATTAGGGATTACTTTTCCATATCCCTTGAAACCGTTGACAATCATGAAAAATCTATCCGTCATAGCTTTTATGTCTTCATCGGGTTTCATCTTAAAGTTCTCGTAGCTATGGTTGAGAAGACTTTTCTTTGATTCCCTCACTCTGTCGGTTCTTTCATGAGTGACTTGGAGCTTATCCCAAATCTCTTTGGCACTGGAATAAGATGATATTCTTCCATATTCATTTGGGCCTAAAGCACACAAGAGAATATGTATAAACTTAGAATTAAGCTGGAAATTTTTTTGCACTTCTTTACTCTAATCGTTGTACTTGCCGGGTGGAGAGGAGTAACCATTCATGATTGAGTTCCAAGGTCCTATATCATAGGCTTGAATAAAGTACATCATCTTAATCTTCCAATGAGCATAATTTTCTCTAAAGAAGAATGGTGGCTTGTTGAACGGTCGTGACTCCATAATAGGTATATCTTCAAGGTAATAATCATCAGAGGTTGAAGCCATTTCTTTGTCACTTGTGTCGGGAATTGGTAGAGCTTTTTCGAGGATCGTCTTAAGGTGGTTAAACCTTCTTAACGGGTTAGGCTCTGAAACCAATTATTGAGATTTTCGGAATCTCGAATCGATAACCGAAACGGTTTATAAAGAGGGGTCGGAATGGTTTTTATGTTTAGGGAGTAAGGAGATTGAAAAATAGAGAATTTCATAGTGATTTATAGTGGTTGAACTTCTCAACCAAGTCTACATCCACTACCTTAGCTCCTCACCAAGGATTTTTCAATAAATTCACTAATTTTTTTTCTTTCTTTTTTAAGGATAAAGAGATAACCTTTACAACTCCCTAGTTTTTCAATGGCTAAACTAGAACCTTTCCCTAGCTTTTACACGGGCTTAGCTAGAACCTTTCTCCTTTACAAAGGATAAGAAACGTAAACAAGAAAACCTCTCTAAGATAGGTGTTTACAAGATTGAGCTCACAAGAACAAAATACTTACAAAAGAAAGATGAAATAAGAATGAAAAACTCTTCTCTTGTGTTTAATTTCTTGGATAGTTGTTCTCATACTTCTTCAAGTGTCCTCAGATTTTATTTATAGCTTTAAATGTGTTTGATGTTGTTGTATATAGCCGTTGGGAATGTTTTAGAGCCATTTGGGGATGATATTTCTACTCAAAAAGGATTCCTATAACAGGGTGCATCGGTACACCATTAAGGTGCATCGGTACCCCTTCATTAAATTCAAATAAACTAGTTGTTACTAGCCATTGCAGCCATGGTGCATGGATGCACAGCAAGGTGCATCGATGCACTAATTGCATTCGAAATGGAGTGCATGGATGCACTACATGGTGCATCGATGCACAGTGCATGGATGCACATTGACACTCTTTAGCATTTTTGTTCAAATCTGAATTTAATGGACTTTGAATTATTTTTGAAACCTTTTTAAATCTTTTAATAAATTCAATTCAAGTCCAAAAACATTTTTCCTTAAATTTGTTATTTCAAAACATAATTCAACACATATCTTGAAAGAGAATAATTTGTTCCACTTCTTCTGAAGGGAACATCAAATCTGGAGGAGTTGATCCATTGAATCGGGGAAGATTTCTTCTGCTATCACTTAGGGAATATCAAATATAGGAAGAGAGAGATTTGTTCCGCTTCTTCTTATTGGAATATCAGATATGGAGGAGGTTGATTCATTGAATTGAGGTAAATTTGTTCTGCTGTCACTCGGGGAATATCAAATCTAGAATGAGAGGGATATTTTCCACTTCTTCTTAAGGGAATATCATATATGGAGGAGGTTGATTCATTGAATCAGGGAAGATTTGTTCCGCTGTCACTCAGGGAATATCAAATATGCCAATTAAATATTACCAATTATTAGTATATGTTTGAAAATTTGAAAGATCACACTTGAAGATTTGGATCGATTTTTTAGTGCAAATTTGTCTTGCAGCCATCGAATATGGGAGTTTGCATCCCTAAATGTGATTCTCTGTATTTGATGTTTGAATTCTAGCTTCTGCTTATTGGAATTTTGATAAAATGTATCTTCTCTTTTCCTTGAAAGATCTGTAAAAGTCATATGTTTATGTGTAAAATGTGAATGCAATGCAATGCATTTTCTTTCATGCAAATGTTGTTCTCGTGCATGCATAAATAGTGATTCAATTTTTCTTTGACTCCAAAGTGGAGAACCAGATGGTCATTTTTCTCTATAGTTTACTCAGATATTGGTGTAACAACTTGTAAGTCCTGGAGATATGCCCAATCATCTTGTCTTTGTGTCTTCTTTGCCCCTTATATGCATTAATCTCATAAAAGATGCTTCATTTCTTACTGTGATCAGTAATATGATCTTGATGTCCCATTCTGACTTTGGCTCCTATCAGAGTTATTATTCGGGACTCTGCCATTAATTGATGCTTGATTGATTTACTTTACAACGTAAGCTCTACTTATATCCAAGGTTTGCCCCTGACACTTCAAGTTGTTAGACGCACTCTCAATGCCTCCTCAGTCTAAAATTTGTTATCTCAACGTGATATGGGTTTCTAGTCATGCCCCAAAGTGGGTGTTTTTATGGCTCCTCCCTACTTGGGTGCCAAAATTCCTTCTTTACTGGTCACATTATTGCATCTTTGCTATGCGTTGAGATATGTGCCTCTTTCAAACAGGGCGTTCATCTACTTCTTTGGTGGATCACTACTTCAAGGACATTTCCCATTTGAGACTATCCTGTTTGCAAATGTTTTTCTTCTTTCTTTTATTTTAGAAATCAAAGAATGAATGAATTTTATAAAGGATTGCCCCTTAATTCAGACTCACAATCAAATCGAAAACATGAGTTCACAGAATATCAAAAGAATCAACTACTCTTTAACATTTCAAAGTTATACCTCTTTGACAAGTATCAAAAAAGTTATCTTTCTTATTTTCCAAGGATTCAGCAATTGAGACATCATCATTTGTTTTATATGCCCGTGTGAACCTTGTGACATGCCCTTCTTTCTCAGCTTGACATATTAAGTGGATGTAGACAAAATGAAGCAACAAGCATATTCAATCGCTAGAGTTTTTGGAACTCTTATATTTCAGTTCTCTGAAATCTATCATTTGTTCAAGCTTTGTAGACTCCTCTAACAAAGGCAATGCATAAATATCGGTCTAAAAATGAAATTCATGAGTGCTTGTGTGAAATTGACTATAACAAATGTTTCTTAACTCCCTTAGTCAATCTTTATCAAAACTCCATACTTAGTAAATTTGATTTAATTTGCCATTGTTTGGCTAGCTAAATTCAGTTTTATTGTATATATTATAATTGCCTTTGTTGGGCTAGCAGAAGGGTTTGTCTCATCACAAAGTCTTTGACTTGACAATCACAGTGGATCAAACACCGAATTGTCAAGTAACTAATCAATTTCACGGTTTGAATGCAATCTATTCATAAAGCCAGGGCTTTTGAGTTTCCTCTATAACCAATTGCTTTAGTGGAATAACTTAGATTTATTGTATAAAATATATAATTACATTCTGGGTATACAAATTCAATTTCTTAAGCTTATCAAGGAGAACCTGTTATAGTCTAGGTGTTGTTAAAAGTAAAAAAAATCTCCTCTTTAGAGTTTAATTTCCAAGCAACCGACCTAAACTAGATTCACCTACTTGACTATTCCATCTGTGAAGATCATGATCATCATGAACGTTATCAAAAAAAGTAGAAACCAATCAACTTTGCAATCTCTTGTGCAAGATGCCCCATTTTGTCCGCATCCTTAGATACCTAAATGCCAAGACCTTAATTGTTACTTCATGAGGAGAGAATGCTATAGAAGGGTATGGTGTTCGAGTGTATCTTCTGGGGTAAGGTACATGGTCATTATTTTATCATTTTTCAATCTTGTCACTTTGTCAAAGATTTATAGCTCTAATTATTTAAAGAGTTTCTAATTTAGTTGATATTCAAAGAATTTCAAGATTGCAAATTTGATTCAATGCTCATCATATTTAAAGTAGAACAATTTCACATAAATGTCCTTACAAAAAGAAAGATGAGAAAGTACAAAAAATGAGTTCAAACAAGATGTTGCAAACGGAAAATACGATTGCGGTGGAGCATGACCATCACTTTTTTAGCCATAATGCCCTATTTCTCCTAGAATGGTGGGTGGTCAGTTGGATTAGGGTCTTTACCCTCAATTGCTCCTTATTTCTCAATAACCGCATTGACACATGCCCTTGCATGGTTTGACAGTTGGTTCTGAGCCACATTGGGTTACTCACTGTCACCAAAGTTGATGACATATCTCTTCCTTAATCTTTGTACAACCTTTTTGAAGGCAAGGAAATTTTCTATTGAATTCCCAAGAACCCCGCGTGATATTCACATTGTGCATTGATGTCAAACCATTTCGGGTAGGGAGGTTGCATCGTTAAAGTGTGGTAAGGCGACACCACATGCTTTTCATACAAGATCTAGAATAAATCTTTGTAGGTAATGGGGATGGCATCAAATTAAATCCATTCCCTTTCCTGCCTTGGTTCTCTTGCCCCATACCTGAAAGGGTTCTGCACAGATGACTTGTTGGTTTGAGGTCAGGACAAAGTAACATTGTTGGAGCCATACTTCCCCGAGTTACTGACCTCTACTATCATTCCTTTTCACTATCAGTTTCATGCTAGATTTTCCTCCATCCAGCTCCCCACTCTTGTTTGCCATCTCGATCATTTCTCCTGCTGTGACCACATCAACAAAGTTCTTGGATGAATTTCCTATGAGGTGGCCAAAGAATGGGCTATCAGAGTGTTCACGAAATGCATGTTAGTTTCCTCATCCTCAAGCAGTGGATGAACTTGCACAGCCACATCTTATCACCTTTGGGTGTACTACCTGAAGCTCTCGTTGGGCCTCTTCTCAATGCTCTGTAATGGGATTCAGTTTGGCCTTACATCTTTCACATGCTTTTACTGCTCTATAAAATTTTAGTCATGTCCTTCCAGGTTTTAATTTGGGCCCTACTCAACTGCTTGTACCACCGGATGGTTGACCCTGCCAGACTCTCTTTAAAGTAGTGGATTAACAGTTGATCATTCCTCACATAGCCGGTCATCTTTCTACATAACATGGTAATGTGTGCAGAAGGACAACTTGTGCTGTCTAACTTTTCAAAGTCTGGAATTTTGAACTTAGGCGGTAGTACCAAATCCGAAACCAGGATTAGCTCCTTAGTATCGATTCCATACGTGCTATCACCTTCCTTCACAGCTCGGAACGCATGTTTCATTTTCCTCTCATTCATTCTTAAGCTCCTAATTATGTTCTTTCTTGTCTTCCTTATCGATATCCAAGACATCTTTAACCGGTTGCAGATTTGCAGTAGAGCCAGGTAAGTTTATGTGTATTCTTTCTGGTTGAGCAGTCGTTGCTTGTTGTGCTCGGATGTGTGGCAGTGTAAAGCCAGAAGGATACAAGCGTTCTTTAGAGGAACCAACAACTGGGGCTTTTCCACTGTTAGCCCTTGGTTCGAAACCTGGGGGATACATAGACTCCTCGAAAGTAAGACCAATAACTAGAGTCTCTTCTCGACTTGTACTTTTTCCTTGTATCAAACTGGCTAGTTTTTTCCATCATTTCATTCGAAGCTTCCATCATCTACTCAAACATATCCTCTTGGCCTTTCTTAAACTCTCTAGCATTTCAATTTGAGCCTTCTCTATTCGAACAATTTTCCTTCCATTACCTTTTTCGAGTGTCGTGCAGATGCTTAGAAGTGTCTAGTATTCTGCCACGTAATATTTTTATTAATATTGGTGTTTTGTTAATGAGTGAGAAAAAATATGATTAAAATGCAATGCGACAAAGTAAATATGATGTGAATGCAATGCAAGGTGTTGATTCTGGAATGATTCCTTAGAACAACCTTTTATATTGGAAAAGAAGTTCGATTACAAGGATTAAACATATCAAAGATAAATCTGAGCTATCTATCTTAATTGTTGGATATGCCCTAGTAAGTCTAGGATCCTATGAGCTTCTTCAATCACAGACTCCAACCCTTCAATCACAACATCAACTTCATGTGATAAGTCAACCTAGTATTGAGCCACTGCTTGAGCATGTTGAAGGTAGCTACTGATCAGGTCATTTTGACGGTCATTGATGTGTGTATACCCAATCAGATATGACCCAGTCTGTAAACTGCCTCCATTTGTTACTTGGAACTACTCGGACCATCTCAGAACATCTACATCATTTTCTACCTCTTTTGAATCCTTCGTTCCATATTACTAGCCTTCTATATAGACATCGGTTAAGGATCAACACCATGGAATGAATAATGCAATGCAAAATGATAACAGAATAAAATAAAGTAAAAATATAAGAGAAAATTGGTTAGTAATCATAAATGAATTAATCATATATAATTTGTCGATAAAACCTACCCCACATGCTGTCTACCCAATCATGCTTTAGTAGATCCTACCCAAACAGGATTTCTTCCCACATGCTTTGTTTACATAAAATCCTAACCTTATGCTATCTAGTTTGCATGCTTATTCGAAAAAACAAACCTAACAGCATGATCTCTAGTTCACATACATTTATTTGGGAATCAAAATTACGCTACAAAAATTAAAAGGCTCAAGCAAGTTTTTCCTTGTGTACTATACTCACAGGATCCTATGATTTGTGTAAGGCTCTACCTAGGCTCTAAGTTTGCTATATGTAGGGTTTGGTTCTAAAGTAAGAGGTCCTCGAATTATCCTTGTTGGTGCCCCCTTGGGCTATCAAACCCTCAATCCTGGCCCACAACAGGCTTTCGGATCGAGTTTAATTCGAGGGGACACATCTCTTTATATCCTTACGGAGGTGAAAACCATCACGAGGACCATAAGGCATGAGACCTAGGAGCGATTCATTATCCAGTATGGAGGCGAAAACTACACGAGGGAGTAGTTTCTTACTCCTACTTAAATAGGACGGATCGGGGTTTTAGCTCGTTAAGCAAATGCAGCTGTGTAGTGTGTGAGAAAAAGCGAAAATAAAGCAAATAACACTGAACATAAAACTCAAATTCCTGAACAATTATTTACTCTGAAAACACCATCAAATAAGTTAATACAACTATTTAGTGGTTAATCAAATCATAAATACCTATCGAAACGGTGTTTTCCCGGAGGTCTTTTCCCTCGCAATTTTCATTTGTAAAGACAATTAATTAGTTGACTAATGATCTGACTCTCAAAAAAAATGTCCCCAGCGGAGTCACCAAGCTATCGAAACGGTCTTTTCCCGGAGGGGGAAGGGGTGTCCCACTTCGAAAATAATCTTTGAGAGGTCGGTTAGTGATAAAAACGTGGTTCAAGGAGTCACCACCAATCTTTGATTAGGGTGTGATTGGGTACCCAGAAATGTATTTGCCATTTTTATAAAATATTAATCTTATTTAAAACGATAAACTTGGCGTATGCATTACAAAAATTTGAGTTCGGGAGTCGGTTACGTATGGGGAAGGATTAGCACCCCCACAACGTCCTAAATCGGTACCTAGTCGATTAATTAATTATCTTTGCAATAAAATTTACAAGTTTGACTCTAATTTAATTTAAGATCCCTTAAAATAACGTTCTAAATTTTTGGATGAAACATGATAATATTTAATTATTTCCTATCGAGAAGAATCAATTTCTCATACCCTGAAGCAATCGATTCTTACTCCAATCGAAATAAAGAAATATTAAAATTCTATTCTAAATTTCACTATCAATTTCAAAATAATAACACCAAAATAATTTTAAGAGTGAAAACGATAATACCTAATTATTTCCAATCGAGAATAAATTACTTTTTGTGCATTAAAACAGTCATTTATTACCCCAATTGAAATAAAGAGATATTACTATTTCGTCTTAAAATTACATAGCGATTCGAATGAAAACGATAATATCTAATGATTTTCAATCGAGAATAAATGATCTCTCATACCTTAAAGCAGTCATTTATCACTCAAACCGAAATGAAAAGATGTTACTATTCTCAATATCAATTCGAGTGTTATTGTATTGAAAACCTGTAGGGAAAACACATGCAAAAATGAAGTGAATTAAAAGCATAACAAACATGTAATTGATTATTTACTTTACCAATATTTAATGAGAATAAGGATGCTCAATTATTTAAATATCTCGAGACGATACCTTAGATTCGATCTAACAGTCTTTTCTCAATTAATTAAATTCACTAAATGGGAGACTTTAAAAATTATCGAAAGTAACTTTCTTATACGTTAAGACAATCACTTTACGACAATATTAAAATGATTGAATACCCTTAGTCGTAAAGTTTAAAAGTATGTACACATACACGATGAAAACATAATTCGATGGACCAAAATAAAGAAAAGAAAAACAACATGGGATCATGAAACCAAAGTTTAAAAGTAAATAAATAAAAAAGTAAATAAGATAAATAAAATAAAAAGATCCAAAGCCAAATATGAGATTTAAAATAAAATACCATTAAAATACCATTAAAGAATGAAATATAAACGTTAATACATAAAAGGAAATAAATACCATAATGTAAAATACTAAAATTAAACATACAACAATAAGAGGAAACAAGGAGTTAAATAACAAGGAAACTATGACTAATTTCAGTCAAGCACAAGACAAGGGATATCATCCCATCAAACTCATAAAATCAAGGACCTAAACTTAAATTTAGCGCAGGCAAATATGATAAACTAACATACGACAATAATTACTTAAAAAAATATCATACATGTCTATGTACATACATCTACATTTTAGAAAACAGTAAGTATACATGTTAGAGTAAAACACCTGTGTACTAACAATTGAGTTTAAATAAATAAAAGAAAAGGACACGTTTTAATAATTAGTCAACAATAAAAAGAAAATTAAGGACACCTACAAATAATAAATAATCAAGGGTATGAGCTGTAACCATCACACACAATCAACTAATTAAATCTACGCTCCAAATCCATGATTTAATATGTACACGAGACTAAATTTATGGGTTATGATGGGGATATAAATCGGCAAATTTAATGAGATAATGGTGTGGAAAAAAAAATTCTTGAGATAATGTTATTGAAGAATTAATTGTTGAGATAGAGTGTTTGCTACAGGAAGAGTATTCCGTTCGAGCGTTGGAGGTCGCCAAGTATGCCAGGCGACCTATAAGGTCGCCATGTGATCCCCACCTATCTGATTCCCTCCTGCGCATGCTGCTGCTCATCCAACATGAATTGGAGTTTAGTCACATGCATTGTTTTTGCTTTATTCTTTTAGAAATTTAAAATCCTAATTTAGGCCATTTCTATTTTTATGTTCTTCAAATACTAGGGTTAAAAAAGAAGAAATCACCCTTTAGTCCCTTTTATTTCAGCTTGTTTTCACACTTAGTTCACCATTCCTTCGTTGCTTTCTATGATGTTCGAACATGTTATACCTATTTTGCAATTCTTCATCTTTGTTTTGTTGTTCTGATCACATTTTTTTATTATTTGAATCTAATGTGCTTTGTTTATTTATCTTGTATTCGATCCGGATGTCTTGCTTGTCATTGTTTCTAATTTGGTCTAATATCTCTTATTATTTACAATTTAGTCATCGTTTTTTTATTATTTTATTAATTTCGAATTATTTATAATTTTTTACATATTTAGTTCCTATACATTTTATATTGGTGCCTTATCTTATATATAACCTATATGTATTTTCTATATAAAATATTAATTTGGTAAAGCTGAATATTCTCTACCGAGTGGGAGTCTGAGTTCATCTCAACATCCTAAAATGATGATATATTGTAATTATCCTATACTATTTATAAAAAAAATATTTTAAAATATATTATTAAAATACAATATACAACAAATAATATAAGTAATTATTGGTTTTGTGAACCGTGAACCCTAAAATATTTTGGTTGTTGAAAACCTTTATAAATTCATGATATGTTGAGGGCAATAAAAGGGGTAGAGGATGGTGATATCTACAATGATGGTGGTTACAAATTTGTTTTTTATAAGAAATTGATTGGAGGGATAATTGTTAGGGTTTAAGGGTTTAGTGTTTAGGGTTTTTAGCAATAATCAAAATATTTTAGGGGTTAAGGTTTATAGTTCACAAAATCAATAGTTACTTATATTATTTGTTGTATATTGATTTTGTGAACCCTAAACCCTAAAATATTTTGGTTGTTACTAAAACCTTTATAAATTCATGGTATGTTGAGGGCAATTAAAGGAGTAGAGGATGGTGATATCTACCACGATGGTGGTTATATATTTGTTTTTTATAAGAAGAAATTGATTGGAGGGAGAATTGTTAGGGTTTATGGTTTTCAAAAATAACTAAAATATTTTAAAGTTTAGGGTTCACAAAATATATTTTAAAATATTATTTTTTTATAAATAGTATAGGATAATTTAATCGAGTAAAAAGATCAATTTAGACTAAGTAGTACCGATACTGCTAAGGTAGTACTGAAACCATGGAAACAACCTCAAAATGGTACCGATACTACTAATGATTTATTATTAATATTTAATGATTTAGTAATAATATGCTTTTGTAATGATTACTAATAATGATTTATTATTAATATTTAATGATTTGATACTAATGATTTAGTAATAATTAGTAATAATGAAATCATAATAATGACTAATAATGTTTAATAATGATTACTAATAATTATTTAATAATGATTAAATATTTAAATAGAATTTATTCAATTTAAATCAAATTTATAAATAATTGAATTTATAACTAGTCGAACTTATATTTATAAATAGTCGAATTTATATTCTAACCACTATACTCTGCCATTCTACCAGTTTGCTCTTCCATCCCACTTGGAAACGTTGACTGACAAATACTGGTATTTGACGTCATAGAGATATTAGACCATATTCGAAACAACGAAAAGCAAGACATCCGGATCGAATACAAGATAAATAAACAAAGCACATTAGATTTGAATAATAAAAAATGTGATCAGAACAACAAAACAAAGATGAAGAATTGCAAAATAGGTATAACAGGTTCGAACATCATAGAAAGCAACAAAGGAATGGTGAACTAAGTGTGAAAACACACCGAAATAAAAGGGACTAAAGGGTGATTTCTTCTTTTTTAACCCTAGTATTTGAAGAACATAAAAATAGAAATGGCCTAAATTAGGATTTTAAATTTCTAAAAGAATAAAGCAAAAACAATGCATGTGACTAAACTCCAATTCACGTTGGATGAGCAGCAGCATGAGTAGGAGGGAATCGGATGGGTGGGGATCACATGGCGACCTTATAGGTCGTCTGGCATACTTGGCGACCTCCAACGCTGGCTTGACGCCCGGAGCTCCTGGCGACCAATGCTCTTCCTGTAGCAAACACTCTATCTCAACAATTAATTCTCCAATAACATTATCTCACGAAATTTTTTTTCCCACACCATTATCTCACGAAATTTGCCATATAAATCAATGGTAAAAAGATTATATATTCCAAAACCAAATATCATAAAGTCAAATGAATTAATAATTAAATAAAGGGAATAATAAGTTAACCGATGGAATAAAATAAGGCATAAAAAGGGTAAATTGCAGAAATAGTCCCTCAAAGGACTAACATGCCCAAAATGCGCTAAAAAATAGAGGGCTAAACCATGATTATACAAAATATTGCAAAGCATTAATATAAAATGAGAAAATAACAAAAATGGTCCCCAGTGACTATTATTTAAAAACACGCATAAGTTAGGGGGCCGAAGTGAAATTTCCCCTAACTTACCCCTATATATACAACCTTAACCTTTTATTTTGTCATTCCAACAGATTTTCTAAAAAAAACTTTTCATTTTTTTTCTCTCAAAGGCTTCGGCCAGCCTACTGATGCCCGCCATGAATCACCACCAGCCATCGCTCCAGTCACCGTATACGGTAGCCGAAATTTCCAAATTTACCCGAGACGATCCCCTTGCCCCGATCTACCCACCTGGCCTTAGATATAAGGTTAAAACTACCGAAAAAAACTCCTAAATAACCCCAAAAATGTCCCATGACCTTTCGATTTTCTCACCCCCGTTGACCCCAATGATGATTTGATCCCTAAACAAATCCCCTATGAGGTAAGTCTACTCTACTACTCTCTGGTTTTATTAACATGCAATGTTTTTATTATATTTTTTTTTGAAACTATATAGAAAAATAATAAAAATATACCTCGAAAGAAAACTCAAAATCTCTGCTTTTATTGCTTTTCTCTCTGTTGAAAACTGAGGGATTACAAACCCGTTTACATTTTTTTGTTTGGTTTTATACCCGTTTTACATGTCTAAATATAGGAAATGCTTTCATTGGTTGTTGTTTTGGTGTTTGATGATGGTTGTTGCAGGGCTGATGATGTTGCAGTGAACTGTAGGAACCACTTTAGGGGATTGGCACGAGTGGCGGCCCTGGCAGAGGGCTAAAAAATCCTAACTGGTTTGGGCCCCAAATGGGTCTTGGGTCGGGTTACAACAGTTGGGCTTCAGGTTTGTTGGGCCAGCCTGATGTAATTGGGTTTGGGGTTTTAGGGCATTACTGGGCATGTTTGTTGTAATTTGGATCTGTTGAGAAAAATAAAATAATAATATTAATTAGTAATAATAATATATAAAATGGGACAAAAACGAGTGTCGATAGCTGTCCCTCTTTGTCTATTCTTGTGTCAACAAGAATAGGGCAAAGATGAAGATACAATGTGTTTTTCGTTCGGTCAACTTCATGGTTTAAAATATGATAAGAGATCTGATTCGCTATCACTCAGGGAATATCAGATCTGGGGATGTTGATCCATTCCGCTGTCACTCAGGGAAGATTGAACCGGGGCAGATTAGTTTCGCTGTCACTTAGGGAATATCAAATCTTGGAAAAGATGGACATGTTCCACTTTCTCTGAAGAGAATATCAGATCCTGGGGGGAGTTGATCCATTCCGATGTCACTCAGGGAAGATTGAATCGGGGCAGACTTGTTCTGTTGTCACTCAGGGAATATCAAATCTTGGAAAAAATATATTTGTTCCACTTTTTCTAAAGGGAATATCAGATCCAAGGGAGTTGATTCATTGAATTAGGGCAGATTTGTTCTGTTGTCACCCAGGGAATATCAAATCTTGAAAGAGAGGGATATGTTCTGCTTCTTCTGAAGGGAATATCATATCTGAAGGAGTTGATCCATTGAATCGGTGAAGATTTGTTCCGCAGTCACTCAGGGAATATCATATCTTGAAAGAGAGGGATTTGTTCTGCTTCTTCTGAAGGGAACATCATATATGGAGGAGTTGATCCATTGAATAGGGGAAGATTTGTTCCACTGTCACTTAGGAAATATCAAATCTAGGAAGTGGGGGATTTGTTCCGCTTCTTCTGAAGGGAATATCATATCTGGAGGAGGTTAATTCATTGAATTGGGGTAGATTTTTTCCACTGGCACTAACGGAATATCAAATCTAGAAAGTGAGGGATCTGTTTCGCTTCTTCTGAAGGGAATATCAGATCTGGTGGAGGTTGATTCATTTAATCGAGGTAGATTTTTTCCGCTGTCACTCAGGGAATATCAAATTAGCAAATTAAACATTACCAATTGTTAGTATATGTTTGAAAATTTGAAAGATCATACTTGAAGATTTGGATAGATTTTCTAGTGCACATTTGTCTTGCAGGATTCGAATATGGGAGTCTGCCTCCCTAAATATGATTATTTGTATTTGAGGTTTGAATTCTAGTTTCCGCTTATTGGGATTTTGATAAAATGTATCTTCTATTTTCCTTGGAAGATCTGTAAAAACCATATGTTTATGTGTAAAATGTGAATGCAATGTAGTGCATTTTCTTTCATGCAAATGATGTTCTCGTACATGCATAAATAATGATTCAATTTTTCTGACTCCAAACTAGAGAACCAGGTCTTCTTTCTCTTGCTCATTTTTCTCTATCGCTTACTCAGATATTGGTGTAGCAGCTTGCAACTCCTGGAGATCTGCCCAATCATCTTGTGTTTGTGTCTTCTTTGCCCCTCATCTGCATTAATCTCATAAGAGATGCTTCATTTCTTATTGTGATCTGTAATATGATCTTGATGTCCCATTCTGACTTTGGCTCAAATGCGCTATCAGATTTATTGTTAGGGACTCTGCCATTAATTTATGATTGATTGATTTGCTTTACAAGGTAAGCTCTCCTCATATCCAAGGTTTACCCCTAACACTTCAAGTTGTTAGACACACTCTCAATGCCTCCTCAGTCTGAAATTTATTATCTCAACGTGATTTGGGTTTCTGGTCATGCCCCAAAGTGGGTATTTTTATGGCTCATCCCTACTTGGGTGCCAAAATTCCTCCTTGACTGGTCGCATTCTTGCACTTTTGATATGTGTTGGGATATATGCCTCTTTTAAACAAAGTGGTCATCTGCTTCTTTGATGGATCACTACTTCAATGATTTTTCGCATTTGAGACTATCATGTTTGAAAATGTTTTACTCCTTTCTTTTATTTTAGAAATAAAATAATGAAAGAAGTTTTAAAAGGATTGCCCTTAATTTAGGCTCACAATCAAATCGCAAACATGAGTTCACAGAATATTAAAAGAATCAACTGCTCTTTAACATTTCAAAGTTATAGCTATTTTACAAGTATTAAAATTGATGGGTTGGCTTCAGGTTGGCTTTATTATTTTATAAGGTTTTAGCCATTGAGACATCGTCATTTGTTTATATGCCTGTGTGAACCTTGTGACATGCCCTTCTTTCTCGGCTTGGCATATTAAGTGGATGCAGACAAATTGAAGCAAGTAGCATATTCAATCAATAGAATTTTTGGAACACTTCTATTTCAGTTCTCTGAAATCTTCCAATTGTTCAATCTTTGTAGACTCCTCTAACAAAGGCAGTGCATAAATATCGATCTAAAAATGAAATTCCTAAGTGCTTGTGTGAAATTAACTATAATAGGTGTACCTTAACTCCCTTAGTCAATCTTTATCGAAACTCCTTACTTAGTAAATTTGATTTAATTTACCATTGTTTGGCTAGCTGAATTCAGCTTTATTGTATATATATATTTTATAATTGCCTTTGTTGGACTAGCAGAAGGGTTCGTCTCATCACAAAGTCTTTGACTTGACAATCAAAGTGGAGCAAACACTGAATTGCCAAGTACCTGATCAATGTCATGGTTTGAATGCAGACTATTCATAAGGACAGGGCTTTTGAGTTTCCTCTATAACCAATTGCTTTAGTGGAATAGCTCATCTTTATTGTATAAATATATAATTACATTCTGGGTATATGGATTCAATTTCTTAAGCTTGTCAAGGAGAACCTGTTATAGTCTAGGTATTGTTGAAAGTATAAAAATATCCTCTTTAGAGTTCAATTTCCAAGCAATTGACCTAAACTAGATTCACCTACTCAACTATTCCATCTGTGAAGATCATGATCATCATTGAACGTTATCAACAAAAGTATAAACCAATCAACTTTGTAATCTCATATGCAAGATGCCCCATTTTGTCCGCATCCTTACATACCTGAATGCCAAGACCTTAATTGTTGCTTCATGCAGAGAGAATGCTAGCTTGGTCCCTGCAAAAGAAGGGTATGGTGTTCGAGTGTATCTTCAAGGGTAAGGTACAGGGTCATTGTTTTATCAGTTTTCAATCTTGTCACTTTGTCAAAGATTTATAGCTCTAATCATTTAAAGAGTTTTTGATTTAGTTGATATTCAAAGAATTTCAACATTGCAAATTTGATTCAATGATCATCATCTTTAAAGTAGCATAAATTCACATAAATGTCCTTACAAAAAGAAAGATGAGAAAATACAAAAAAAAAAGTTCAAACAAGATGTTGCAAACGAAAAATACGATCGCGGTGGAGCACGACCTTCAGTTGTTCAACCAGAATGCTCTATTTCTCCTAGAATAGTGGGTGACCAGTTGGATTAGGGTCTTTACCCTCAATTTCTCCTCATTTCTCGATAATTGCATTGGCACCTGCCCTTTCATGGTTCCGTAGTGGGTTCTGAGCCACATTGGGTTGCTCACTGTCACAAAAGTTGATGACATTTCTCTGCCTTAATCTTTGTACAACCTTTTTGAAGGTAAGATAATTTTCTATTGAATTCCCAAGAGCCCCCGTGTGATATTCGCATTGTGAATTGATGTCAAACCATTTCAGGTAGGGAGGTTTCATCGGTGAAGTGTGGTAAGGTGACACCACATGCTTGTCATACAGGATCTGGAACAAATCTTTATAGGTCATGGGGATGGCGTCAAATTGAATCCATTCCCTTTCCTGCCTTGGTTCTCTTGCCCTTACTTGACAGGGTTCTACGTGAATAACCCGATGGTTTGAGGTAGGGACATATTAACGTTGTTGGAGTCATACTTCCCCGCGTTACTGACCTCACTATCATTTCTTTTCACTATCAGTTTCCTGCTAGATTATCCTCCGTCTAGCTTCCCACTCTTGATCGCCATCTCGATCATTTCTCATGTTGTGACCACATCAGCAAAGTTCTTGGATGAATTTCCTATGAGGTGGCCAAATAATGGGGATTTCAGAGTGTTCACGAAAAGCATGTTATTTTCCTCTTCCTCAAGCGGTGGATGAACTTGCACAGCCACATCCCTCCACTTTTGGGCATACTGCCTGAAGCTCTCGTTTGACCTCTTCTTTATTCTCTGTAACAGTATTCAGTTTGGCCGTACATCTTTCACATGCTTGTACTGTTCTAAAAAAACTTTAGTCAGGTCCTTCTAGGATTTAATTTGGGCCATGCTCAACTGATTGTACCATTAGATGGCTGACCCTGCAAGGCTATCTTGAAAGTATTGGATTAACAGTTGATCATCCCTCACATAGTTGGTCATCTTTCTACAGAACATGGTCACGTGTACAGAATGACAACTTATGTCTTCAAACTTTTCGAAGTCTGGAATTTTGAACTTAGGCGGAAGTACCAAATCAGGAACCAGACTTAGCTCCTTAGCATCGATTCCATATGTGCTAGCACCTTATTTAATAGCTCGGAACTCATGTTTCATTTGCTCTCATTCCTTCTTAAGCTCCTTATTATGTTCTTTCTTTTTTTCCTTATCGCGATCCTGAACATCTTCAATCGGTTGCGGGTTTGCAGAAGAGCCAGGTAAGTTTATGCGTATTCTTTCTAGTAGAGCAGTCGTTTCTTGTTGAGCTCGGACGTGTGGTGGTGTAAAGCCAGGGGGATACAAGCGTTCTTCGGAGGAACCAACAACTGAGGATTTTCCAATGTTAGTCGTTGATTCAAAACTTGGGGGATACACAAGCTCCTCGATAGTAGGACCGACAACTGGAGTCTTTGTGGTGGTGTAAAGCCAGGGGGATACAACGTTCTTTTGGAGGAACCAACAACTGAGGATTTTCCAATGTTAGTCGTTGATTCAAAACTTGGGGGATACACAAGCTCCTCGATAGTAGGACCGACAACTGGAGTCTTTTATAGGCTTTTACTCTTTCCTTGTATCAAACTGGCTAGTTTTTCCATTATTTCATTGTGATTGTTCATCATCTGCTCACTCGCATATCCTTTTGGTCTTTCTTGAAACTCTCTAGCATTTCAATTTAAGCCTTTTATATTCGAACAATTTTCTCGTCCATTACCGTTCTTCGAGTGTGGTGCAGATGCTTAGATGTATCTAGTATTCTTCCACGTAATCTTTTTATTAATATTGGTTGTTTGTTAATGAGTGTGAAAAATATGATTAAAATGCAATACGACAAAGCAAATACGATGTGAATGCGATGTGAATACAATGCAATGTGTTGATTCTAGAACGATTCTTTATAACAACATTTTATATTACAAACGAAGTTCGATTACAAGGATTAAATAGATCCCAGATAAATTTGAGTTATCTCTCCTAATTGTTGGATGTGTCCCAGTAAGTCTAGGATCCTATGAGCTTCTTCAGTCTTAGGCTCCAACCCTTCAAACACAGCATCAACTTCATGTGATAAGTCAACCAAGTATTGAGCCACTCCTTGACAGTGTTGAAAGTAGTTATTGATTAGCTCATTTTGACAGTCATTGATGTGTGTGTACCCAATCAGATCTGACCCAGTTTGCAAACTGCCTTCATTTGTTAGTTGAAACTGCTTGAACCATCTCAGAACATCTGCATCATTTTCTACCTCTTTTGATTCCTTCGTTCCATATTACTAGCCTTCTATATGGACATCAGTCAAGGATCAACACCATGGAATGAATAATGCAATGCAAAATGGTAACAAAATAGAATAACGTAAAAGGACAAGAGAAAATTGGTTAGTAATCATAAATGAATTAATCGGATATAATTTGTCGAGAAAACCTACCCTATATGATGTCTACCCAATCATTTTTTAGTAGATCCTACCAAAATAAGATTTCTACCCACATGCTTTATTTACAGAAAAATCTTAACCTCATGTTATCTAGTTCGCATGCTTATTCAAAAAAAAATAAACCTTTTCGCATGATCTCTAGTTCACATACATTTATTTGGGAATCAAAATTACGCTACAAAAATTAAAAGGCTCAAACAAGTTTTTCCTTGTGTACTCTCCTCACATGATCCTATGATTTCGGTAAGGCTCTACCTGGGTTCTAAGTTTTCTATATGCAGGGTTTGGTACTAAAGTAAGAGGTCCTCGAATTGTCCTTGTTGGTACCCCCTTGGGCTGTCGAACTCTCAATCCTGGCCCATCACATGCTTTCGGATCGAGTTCAATTCGAGGAGACACACTTCCTTATCTCCATACGGAGGTGAAAACCATCACGAGGACCATAAGGCATGAGCCCTATGAGTGATTCACTATCTCGTTCGGAGGTGAAAACCACACGGGAGTAGTTTCTAACTCCTACTTAAATAGATAGATCAGTGTTTTAGGTCATTATGCAATTGCAGTTGTGCAGTGTGTGAGGAAAAGCGAAAACAAAGCGAACAACACTAAAAATAATACTCAAAATCCTGAACAATTATTTACTCTGAAAACACCAACAAATAAGTCAGTACAACTATTTAGTGGTTAATCAAATCATAAATACCTATTGAAACCAGACAGAGGATCAAAAGTCATATTACAGCGAACTCGCAATTTTCATTTGCAAAGACAATTAATTAGTCGACTAATGGCCTGACTCTCTAAAAATGTCCCCAGCGGAGTCGCCAAACTGTCAAAACAGTCTTTTCTAGGAGGGGAAAAAGGTATCCCGCTTCGTAAATGATCTTTGAGATGGTCGATTAGTGATAAAACGTGGTTTGAGGAGTCACCACCAATCTTTGATTAGGATGTAATTGGCACCCAAAAATGTATTTTTCATTTTAATAAAAAAATAATTTTAATTAAAACGATAAACTTTGGGTATGTGTTACAAAAATTTGAGTTCGGGAGTCGGTTACGTGTGGGGAAGGATTAGCACCCCCAAAACGCCCTAAATCGGTACCTAGTCGATTAATTAATTGTATTTGCAATAAAATTTACAAGTTTGAATCTAATTTAATTTAAGATCCCCTAAAATAACGTTCTAAATTTTTTGATGAAATAATATTTAATTATTTCCTATTGAGAAGAATCGATCTCTCATACCTTGAAGCAATCAATTCGTACTCCAATCAAAATAAAGAAATATTAAAATTCTATTCTAAATTTCACTATCAATTTCAAAATAATAACACTAAAATAATTTTAAGAGTGAAAACGATAATACCTAATTATTTCCAATGAAAATAAATGACTTTTTGTGCATTAAAACAATCATTTATTACCCCACTTGAAATAAAAAGATATTACTATTTCATCTTAAAATTACATAGCGATTCAAATGAAAACGATAATATCTAATGATTTCCAATCGAGAATTAATGACCTCTCATACTAAAATGAAAAGATGTTACTATTCTCAATATCAATTCGAGTGTTATTGTTTTCAAAATCTGTAGGGAAAACACATGCAAAAATTAAGTGAATTAAAAGCATAATAAACAAGTAATTGATTATTTACTTTACCAATATTTAATGAGAATAAGGATGTTCAATTATTTAAATATCTCGAGACGATACCTTAGATTCAATCTAACAGTCTTTTGTCGATGAATTTAATTAAAAGAACACGATCTTTTTGCCTATACCCAAATTGTAAAATGAATTCGATTTAATTCGTGTCACTAAATGGAATAGACTTTCATTTTAAAATTATCGAAAGTAACTTTTTATACATTAAGACAATCACTTTACGACAATATTAAAATAATTGAATACCCTTATTAAATTTATTTTGAATCAAGTCAAGTGATGCTTATGAGGATGCAAAAATGATATCATGTAACTAAGCGTTCATACGAACCTACACATTCTAAAAGCACTTATAAACATGTACTAAATTAATTAACAAAGGATCCATTATTCATACATGTACCATACTTAAATAAACAAAAAAAATGCCAATTTCATACAAGAATATCACGTATTTAACATATATGTGCTAACATGATGATATATTTTATAAAGGAAACAAGGGGATATAACATTGCATTCACATAACCCAACATTAATATAATATAAAGAGTATGTACATATACACGATGAAAACATAATTCGATGGACCAAAATAAGGAAAAGAAAAACAACATGGGATCATGAAACCAAAGTTTAAAAGTAAATAAATAAAAAAGTAAATAAGATAAATAAAATAAAAAGATCCAAAGCCAAATATAAGATTCAAAATACGGTAGTCATAAACCAAAGATTTTAAACGGTAAATTAAAAATCAAATCAATCACGTATATATAAAGAAACAATGAAATATCATTAAAGAATGAAATATAAACGTTAATACATAAAAGGAAATAAATACCATAATGTAAAATACTAAAATTAAACATACACATAAGAGGAAACAAGGAGTTAAATAACAAGGAAGCTATGACTAATTTCAGTCAAGCACAAGACAAGGGATATCATCACAACAAACTCATAAAATCAAGGATCTTATAGACACTTATTTTCGTTCATATTTTTTTATACATATATATCTATATATATTATATAGTTTTTTA
This sequence comes from Hibiscus syriacus, assembly GCF_006381635.1. Lineage (NCBI taxonomy): Eukaryota > Viridiplantae > Streptophyta > Magnoliopsida > Malvales > Malvaceae > Hibiscus > Hibiscus syriacus. Next base: position 3,300,941 of record NW_024062641.1, on the reverse strand, counting down.
AAAAATGTTTTTAAAATACGTATAATATATAGTTTTTAAAAATATTTTATAAAATTATATATTATATGATTTTAAAACATTTATTTATTTATTTATTATTATTATTATTATTATTATTATTATTATTATTAAAAAAAATTATTTTTTATAGGCCCCATACACCACCCACCATTATATCCACCACTTCCACCACTAATCACGTGGGTTTTGTTTTTCATGGGAGTTGAGGACCACTCCCCTCTCAAGCTCACCGCTTTCCACTTTCAAAGGGACTTTTAAGAAAGAAGGGAGAGTTATAGCTACGAGTGCATGGACAAAGCGAAACAAAGAAAAGGGATGGAAGAGAGAGGTGCCATGGCCTCTCGGCCATAGCTCGAAATCATCGAGCAGTATAACCTTATTCCACCACTAACCATCGATTCAATCGGCCATAGCTTCATTGTCACAACCGTTTGCCCCTATGTACAATAACCGTTGCTAACCCTTTGTCACTTAGTTTATGCCCAAAGCCCATACCACCATTGTCATCACACTACTGCCCATCGTCAAAACAAACTAATCAAAACCCGTAGATAAGTGAATCTCAAGACTTCAGTTATCTTCGGTCACTGGCCAATCTATTTGGATTCCATCCAAGAGCTTACCACTACACCCATAGCTCCACCATCGCACCCAAGATCTCACTACGACTCCATACGTCGCTCGATCGACCCTATTACAATCGCTAAACCAAAGTCGTTACAACAACAATTGACAACAACAACGAACCCAACGCAATCCGCAACTTGTGAGAAGAAAATCGGAGAGTAAATAAAGGGGTAGACTAAATCAAAAAGTCAGCAAAGAAAGAAAGGGGAGCTAACCAATTTTGGGGCATTTCCCGACAGCTGGAGCATCAACTTGAAAATCTGAACGGCCAACCTGCGTAGGATGATTTGCGTAGCAACATACTAGCAACATACTCCGACCATGGCTCGGTCAAATGGTCCAATCTCATGTAATCGAAGGAAAAGTTCAGGATTTTTCACCTTTCTTTCTCCTGTTTGAGTTTGAAAGCAATAGCTACTTTGAAAGCAAATTAAAAATCCCTTAAAATATTTTTATAAGGGGCCTACGTTTGCTTGGTATATCTGGTAATGCATGGTAAGTTGTTTTTAGATTTTTAGGGATTAATTCTTGGTGTAACCACTCCAATTTTGAACATCATTCATTTTGGTCCCTTTGTATTTATTTATTTATTTTTACTTTTTATTTATTTTTATTCACAATATTCGTATATATGTTTTTCGTTATTTGTTTCGTATATATGTTTATTATTCTTTACCTCTTATTATTTTTTATTATATATATATATTAACATTTTTTTTATTATTATTATTTTTTATTTTTTCTATTTGATTTGTTTTTATTTGTTTATTTATTATTTTTTAATATATTTCCTTTTTTTTAAATTCCTTTTTTATATTTTCTTTCTTTTGATTTGTTTATTATATATTTACTTATTTATCCCCTCTAACATAACTTTGTAGATAAATTTCAACTGATCAAAGGTAAGTAATTGAATTGAATTTTTAAATTTTAATTTTAATTTTCGCAATTAAGACAACCGACAAATTAATTGGTACCGAAATGGCAGTACATGGGTGCTAATCCTTTCTTGATCGTAACCGACTCCCGAACCCGACACATTTCTGGTACAACGCAGATCAGGTAAGAAATAAGGTATCTGATCAACACATTTGTCTTAAAATAAATGATCGGTGGCGACTCTAACCATTATTTCAAGTCGAAGCCTAATTCCGGGGCCCAACCGAAAGACGGTCACGACAGACTTAAACTGAAATTTAGCGCAGGTAAATATGATAAACCATCATACGACAATAATTACTTAAAAAAATATCATACATGTCTATGTACATACATCTACATTTTAGAAAACAGTAAGTATACATGTTAGAGTAAAACACCTGTGTACAAACAATTGAGTTTAAATAAATAAAAGAAAAGGACACGTTTTAATAATTAGTCAACAATAAAAAGAAAATTAAGGACACCTACAAATAATAAATAATCAATGGTATGAGCTGTAACCATCACACACAATCAACTAATTAAATCTACGCTCCAAATCCATGATTTAATATGTATACGAGACTAAATTTATGGGTTATGATGGGGATATAAATCAATGGTGAAAAGATTATATATTCCAAAAGCAAACATCATAAAATCAATGGGGATATAAAGGGAATAATAATTAACCGATGGAATGAAATAAGGCATAAAAAGGGCAAATTACAGAAACAGTCCTCAAAAGGGACTAAAATGCCAAAAACGCGCAAAAAATAGGAGGCTAAACCATGATCTTAAAAAATATTGCAAAACATCAATATAAAATGGGAAAATAACAACAATGGTCCCCAGTGACTTTTATGTAAAAATGAGCGTAGGTTAGGAGGACCGAAGTGAAATTTCCCCTAACTTACCCCTATATATACAACCTTAACCTTTTATTTTTTTCATTCCAACTGATTTTCTAAAAAAAACTTTTCCTTTTTTTTTTCTCTCAAAGGCTTCGATCGGCCTACTGCCGCCCGCCCTAAATCACCACCAGTCGCCGTACACAGTAGCCGAAAATTTCTAACTCACACGAGACGATCCCCTCGCTCCTATCTACCCACCTGACCTTAGATCTAAGGTTAAAACTACCGAAAAAGCTCCTAAATAACCCCAAAAAGATCCCTTAGCCTTTTGGTTTTCTCACCCCGACGACCCCGAAGATGATTCGATCCCCAGTCCGACTCTCCTCTGAGGTAAGTCTACTCTACTACTCTCTGGTTTTATTTACATGCAAGGTTTTTTATTATATTTATTTTTTCCAAAACTATACAGAAAAATAATAAAAATATACCTCGAAAGAAAACTCAAAATTTCTGCTTTTATTGCTTTTTTTCTCTCTTGAAAACCGAGGGATTCCAAACCCGTATACATTTTGTTTGTTGGGTTTTATACCCGTTTTACATGTCTAAATATAGTAAATGCTTCCATTGGTTATTGTTTTGGTGTTTGATTATGGTTGTTGTAGGGCTGATGATGTTGCTTCACGTGAGATGGCTGACAGTGGACCGTAGGAACCGCTTCAGGGAATTGGCGCGAGTGGCGGCCCTGGCAGAGGGTTAAAAAACCCTAATTCGTTTTGGCCCCAAATAGGTCTTGGGTTGCAGAATTTGTGCTTTGGTTTTGTTAGGTCAATTTGATGTAATTGGGGTTTGGGGTTTTAGGGCCTGACTGGGTCTGTTTGTTGTAATTTGGATCTGTTGAGAAAAATAAAATAATAATATTAATTAGTAATAATAATATATAAAATGGGACGAAAAACGAGTGTCGACAATATTAATATATTTTTATTTTAGTATTAATGATTAAAGAAATCATGTATTGATATAGATGGTAAAAAATTTGTAATATTTTTTTGAATTGCAAGGGTTTATAAATTTAGTTGTATTTTAATTTTTAAATTAAGTAATTTTGATTTATAAATTTTGTTATTATTATATGTTTATTTGATATACATATATATATAATAAAATTTATTTTCAAGAATTCCAAATATGATTTCTAATAATTTTGAAGTTTTTCTTAATAATATTATTAAATAATATATTTTTAAAAAATAAATAAGTAATTTGGGAGGAAATTTCCCTCTTTTTTCTCTTAGTGAAAACTATTTTTTTGAGAAAATTTTATTTATATTTATCTTATAAATAATATTTTTTCAAACCATAATTATATTTTTGTTTAACCGTTCTATTCCATTACTCCTTTTTCTTTCTTCTTCAACATGAAGGAAAAAACAGTAAGTTATTTTTTTTTTTATATTTGATCTATAATCTAATATGATCTATAATTTATAGTTTATATTGGTGTTCTTTCTAGAAAATCATATATAAAAGCAAGAGAGTGAAAGTCACCTTGTTGATTATGATTGATCGTAATCGACAAAAAAATAAAAATCCAATACAAATGATGAGTCAATGATCAATTACGGTATGAGAGGTGATAATTTCATTTTATTTTTTGTTGTTAATTTTAATTTTTGTAGCCATGTTATAAAAAGTAGAATGAGAACAAATTGTTCTTCTTGTTTTATGAATATATAGTGTGAACTACATAAAGATAAAAGAACAATTATATTTATAAAGGGAAAAATTATATACCTTCAATATAACTTGAATTAATTTATTTGGTTTGAGATTGTGTTTTAATTTACATGTTTGTGAATTATTTTTTTGGACCTAGGACTGTATTTTGGTTTTAATGTTCTTAGGGAGTGTTGTTGTGGTGTTTTTGAGAATATATGATTAATATAGTGTGAACAACATATATAAAGATTTAAGCTCATCAAGATCAATGGTATTTAGTAGATCAAATTGCTAAAATATTTTTCATAATTTAGAAGTCATTGTATGATTTTACTTTGTTTTAGTTTTCAGAGTAAGAAGTTATGACTTTCTTTCATTTATTGAAGTTTTTTTGTGTGTTCTATTTCCTCTAACTGGTTTTTTTTCATTGGTTTTTTGGAGTCCACTGGTTGCCTTTTCTTTAGGACTTAGTTATATCTTTATTTCTTGTATTAATAAAATATGATCCCTTTCATAATAATAAAAAAGTTCTAGACTAATCGAATATTATTAATTTATTAGTATTATTAATAATATTATTGATTTATTAATTAATTTATTTTCTTTTTTCACACGTATTTATTATAATATGGCCAGGTTCAAAGAATGTTAGTTTCAGCAATCAAAATATTGATATTTTGCCTAATTAAAGTTCAAGGTAAAAGTTACAATTTATTTTTTATAAATAAAATATATTCTATATGATATTTTTAAAATACTTTTTAAAAATATAATCTAATTTATTTTTTGTATTTAAATGTAGGTGCGGAAGAATTTATGGATTGACGCGATGAATTTTAATTTATTTGTATTTTTAGAAAATTACTTTATACTTTTAGTAAATTTTATTTTAAACATTTTATGTTTATTCTAATAATATTTAGTATTAATTTTATTATTATAAGATTTTAAATACATTGTTAGTTATCATAACAAATTTTAACTAATGATAATTTGTAACATAAATAAATTATGACATAAATTATTTTTGCAACATTGATAAATTATGATAAATTTATTTAGTCAGAATGACATATTAAATTTAGTCCAAATAAAAAATATTTCAAATTTATTTAGTTACAATATTTTCTCATAATAATCAATTATGACAAATTTATTTTTTCATAATAACAATTTAAACACATATTAATTTATCAATATAAAATTCTGACAAACAATATTTCACAATAATAAGCTGTAAAAAAAATATTTAGTCACGGAAACATATTAAATTTAGTCAAAATAAGAAATTAAGTAAAATTTATTTCATCACGAAATAAAAGTAATGAGAAATTAAATTTTATTGTAATATATCTTTTTGTCACGAAAATCTTTTTTATTCTATGTTATAATTTAAGTTAGTTGTGAAAAATTTTATTTTTTTTGATAAAATTAATATTTTAATTTAACAAATACGTTATTTCTATAAATTATATTTACTAAAAAATAAAAATAGTCATTTTTAATTGCAATATGTATTTTTGTCACAAAAACCCTCCACGTTTGATATTAAAATACAAATTAATTATGACAAAACGTACTTTTCATGAAGAAATAGTTAATTGATTGTGACAAATATTTTGTCATGATAAGTTAATTATAGTAACAAAATTTCATCGTTACAATAAATAATATAAAATGATAACAAACACAATTTCGTCACAATATACTTTACATGACGAGATTATTCTAATAAACATGGTAACAATTAAAATTTATCAAAATAAATATATTATGAAAATTTTATTACTTTTAGTGATAAATAGTTTTATTATAACAATAAAATTTTCTTGTAGTGAAAACTAACCATTTGATGAAGATTGGATTGATTGTCCACAGGTTTCCTTCCTGTTAGCAGCTCAAGTAGCGAAATCCCACAGCTCAAGCGGGAAGTGCGAGCATATTCAGGGTGTATGTAACCAATAGTGCGAATTAGGGATTTAAATAGAGATTTGTTATCGTAATAACGTTTGTTATATAACGATAATGATGGTTGAAATCATTATTACGCAATCATGATACCCACAATAACACTCGTCATTGTTGTAATGGCATCCGTTATTACCACAATCATAACAAACACAACGTAATCGAAAATGCAAGTAATTCTTAGTGCAAATATTTATGTTGGGATCCACAGTTAGTGTCACACTTTGCTTACTTTCCTTTCTTTATGTGGAGGGCAAAAGTTGTATGTGTTGTATTGGATGGCATACATGCATATATATATATATATATATATCTGGTTTAATGGATAAACATTTAATTACTTTTATAAATATCTCAAGTTTAATCATCCCTAGTCATATTTTGACATAATTTTAAAGTGGTGATATAGTTTAACTCTCATATACATGATGATATAGTTTAACGCTCATATACATGATTAACTCATGTATATGATATGCTCGAACCTATGATCTCAAATAATAACAATAATTTATTAATTATTGAGGTGATATAATTTAACTTAAATATTAATTTTGATGGGAAAAAACACGACACGATCCGAGTCTAGAAAAGAAAAAGGAGAAGAGAGTAGGCTTTCAAGCTACAAACATGGGCCTGCAATATAAGTAAATGCTGAGCTCAAATCCAAGGAACAAATTTATGGGCCAACAACAATTAACGGTTGGGAAAGACAATCCTACAGGTGTAAAAAAATAACAATAATTAGTATTTTAAAAAGGAAGTTATATAACAGAAAAAATATGTAAAGAAAGATCTTATCTGAGATTTTACTGAAAATATTCAATCTTCTTCTTTTCTGCATAAAAATTATATTTGGGCTATGACATCAAATTGTGGTTTTAATTGCAAATTCCATGTTGAAACTAGGAAATGTATTTGCAGACTGTTTATGGCATGGAAGGACAATTTGAGATGTCAGGTTATCGGTTAATCGGGTTCGAGATCGGTCATTTGATCCTGTGGGTTTGTTTTCTAAATTCTTGTCTCTTCATATTTCCTTTTGATTTTGTGACCCAAATGTTTTAGATGATTCCAGTTTCTTAGATGTTTTAGTTTCATGTTAAAGAACATGTTAAATGATTAAATTGAAGCATTAGTTATAATTTAGGAGACAAATCAAATATTAATATTTTTTTATTAACGTGTTAGTAATCAATTGAACATGGGTTAACCACAAAATAATTCTTTTACAATTTTTTCTTATGAAAAAACTTATTCTACTTTAGTGACGGAGAGTATAGTTAACCCAACAGATTTTTAAAAGATATAATCTCAAAAAATGTCGTTAATATTTGAATAAATAATTATTTTGGCATCTATTTTTTCAAAATATTTTGGTCTTAAGTTTCATTTTGAGGGGGGAAAAGATTCCTCCCTCAATGAATATAATTAGTCAACAAATGATTTAGCATTACAAAATAAAAAAAATATCATAAAATGAAACTTTGAGATTAAAATGCTCCAAAAAGAATAAACAAGTGTCAAAGTGATTTTTTTAATAATCTAGGGTGATTAAAATATAGTATTTGTTTATAACTTTCTTAACCAATTGACAATGCACACATACCAAGCAGACATAACTACTAAAACTCAAAACCTCTAGGTAGTATCATTTAGTTAAAAATTAGAAATATTTTTATCCTAAAATAAAAATTAGGGGCTAAAATGCTCCAAAGATAAATAATAAATGTCAAAATAATTATTTAGTCAAACATTGCAAACATTTTTATGAGTTAATTGCATCATATGTCTTCAAATTATGATCCTCTTTCTACATTGGTCCCTACACTTTAAAATATTTCAATTTCATTCCTAAACTAAGATTATCCTTCTAAATTTATCCTCAAACTTTTTAACAATTATTTTCATCCCCATACTATATCATTAATTCTAAATTACTCCTAAAACTTTACAACATTTCAGTTTCATCCCAAATTATATGTATATACTTATCACATTTCATTTTAATAAAGTCGTTAGACAAAGTTATATTATTATATGTATGAAAAAAATAATGTTTAGTCAAACTATGGTTAAAACTAAATACATAATTGGTCAAAATTGGGGACAAACTTGTAAGATTTAAAAAGTTTGGGGACAATTTAGAATGAGGGTCATAGTTTAAGGATGAAATTATAATATGCAAAAGTTTAAGGATTAATTTAGAAAGAGTATCATAGTTTGAGGATGAAATTAGAATATTTAACAGTTTAAGGGCTAATTTAAAATAGGGATAATAATTTAAGGAATGTGATGCAATTAACTCTTTTTTATTATGAAATATCTAAATGTTCATAGCACTTTTAACTTTTACAGTAAAGTTATAAAATATCCCAGTAAGAAATGTACCAATTACTGTAAAAAAATTCAATCAACTAATGGCATACACCAATTTAGGGGCTAAATTTTAAGTATCGAATTAAAGTCATAACAAGGGAAAAGTTGGGGACCAAATTGGAAATGTCTAAAACTCGTAGCTTTGTTTGAAATCCTCTGGAAACACCCAGGGACTTGAACCCGAATTTGCCTATTTTTATTATTCATTGAAAATTTAACCCCTAGATCGAGCAACATTTCCCCCCGAAATTAAACCTGAAAATCCGCAAATTATTTACCCTAACCCACCGGTCTTCACCACCTTAAATCTTTGATGCCCGATCAGTCAGCTCGTGCTACCACCACTGTTTGGAGCGCCATCGACCACCGATCAAAAACCTCATCACCGATTATCGTTAACAGTCACCGTTAGCCGTGGAGAATCATTTGAAATTCTGTCGAAATCCTTTCCCATCGTTTCGATTTTCAAAGATTTTGGTAGATTCGGTGGTCATTCCACCTCACCGCCTCCAGCTCGGTGTTCCCCAGGTGTTTCTGACCAAAACCCGACTGAGACCATCGTCAACGTCGCCGGTTTCGTCTGGTTGCCGGCGTGGTTAAGTGTTTCGTCCCTTTTCTTTATTTCCAATGGATTTTGGGATGATGCTGGCTAATTTATTGATTGTAATTGGGTATTTGGAGTTATAGGAGAAATCGGCCACCCGAAACTACCTTCGTCGTCGTCGCACGCGCCGTCACGCGTTGACGGTGCGCGTGGGGCTTGTTTTAGTCTAGGGAAATTTCCAGAACCAGGTCAACCCGACCCGCCTACCCGATCGCCTGACCGATCTCCTAACCCGACCCGACCCGACCCATATGGTCCAGTCCAGTGACCGAGTCAACTCATCCGAGTCAACTCGTTGACTTTGACCAAAAAGTTAACTTTTTCAAAAAAATCATATTTAATGTTTTTGGATGACCTGAGTTCGAATTTGAAGTTTGTTTTACCAAATTCGCACCCGATAAGCTGTTTTTCAGTGATTTACCTTCAGATTCAATATAGTTTCTCAATTAAGTTCAGTTTCTAACGTAAATTCGGTTGTTATGTATCCGAGGAATTATGGGACGTTGGATTAAAGTCTGAGGGCAATCAAATGGAGTTTAAATGTTTGACCAGTGAAGTATGAAAATTGAGGTAATATATTTCTACCTTATTCATGCTTTGTGGAACAAGTTTGAAATTGGTAGATACAAGGATGAATATAATAGGTCTCATATATATTGTAAATTATTCCTAAACTCGCTCCGAATATTATAAAAAGTCGGTAATGGAATATAACTTATATGGTTCACGGAAGAAAGTGGAAGATCAATTGAAAATAATAATAATAAGTTCGGTGATTCAATAATAAATGATTTGATTTTAAGATCCGTGAATTTGGATAAATTTTCTTAAAGGTTAAATACTGAGATTATTTGGATATGAAATTACCGAAAAGAGCACCATGGGGTAAAATTATGGAAATGCCCTTGAACTAGAAAAGAACCAAGACTTCCCCGGATGGTGAAAAATAACTCTGAAAGGACATACTTGACTAATTGAAAGAAATTACACAGGATTGAATTGAAAGGAATTACTAAAATGTCCTCGAGATTCGTAATAACTATAATAACCTTCAATGATCAAAGAAACAAAATACCATGAATGCTAAAGGAACTAGAATTTATTCAAGTGTAATTTATCTAAAGTATGCCACTGACAGATTTGAATGAAATGAAGATGATACGCTTAAGTGTTTAGCACAATGGATGGCTATGATAATGTAGATGACCTGAGAACTCATATCTTGATCCACTTGAACCTTGGAATCATCGATTTAAATTTCGGATCTATATTGGAATGCCCTAAAGGGTAAAAGGACCCAAAAAAAGTCTAAACACTGAAATAATTAAATACCCTCAAGCTCTAAAAATGAGTAAATCAACCTTAAATACCAAAATGACTTTATTATATGACCAAGTTCAACTGTGATCGCTTGTAAATGTATTTGTTAAGGCAAGCAAATCTATGCAAGTATACACAATCGATTCAAGTAATATAGGGTAAGTGAGTATCGTCTCCACAGAGATTGGTCGAGAAATATATTTTCACCACAACTAGAACTAGCGTCACAAACTAAGTCCTACTAAGTATCAACCTTAAAATCTAATATTAATAAAATGAAGAAGCGATTTAACGATTGCAGGAAAGTTTGGTTGAGGCAAAATAAGTATGCATAATACTAAAATAAAACAAAACAAGATAAATGTTGATTTAAATCTAATACAAACAACCTCACATATTCAGACATATCACAGAGCACTGATGTTAAATCCTTGCATTGTCAACAATTATTTCTATTTTTATAATGAATTATTATGACTCGCTAAAGCTGCCCGACAGGATTACTAGGTATTCTTAGACGTTGCTATGACAATACTCCTCAGCGTTAACTACAACCCGTTATTGTAGCAATACCTCTCAGCGTAAACTATAGGCGTTGTCTATCCTACTCTAGTGTCTATCCCTTTTAGTCGATTGAAACTCACTCCTTATCTCTAAGGTAACAAGTTAGAACTTCACCATCCCAGATTCATTCTATTGCTCACGTGGATCTATCTCAATTCTCTTGAATCTAAGAATCACTATCTAGACAAAAGGCTATGTCTCGATGCTCTTATATTGCCAAGACATGTTTTACCAATACCCCAGGTGATCTCTCGATGCTCTTACAGTGTAAGGTAAAATATTTAAACAATGAGCAAAACAGTCCTAAGCAAACATAATTCATCATTAATAAAACATAAAAATATTGTTCAGGTAAAACAAAGTTTAACACCAAGTAAGACATTCATGGTGCTATCAAAGATCATCCAAATTTTAACGTTTAGTACAACCCCAAATAGATAAAGAGTTAAAACAAAGGAAGAATGACTCCCAAAACCGGGGGCTCTGTCGCGATGATTCTGATCAGCACTACGCATGCCTTGGTGATCACCCTCTCTCGAGGTCTAATCATCGCTCTGCTAAAGTCTAGCTATGGAGAACACCAAGGAAGTTCGGTGGGTAGACAGTGAAGAAGCACTGCAGTTTCTTGCTCACGCTTGGGATAAAGCTCTTCTCTCTTCTTTATTTTATCTTTCTTTATCGGCTACGACTGGTTATTTATAAGGAATGGTCTCCTAGGGCTTTGCATGCTTTTTTGGAGTTTCCTTAAATAACCTTTATTAAATGAATGTCCAGACTTAAAAATAAAAGGCAGCTATCAGAATAATTAGGGCTTGCTTTAACGTGAAGTAGGGCATCCAACTGGCATGTGACATAGGCGGTTTCGTCACACCTGCTTCAGACTTCTTCAGATAAACCTTGCCTTGGCGAGATAAAGCTACTCCTCACTTTCTCATATGTTCTGTTGGCCTTTGCAAATTTACGTTGTCACGACTGAAATGTTCTTCCTCTATATGTTTCTTGCACAAGCACAATCCAAACAACCCTTTCTCCTTAGCAGCATCAGTCAAACCAAATAAATCTTGCCTAAGCAAACTTTATCCACCACAAGATAATTTAACCTATATGCAACTAAAATGCTATGCATACTTTTTCTAGACGACCAATAACTTAAGTGAAAAGACTAGAAATTAAGTCTTTTTACGGAGTTATCACATCCCCAAACTTAAGTTATTGCTTGTCCTCAAGCAATGTATAATAGCTAGAAGAAAATCAAAATTGTCATGGCAAAGCAGTGTTAAGAAAATCATATGGTTTGAGATTTCAGCCCTCAGAAAAATTGTTCGGCCTCAACATGTTCGACATTCATATCAGTCAAGTCCCTTCCCTAGTCAGGATTATTTGCTACAGTGTGTGCGTGATTGTAACCAGTCTATGAATAAAGATAATTAGAAAACTTAAGGAGACACTTCTGGTTTGTCAAGGCAACAAATTATTTCTCAGGCTTAGTTTATACTCCTAGTTATTTATCAACTTTTTATTTTTTATTTTTTTAAACAAAAAGGAGTTAGCTCATCACACCTACCATTCCACACTCTAGGTGAAAGGGAGTATACCTTCCACCCCCAAGCAAGTAGGGCAAAGTCATCCTGTGACTACTTTCATTCACTCATATGTCTTGGCTACTCTTAATTTCTTATGGAGTTTTTCTGTTTATGCCTTTGCACAGAAGAGTGTCCCTTCTTATTTCCTTCTTATTTTTCAAGTTTCTAAACACTAGAGAGTTTTCACTTTACCCTTAAAATATTTTTGAAGTCTCAGCAAGAAGAAAGTTTTTTTCCAAAAATTTTACAGATTACCTGAAACAAAGACAACCTACAATCATGTTTATGAACTTCAAAGAATTAGGCCTAAGGTTGGTTCTCTTCTTTAGACATTCTTAACAATAATTCTGGCCTACGCAATCAAATTATGCATTCATCATCGGGCATCCATAATTCATTCCTAACAATAATCTTAACATGCTTATGTCATGACAATAAAGGTTTTCAACCAATTATCATCAACTGCTTTCTAACAAAGTATGACAGAATATGGTACAATACCTCCCCTAAACTTGAGGGATGCATTATCCTCAATGCATGAAAATTAAAACTATATGAATCTACATGCAAATGGGAAAAAGAAAAATGAAAACTAAAATGGGATCCCGAGTCTGTTGCTTTTGCTGTCACTGCTGGAGATGGATAAAGTACATGTCGTTCTCTTGTAGTGCTTCTTGCTAGACGAGGCTCATGCTAGCATCGACTGCTTGGCATTAGGTGTTGGTTGTGCTGGAATTAGTGCTGGACTAGGATCTGCTGCGGGGAATGGTGTTGCTTAACTGACAGGGAATGGAATGGGATCATGCTCAGGTTACTGTGGTACTGGAGTAAAATATTCATCGGAGAAGAAGTGGGGTGGAGTATCATCACTTCTCTAAATGGTAGAGAAAGATGAGGAGCTGAGGAACTTTTCTGTGTCACCTTGGCCTTCTTCTGGGACGAGTGGGACATGGGTTGCTAATGGTGGCACATTAGTGAGCACTCCTGGGGAACTTCTGGAGGAGCGTGCGATGTCGAGGCATGGTATGTGCTACCGCCTGCAGTGTATTTGAGGATAACACTAGGGAAGGTCAGAAATCTGGTGTTACTGTTCGGGAGCAACTCTTTGAAGAAGGCGTTGAGTTGTGTGTCCCTAGCCTTAACATACTCGAAGTAAATTTCCATGTGATCCTACAGGTGTTCAATCTTTTCACTCATTTCTTGAGTGTGCATGACCACAGCGGCCATTCTAGCCGTGGCAACCGATTTTGCTCCTCGCTCCAAGCCTTCATATGGGGCATCGTCATCGAAACTCATCAACTTGAGGACCTTTTTCTTGTTAATAACCTCCTTGGGTTTAAAGAAATCCTCGAAGGGCACATCAGGAACCTTCTTCTTCTTGCACAATACGGTGATCAGATTGTGAAATAGTAGGTTACCCCGGTTCATCTTGGCACATTCATGGATTTGCTCGAAATGAGTTCTCCAACGTTGATCTTCCTTCTGTATATGATCGATTTCAAGAGCATCAATCTTTTCACGAGGATAGTAGTTCCATAACTTCACAAGCGGTTTTAGTGCTCGGCGATCTATTCTTTTCCTTGTTGGGGCATTCCCTTCAAATTTAGCCCATCCGAAGCATAAATCTTTCAGTACATCGCTGTACATTTATTGATCCACCTTAGCAACGAATTCCTTGTGTTGCTCCTCCACTTTCCCCAATTTGAAGTAGTGGTTGAGTACTGAAGGGGAAAATCGAAGGAGCTTTCCTCTGACGTACACTGTGTGGTTGAATAGGTCTTCGAGGCGGGCGCAGAACTCGCTCACCATCATCGGTGATACGACTTTGGGATTGCGAGCAAACTTCTCCCAGTTGTGTTTCTTTATCACGTCCATCACCTCCAGTCCAAAAGGTTCTTCTTCTCGGTTGGAAAGACAAACCCATCTTCCAAATATACTTAGCATTTCTGAAGAATTTTAAAGCGTGCTTCTGCTATTTGGAAACGTTTGAAACTTTGTGTTGGGGCTGGGGTTTTCCTTGATCTTACTATTGTTCTTGGCTGAAATCAGTGGTGGCAATGGGGAGAAATTCATTTGAGAAAAATATTTCTTACTTAAAGAGAGAACGAGGCACGATGAAGAAGAAGAAGAAGAAGAAGTTGGGCAGTTTGTTTCTTTGGAAAGTAATGGGTGGTTTTGGGGTAGTTTTGTCATTTCTCGGAGGGAAAAGATTTTTACATTAATGAAAAATATATGATTAGACATAAAATGGGGGAAAATATATCTTTCCCTCTTTATTCTGCCGCCAAAATCATGCGTCCTAGGGTTTCTTCTCTTCTCATGCATGCTCTAATTCCCCCATGCAGCCACGTGTTCTTTGCTTGCCTGTAATAAATAAAGAAAATAAAATAAAATGGATAATGAAAGAAGAGAATAATTTAATTTATTTATGTACATAATTCAAATTTCTTTGCATAGGCAACGAAGTTTTTAAGTAATTAAAGAAAACTCTTGGGCATCCTCTACCAACGATGCTTATTTATCGTGCATGACTGGGGCTCCTTTGTACTCGTTGAGTCTATGCCCGTTCACCTTGAAGATGGAACCATCGTTTTGGTTCTGGATTTCAATTGCTCCATTGTCATGGACTTGATGTACGAAGAATGGTCCTGACCATCGTGATTTTAACTTGCCTGGAAATAACTTAAGACGTGAATTGTAGAGCAGTACTTGTTGTCCATAATAAAATTGCCGTGGCAATATTTTTCTTTCATGCCATCGTTTTGTTTTCTCTTTGTATAGACGGGCATTCTCGTATGTGTGTGCTCTGAATTCATCCATCTCGTTCAATTCCAAGAGTCTACTTTCTCTAGCAAGCTGAGCATCCATGTTTAGCTTCTTGATGGCCCAATATGCTCTATGTTCTAATTCAACAGGCATATGACATTCTTTTCCATAGACCAGTTTGAATGGTGACATTCCCAACGGTGTCTTGAGTGTTGTGCGATAAGCCCATAGTGCTTCATCTAGCTTCGGCGACCAGCCCTTTCAACTTGGGTTGACCACTTTCTCAAGGATCTGTTTAATTTCCCGGTTAGACACTTCGACTTGTCCATTTGTTTGAGGGTGATATTCCATAGCAATCCTATGTCGTACTCCATATCACTTCAGTGCATTGGTAATTAATTTATTGTCAAAATGTGTGCCTTCATCGCTAATGATAGATCATGGTGTTCTAAATCGGGTGAATATATTTTTGTGCAAAAATTTTAACATCGTCTTGGAATCATTTTTAGGTGTAGCAATGGCCTCAACCCACTTTGATACATAATCCACTGCCAAGAGAATGTACAAATCTCTAAAAGATGTAAGAAAAGGTCTCATGAAGTATATTCCCCATATATCAAAGAGTTCAATTTCCAGAATATTTTGCCATGGCATCTCGTGCCTTTTTTATATGTTTCCTGTTTTTTGGCATCTATCACATGTCTTATAGAATTCATGTGCATCCTTGAACAAGGTTTGCCAATAAAATCCAGACTGAAGCACTTTTGCTGATGTTCTCATTCCACTGAAATGCCCTCCATATGGTGACGAGTGGCACTGGTGTAGAATATCTTTCTACTCTTCTTCTGGAATGCATCGTCGGATTATTTGGTCTCCACATTGCTTGAAGATAAATGGTTCATCCTAGTAGTAATGTCGCACATCATGTCGAAACTTCTTTCTGCTTGGCTAGATAAATCAGGATGAACAATACCACTAACAAGAAAGTTAACTATGTCAGCATACCACGACACAGCCGTGACACATAATATTTTCTCATTAGGGAAATCTTCTTGAATTTCAATTATGCCAGGATAATCAGGTTTATTATCTAGCCTAGACAAATGGTTTGCCACTTGATTCTCTAAAGCTTTTCTATCCTTAATCTTTAAATCGAACTCTTGTAGTAATAATATCCATCAAATTAGTCTAGGCTTTGAATATTTTTTATTAATCAGATATTTAATGACAGAGTGAGTTGTATGCACAATTATCTTAGTGCCTATTAAGAATGGCCTAAACTTATCGAATACAAATACTACTGCTAAGAGTTCTTTTTCAGTGGTGGTATAGTTTACTTGTGCATCATTAAGAGTACAACTTGTGTAGTATATGACATGAAAAATTTTACTTTTTCGTTGCCCTAGCACTGCTCCGACTGCATATTCACTAACATCGCATCTGAGTTCAAATGGTTCGTTCCAATCTGGTGGGACAACGATTGGTGCTGCCGAAAGCTTTTTCTTCAAATCTGTGAAGGCATTCAAACAATCATTAGTAAATTTAAATGGATTATTTTATTGAAGCAAAAGACATAAGGGTTTAGAGATTTGAGAAAAATCTTTTATGAACCGCCTGTAGAAGCCTGCATGTCCAAGGAAACTATGTACACCTCGCACACTGGTGTATGGGGGTAGGTTTATAATTACATCCACATTGGCTTTGTCAACTTCAATGCCTCGGCATGAAATTTTGTGACCCAACACTATTCCTTCGGTCACCATAAAATGGCATTTCTCCCAATTTAGTACTAGGTTGGCTTCTTCACATCATTTCAGTACCTTGGATAAATTACCGAGGCATCGTTCAAAATCATCTCCCGAGACTGAGAGGTCGTCCATAAATATTTCTATAAATTCTTCCACCATATCTGAAAAGATTGCCATCATGCATCTTTGGAATGTAGCTGGAGCGTTACACAGTCCAAACGGCATTCGTCTAAATGCATAGGTACCATACGGGCATGTGAAACTGGTTTCTCTTTATCCTCCGGTGCTATGGCTATTTGGTTATACCCTGAATATCCAACGATGAAGCAGTAAAATGCTTTTCCTTCTAACCTATCAAGCATTTGGTCGATGAAATGGAGGGGGAAATAGTCTTTCTTTGTGGCTTGGTTGAGGTTCCTGTAATCCATGCATATACGCCAGCCCATGATTATTCTTGTGGTGAGGAGTTCATCGTGTTCGCTTTTAATCACAGTCACACCACCCTTCTTTGGAATACACTGCATAGGCTATCCCATGAACTCTCGGATATATGATATATTACTCTCGCGTCCAATAATTTTATGATTTCCTTCATGACTACCTTCTTTATGATTGGATTAAGCCTTCTTTGGGGTTCCACCGAAGTGCTATGGCTATCTTCGAGATTGATTTTGTGCATGCATATGGTCGGACTGATTCCCTTCAAGTCTGTCATTGTCCATCCGAGAGTTTTTCTGTGTTGTGACAAAACATTCAACAAACTATTCTCCTGTTTGGAGGTTAGGTTGGCAGAAATTATTACTGGTAGAGTTTCATCAACTCCTACATAAGCATACTTCAAATGTGATGGCAAAGTTTTAAGTTCCAATTTCGGTGCATGTTGCAATGATGACTCTTGAGACTTAACTTCATCATAATCTAAGGGTTCAAATTTTATACCTGATCTATTATGAAGAAGTCTCGATTGATCCTTTGTCTTTCCTCCGTATCGTGCATTGGTATGATTTTTAGGGCTTTCACTATTCAGATTTTCGTTGTAAGGGCCATCAATATCTGAATCCTCTTCTGAACATAATTCGATTGGGCTAAATGTATATTGTTCATGCATCTCGGCTGTAGGGTCATGATATAAGGCACTGTATTCATCGATTCTTAAGGATTCACCTCATCTAATGATCGTCTTCTCCTCTACCTCTCTGATGCATTGGCATTATTCCGAATCATCTATATATTTCATGGTATTGAATACATTGATGGTGACACTTTTCTCTCCTACTCGCATTGTGAACTCTCCCTTTTCACAATCTATTATGATTCTCTCACTGGCTGAGAAGGGTCGTCCTAGAATGATCGGGGCGTTTTCATCTGCTTCGTACTCCAAGATAAGGAAATCAACTGGAAATACAAATTTATCCACCTTCACTATGACGTCCTCTATTATACCCTTTGGTCGCACATATGACCGATCGGTTAACTGTAGGATGACTGAGGTTGGGCAGGCGTGATACCCATCTAGTTTCATAAATATGGACATTGGTATCAAGTTTACTCTTGATCCTAAATCAATAAGAGCTCGTCCTATGAAGTCATTACCAATTGAGCATGATATTATGAAGCTGCCAGGGTCTTTTTACTTTGGTAGGAGTTTGCTCACTGCTGAAGAAATTTCTGTTGTCATGGCAACACGTTCTATCTTGTGTTTCTTTGTAAAAATGTCCTTAAGAAACTTGGCATAGGAAAACATTTCCTTGATGGCTTCTAGTAAAAGTACATTGATACATAATTGATCCAAAACATCAACGAATTTCTTGAACTGGATGTCATCATCATGTTTCTTCAACAGTTGAGGAAATGGTGGTAGAGTTCTCACATTGTCTGTTGTTGTTGCTGAAGAATTTCTAGCGTTGGCCATGAATTTCTCGTTGTTTGATTTATGCTCTACAGTTCTTTCATTCTCTTCAAGCGCTTCCTCTTGTTCAACATTTTCAACTCGATCCTCTTGTTGTATTATGCCTTGGCAAAAACTGTTTGAGTTTTCTCCCCCAAACTTGTCATCTTGATTGATATGTTTTCCATTCCTTAGTCTAAGTACATTGCATTGTTCCTTTCCATGATGTTTAGTGATCTCCGTATCACTAGGAAGATTTCCTTTTGGGCGAGAATGTAGTGCTGTTGCAATTTATCCTACTTGGTTCTCCAATGCTCTTAGGGATGAACTATGGCTTTGCAAAAGTGTTGCTTGGCTTTGTAATAAATTTCCTTGATTTTTAATTATTGTAGAATGTTCGTGCATCAAGGCCTTTTTGGAGGCCATGAAATCTTTCGTCGAAGCCATAAATTCCTGCAATGATAACTCCAAGGAATTAATATTAGAATTATTATTAGAGGAAGAAGCTATACCTTTATATTTTTGTCAGGGCTGCTGATGATGTTGATTCTGAAAGTGTTGATGACCATAATTATTTTGATGTGGTCTATAATTTGATTCTTGATTGTTGCTGTTTCCTTGATTACTCCATGAAAATTATGGGTGTTGTCTCTAACTAGGAATATACGTATTTTAATAGGGGTTATTGTTGCTCCTATTTTAGTTGCCCACGAAATTGGCTGACTCATGGTTTTCCGGGCATTCACTCTCATGATGGTTGTCATGACAAAATAAGCATGCGTTATTGGTCACCTTGACTTCTCTTACCTCATTAGGACGTTGCAAAATTTTCAACATATTGGTTATGGAAGAAAGTTGAGCTGCTACCGAATCCTTACCCTCTGATTCATATGCTTCATATGTTTTTCTGTCGGTTCCCAATCTTGTATTTGAAAATTGATAATCATTATTTGTTATCCTATCGAGGATTTCAAACGCTTCCTCGGGTGATTTGTCCAGTAAGGTGCCATTTGTTAAGGCATCTAACATCATTCGAGATGGTGCATTGACTCCATTATAGAACATTACCACTTGCGTCCAATCGTGAAAGCCATGGTTAACACACTTACAAAGTAGGTTTTTATACCTATACCAACATTTGTACATTGATTCATCATCTCCTTGGCAAAAACTAGCAATATCATTGCGAAGCGTGTATTCATATTAGGCGGATTGTATCATAGTAGAAAACGCTTGCATAAATATGCCCATGACTCCATTGAGCCGGAAGGAACTCCGCTGAGCCAGGCTCTTGCTCTATCGCGTAGGGAGTAAGGAAAAGGTTTCACTTTGAGCACATCTTCAGGTACTCCTTGTTGCCGAAATGAGTCACTTACTTCAAGGAAAGCACGAACATGCTACCTAGCATCCTCATTGGGTGATCCAACAAATTGTCTAATAGAGTTTAGCATGTTAAATATTACCGGTTTGAGTTCGAAGTGAGTGGCTTGTATTTCAGGTGCCACTATGCCTGGATTGAGATCATCGAGAATCGGGTTCAAATGATCTCATATATTGGCCTTGCAACTTGAAGATTGATAGCTACATCAGGTCCTAAATCTCCCATGTTGTTTTGTATTTGGAGTTGATTTAAATGTTCTTTGGTTCTTTAGGCGCGCAACCTTTGTCTGGACGACTACTCAACTTCAGGGTCGAATGGCTCCAAAGGCTTACCAGAAGATCTCAGGGTCATACAATAATAAAAACCTACAAAAGAAAATAGTATACTACGTTAGACTAAATATAAGGTGACACAAAAAGAACTTGTTATAGAGAAATAAAATTTCGTCAGTTGCCAATCCCTGGCAACGCCACCAAAAACTTGATCGCTTGTAAATGTATTTGTTAAGTCAAGCAAATCTATGCAACTATACACAATCGATTCAAGTAATATAGGGTAAGTGAGTATCGTCTCCACAGGGATTGGTCGAGAAATATATTTTCACCACAACTAAAACTAGCGTCAAAAACTAAGTCCTACTAAGTATCAAAAACTAATATTAATAAAATGAAGAAGTGATTTAACGATTGTAGGAAAGTTTGGTTGAGGCAAAATAAGTATGCAGAATACTAAAATAAAATAAAACAAGATAAATGTTGATTTCAATCTAATGCAAACAACCTCACATATTCAAACATATCACAGAGCACTGATGCTAAATCCTTGAATTGTCAACAATTATTTCTAAGTCTAGAATGAATTATTATGACTCGCTAAAACTGCCCGACAGGATAACTAGGTATTCTTAAATGGTTGCTATGGTAATACTCATCATCGTTAACTACAACATGTTGTTGTAGCAATACCTCTCAGCGTAAACTATAGGCGTTGTCTATCCTACTCTAGAGTCTATCCCTTTTAGTCGATTGAAACTCACTCCTTATCTCTAAGGTAATAAGTTAGAACTTCATCATCCCGAATTCATTCTATTACTCACGTGGATCTATCTCAATTCTCTCGAATCTAAGAATCAATATCTAGACAAAAGGCTATCTCTCGATGCTCTTATATTGTCAAGACATTTTTACCAATACCCCAGGTGATCTCTTGATGCTCTTACAGCGTAAGGTAAAATATTTAAACAATGAGCAAAACAGTCATAAGAAAACATAATTCATCATCCATAAAACATAAAAATATTGTTCAGGCAAAACAAAGTTTAACACCAAGTAAGACATTCGTGGTGCTATCAAAGATTATCAAAAATTCAATGTTTAGTACAACCCCAAATAGATAAAGAATTAAAATAAAAGAAGAATAACTCCCAAAACCGGGGGCTCTGTCGCGACGATTCTGATCAGCACTACGCCTACCTTGGTGGTCACCCTCTCTTGAGGCCTGATCACCGCTCTACTAAAGTCTGGCAATGGAGGACACCACGGAATGTCGGTGGGTAGACGGTGAAGAAGCACTATAGTTGCTTGCTCATGCTTGGGATAAAGCTCTTCTCTTTTCCTCCTTTCCTCTTTCTTTGTCGGCTACGGCTGGTTATTTATAAGGAAGGATCTCCTATGGTTTTGCATGCTTTTTGGAGTTTCCTTAAATAACCGTTATTAAATGAATGTCCAGACTTAAAAAGAAAAAGGCTATCAGAATAATTAAGGCCTGCTTGCACATGAAGTAGGTCATCCAGCTAGCATGTGACATAGGCAGTTTCGTCACACCTGCTTCTGACTTCTTTAGATAAACATTGCCTTGGCGAGATAAATCTACTCCTCACGTTTTCATCTCTTACGTTGGCCTTTGCAAATTTACGTTGTCACGACTAAAATGTTCTTCCTCTGTATATTTTCTGCACTAACACAATCCAAACAACCCTTTCTCCTCAACAGCATCAGTCAAACCAAATAAATCTTGCCTAAGAAAAATTTATCCACCATAAGCTAATTTAACCTATATTAAACTAAATACAACTAAAATGCTATGCATACTTTGTTTAAACGAGCAATAACTTAAGTGAAAAGACTAGAAATTAAGTCTTTTTACGGAGTTATCAAACTGAATGGAAGTATTGTATATATCTAAAATTTGGAGATAATTGAATTACTTTAGAAACTCCAAGGTGATTTGGATTAACTTAACTACCAGATGACCTAAATACCTTGAAAGACATAGAATTAAGTTAATGACTCATAAAAGTCTTGAAACGTTGATAAACTTATACGTAGTTATGCTCTCAAGGGTTTTAAACCTCGGATCAAGCACATTAAAAAATATGGATATCAATTTAATATAGAAAGGAAATAAATACCACTGGAATACTTATTCATCTCCTCAAGAACAGATCAAGGATGATTCTGAATTGGACTCAAAATCCTGAAAATTCAATACATGATCATAAATACCCTTGATTGTTTAAGTAATGGAATCACTCTCTGTAAATCTTAATCTAGAATTATTCTGATATAAAGGTTCCTGAACACATTCCTTATGCACATGAATCACAACAGGGTTATAAAGTATCAACTTTAAATGTCTGATAGATCCATTAGTAATCAATCCCTTTTTAATAGAACCTCGATCCTGGAATTTGATCAAATTACATAAGTTTCATGTTTTTCATTCTTGATAACTATTAAGTGCCTCTGAAAAAATACTTGGATCATCTAGTGTGTTCCCCATGTACTACATATCTGTTTTATATGTTTTGAAATGTGTTTTACCAAAATTTATTGATTTACTAGCTTATGAACCATGGCTACATGGTATTTGTTATTCGATTACGGTTTTCACCGAAAAGTATGATTTTTTTTCTAATTTATGGAATTATGGAATTCACTGAATTATGAACTATGGTTTCCTATTTTCACTAGTTACTACTTTAACTGTTTTGTTGAAACATTTTTCGGGTAGGCTGGAGAATGGAGGTTCAGCTCTGTTTAAGCTGGTAAATCCTTATAGATCTAAGACGACCCTTGGGTAAGCTCTGAGGCCCCAATGATTTTCTTAGGTAGGCCCCGAGGCCCCAATGATTTTCTTAGGTAGGCCCAGAGAACATTCTTGGGTAGGCTCTCAGGCCCCAAGATGCTCTCTTAGGTTGGCACCTTATATCCAATGGGTATAAGGGTGCCTTATGTATGCAGTTCTAGGAAACTACATATGGTGTACGGGTGGAGGGCATTTATATGGTTTATTTCACTGGAACACATACGAAATTTTACTAGATCACGATTTAGATATTACGATTTACTATTAAAATTGATTTATATTATATTTTATATGGGTGGGATTCTAGAGTACGTAGGTTCAGCTCTGATCCAGCTGGTAAATCATTATGAACCTAAGGTGACACTTGGGTAGGCTCCGAGGCCCAGAGTAACTTTTTTGGGTAGGCTCTCGGGCCCCAAGGCTTTCCATTAGGGTGGCTCCCTTTGCTGTGTGCTTAGGGTAAGCTCTTATGGATGTTGTTCTAGGGAACTGCATAAATGTGTTTAGTTGGAGGGTTCCACTATGATTTTGAAAACATGTTTTAAACAATTACTATTTTAAAAATATTCATATATTTTCACTATTTTGGTTGGAACACACTAGACACACTATTATGATCTCTTGAACCTGATTGTTTGAATATTTCCTCTGAACTAAAATCTTCATGCCTTTTACTCGAAGAAATATCAGTGGAACCACAACTCATTCTAAAAAAAATGTATAAGTCTGAGTCAATAAGGAAATTTTATGGCTTTCCATTTATTTGTCTGTCCTGTAGCATCAATTGGTAGTATTTTATTACTGAGCTTCCCAAAGCTCACTCTTTGACTTACTATTTCAGGTTGAAAGAGTCAAACCATTGCATTTTTATTGTAGGTCACTCCGGTGGCCTTAATGTGAAACCATGGATCAGATCGGGCCACCCGCATCGGTCTACGTGGATTATATTTAGTGGCATCAGAGTTTAGGTTGAGTCAAGTTTTCTAGATAAACCGACTGGTCGAATTTCATAGGATGTCTGGTCAGTACATGCCCCTAGGCTATAACCATACTTTCCTAAGCCGAAACTCCAAGGTCGAGGCCCTCTCTGTAACGAGTTAACTTAAGTTTTCTATCTGTTAGAGATCAATTTATGCATAAAGGAATACCAGTAATGTTTGTCCAAATTATGTAAAGTGCCTCACGAGTAATGTGAGTGTTACTCATCCGAGAAATTCTGACTCGTCTCTATAAATGAAATTGAGAGATGTTATCTCTCTATGAACATAACCTCGTAACCAAGGTTGAATTGATTCCACAAGGATAATTCCATTATGATTCTTTTACTGGAATAAGGGAGAGTTTTGACGAGAATGCATACTCAGTTGGTTAAGAATTAGTAAAGGACTAGTACTTCTATAAAAGCTACTAGAAGATATTAAAGAACCGATAGAAGCCTCATTTCTGCATTTTTATGAGAAGACAAAAATTTTTTAAGTTGGGGAGAATTGTCACACCCCAATTTAGGGGTTAAATTTTAAGTATCGACTTAAAGTCGTAATAAGGGAAAAATTGGAGACCAATTGGAAAGATCTAAAAGTCGTAGCTCTGGAAACATTCCAAGACTTGAACCTGAATTTTCCTATTTTTATTATTCAATGAAAATTTAAACCGCTCGATCGAGCAACATTTTCCCCCAAAATTAAACTCAAAAATCCCTTGTTACCCTAACCCTCGGTCTTCACCAACTCAAATATTTGTTGTCCGGCCACCCTATCTTGCACCGCCACCACCGTTTGGAGCACCATAGACCAATGATCAAAACCCCTATCATGATTGTCGTTAAATTTCACCGTTAGCCTTGGAGAATCATTTGAAATTCTGTCGAAATCCCTTCCCATCATTCCGATTTTCAATGATTTCGACCGATCCGATGGTAATTCCACCTTACCACCTCAAGCACAGTGTTCCAGGTGTTTCCGACAAAAACCCAACTGAGACCATCTTCAACGTTGTCGTTTCCCAACATTTTTGGATGATATTGGCTAATATATTGATTGCAATTGGGTATTTGGAGTTGTAGGAGAAATTGACCGCTCGAAACTGTCTATGTTGTTGTCGCACGCTCCACCACGTGCCGACCGTCTGCATGGGCTTGTTTTGGTATGGGGAAATTTTCAGAACAAGGTCGACCCGATCACCTGACCGACGTTACCCGCCTGGTCCGGTCCAGTAACCAAGTCAACTCGTCCGAGTCAACCCATTGACTTTGACCGTTAATCGTTGACTTTGACCAAAAAGTTAACTTTTTCAAAAAAAGCCCTATTTTATGTTTTTCAACATCCTGAGTCATATTCTCAAAAAAAAAGTCCTGAGTCCTGAACTCCCTTTTTGCCAAATTTGTACCCTGTAAGCTATTTTTCAATGATTTACCTTCAGATTCATTATAGTTTCTCAATTAAGTTCAATTTCTAACGTAAATCTGGTTGCTATGTATCCGTGAAATTATGGGACGTTGTTTAAGGAATATCGAATGGAGTTTAAATGTTTGATCCATGGAGCACGAAAATCGAGGGAATATATTTCTACCTTATGCATGCTTTGTGGAACAGGTTTGAAATTGGTAGATACAAGGATGAATATAATTGCTCTCATCTATATTGTAAATTATTCCCAAACTCGATCCAAATATTATAAAATGTTGGTAACCGAATATGACTTATATGGTTAGCGTAAGGAAGTGGAAGATCAATCGAAAATAATAATAATAGGTTCAGTGATTCAATAATAAATGATTTGATTTTAAGATCCATGAATTTTATAAAAAAATTTGAAGATTAAATACCGGGATTATTTGGATATGAAATTACCGAAAAGAGCACCATATGATAAAATTACAAAAATGCCCTTGTACTAGAAAAGGACCAAGACTTCCTCGAATGGTGAAAAATAACTCTGAAAAGACATACTTGACTAATTAAACAAAACTGTATAGGATTGAATTGAAAGGAATTACTGAAATGTCCTCAAGCTTCATAATAACTATAATAACCTCCAATGATCAAAGGAACAAAATACCATGAACGCTAAAGGAACTAGAACTCATTCAAGCCTAATTATCGAAAGTATGTCACTGACATATTTGAATGAAATGACGATGATACGCTTAAGTGTTTAGCACAATGGATGGCTATGATAATGGAGACGACCTGAGAACTCATATATTGATCTACTTGAACCTTGGAATCATCGATTTAAATTTCGGATCTATATTGGAATGTCTTGAAGTGTAAAAGGACCCAAAGAAAGTATAAACAATGAAATAATTAAATACCCTCAAGCTCTAAAATGATTAAATCAACCTTGAATACCAAAATGACTTTATTATATGACCAAGTTGAACTAAATGGAAGTATTGTATTTATCTGAAAATTGGAGATGATTGAATTACTTTAGAAACTCCGAGGTGATTTAGATAGACTTAACTACCAAATGACCTAAGTACCTTCAAATGAACTTATACGTAGTACCGCCATCAAGGGTTTTAAACCCCAGATCAAGCATGTCGACTACTATGGATATCGTTGCAATACAGAAAAGAAATAAATACCACTGTAATACTTATTCGTCTCCTCATGAACTGATCAAGGATGGTTATGATATTGATCAGATCAATTGGTGCATTCAATAATAAGAAGTGCATAATAATGAAGTATCACAGTCCGAATGATTGACAAGTATTGCAATGTTGGGATCGTTGATTTAATTGGACTCAAAATCATGATAATTCAATACATGATCATGAATATTCCTGATTGTTTAAGTAATGGAATTACTCAATGTAAATCTAAATCTAGAACTATTATGATATAAAGGTTCCTGAACATATTCTTTATGCACCTGAATCATAACGAGATTCTAAGTATCAACTTTAAATGTCTGATAGATCCATTAGTAATCAAACCCTTTTTAATAGGACCTCGATCCTAGAATCTGATCAAATTACATAAGTTTCATATTTTTCATTCTTGATAACTATTAAGTGCCTCTGAAAAATACTTGGATCATCTAGTGTGTTCCCCATAAATTGTATGACTATTTTATATGTTTTGAAATGTGTTTTACCCAAATTTATTGATTTACTGGCTTATGAACCATGGCTACATGGTATGTGTTCTCCGATTATGGTTTTTACCGAAAAAATATGATTTGTTCCTGATTTATGGAATCATGGAATTTACTGATTTATGAACTATGGTTTCCTATTTTCATTGGTTACTACTTGATCTATTTTATTGAAACATTTTTCGAGTAGGCTTAAGAATGGAGGTTCAGCTCTGATCAAGCTGGTAAATCCTTACGGACCTAAGACAACCATTGGGTAAGCTCTGAGGCCCCGATGATTTTCTAAGGTAGGGACCGACGCCCCGAGAACTTTCTTGGGTAGACTCTCAAGCCCCAAGATGCTCTCTTAGGTTGGCTCCTTATATCCAATGGGTATAAGGTTGCCTTATATATGCAGTTTTGGGAAACTACATATGGTGTACGGGTGGAGGGCAGTTATATGGTTTATTTCATTGACACACTTACGAGATTTTACTAGATCACTATCCAGATATTACAATTTACTATTAAAACTAATTTATACTGGATTTTATATGGGTAGGATTCTGGAGTATGGAGGTTTAGCTCTGATCCAGTTGGTAAATCCTTACGGACCTGAGGTGACCCTTGGGTAGGCTCCGAAGCCCAAAGTAACTTTCTTAGGTAGGCTATCGGGCCCCAATGTATTCCCTTATGGTGGTTCCCTTTGCTTTGTGCTTAGGGTAAGTCCTTATGGATGCAGTTATGGGGAACTACATAACGATGTTCGGCTGGAGGGTTTCATTATGGTTTTGAAAACATGTTTTAAACAGTTAATGTTTTAAAAAGATTTATATCTTTTCACTAGTTTGATTGGAACACACTAGACACACTATTCTGATCTCCTAAACTTGGTTCTCTAAATGTTTCCTATGAACTGAAATCTTCATGCCTGTTACTCGAAGAAATATCAGATGAACCGCAGCTCATTCTAAAAACCTGTATAAGTCTGAGTCAATAAGGAAGTTTTATGGCTTTCCATTTATATGGTTATCATGTAACATCAATTGGTAGTATTGTATTACTGAGCTTTCCAAAGCTCACTCTTTGACTCACTATTTCAGGTTGAAAGAATTAAACCAGTGTAACTATCGACTTCAGTAAAGGAGTTCCTCCCGCGTTGCTTGCAGAGTATGGTGCATATGATTAGGGGCATGTAGGTTGTATTTTATTTTATTTATGAGTCTAAAATATGGTCTATTTGTGAATATTAGAAAATTTTACTTTTGCATTTATAAATTGTTTTATGATTTTAAGAGTTTGAACAAAAAAATGTTAATGTTTCTGGTATTTTTATGGTGGGTCGCTCTGATTGCCCTAATGTGACACCCGGAATCGAATCGGGTCACCCGCTTCGGTATGTGGGGGTTACAACTAAACTCGCACAAGTTTTAATATACGGTGTGAAACAACAGTAATTAGAGTGAACTATACAAAATTAAAACAGTAACAGCGGTGAATACTAAAAGAACAAAGAGTTGGTGCTTTTGTCATGAGTCTAGACTTGTTTATATAAAGACAGCTTATAAAACTATGGTTCGTGCTCATTAAAGTTTCAAAACATTTATCATTTCTCAAGCTTTCTTTCCCATTTCTGGTTTTCTTCTCTTGAATGTTCTCAAACCATTAAACTGTTTTACGGCTCCAGAACATTTAATGGAGAAGGTGGCGAACCAGGTCCATTTGGGACTGCTTGTTTCATTGCTCTTTTTATCTGCATTTTGTGCTGAAATTCCAACCAGGTTCTTGCTTTCTTCTTCTGTTCTGCATGTTTTCCTACACAGATAGACATGGAAATAGAAAGAGAGTGTGTTGTATTTTGTCCTTGAGCAATCTAATTCCTTGTCTTTGGTCCGGGATGGACCAATAGGATGTGGTCGCATTCCTAAAAAATTTAAATTCACGTAGTTTATGTCGCATTCTTTAAAATATATAATTTTTAAGTTCAAAATTTCTAAGCTAAAATCATTCGTCCATTCATGTCTTTATCTCACGAGTTTGTTTAGGCCAATGGGTGTGGGACACCGTGACTTCTTTTCACACTAAACCTAAAGCATAGGGGTTGGTTGAATTGTGGCCCGTGACCCCAAATTCTAACGAGAGTTGGTATATTATTATCCTACCAGTCCCATTCCCCCATTTTCTCTGTTGCGGTGCTTTTAATTTGGACCTCCTCTTTTGTTTACACAAGCATGTGACTGCATGACTTATCTTTTTTGTCCTTTTTTGGCATCAAAATTTTCAAATAAAACCCTTCAAAGTTGAAGAATATTTGGGGTTTTATCCTTGTCCATGGACAAATTAAACAGCTATTGTTGTATGTTTGATTTGCAGAAAAATTCTGCAGGAAGGAGACTGTAACCCTCATGTAAAGTTGAAAATAAGTGAACAAAAAGTAAGATCACATCACACACATCGATCATAAACGCAATAGAAAAGATCAGCTATAAATACTTCTAATCATTGCATATATGGTATATTCTTTTAGAGAAAATAACCTCAGTGACCGAAAATGCTTTATAATATACGATTTTAACAAACTTTTTTTGGATTTGCCAAAATGACCAACTAAATCGCAATGCGATCGATAATTCGCAACGCGATCTCCGGTATCGCAAATCAGTTTCCGGATTCGCAACGCGATTCTGACTATCGCATTGCGATTTTTTAAATTCGCGTTGCGATTTTCCGACTATCGCAATGCGAATATGTAAATCGCAATGCGATTATGACTATTGCAACGAGATTCTGACTATCGCAATGCGATTCTGACTATCGCAACGCGATCCGACTCCGCAATGCGAATATGTAAATCGCAATGCGATTATGACTATTGCAACGAGATTCTGACTATCGCAATGCGATTCTGACTATCGCAACGCGATTCTGACTATCGCAATGCGATTTTCAAAGCGCCATTATTTTCGCAACGCATATTTTTTTTTCAAATTCCAAACACGAATATTAATATCAGAACACGAACGTCCACAGTATACCCGTAATCGGAACTCATAACCTAAACCCTAAATCACAACTCAGTCCCATCTCCATCTCTTACTCTCTAAGGCGACATCCGTCCCCATCTCCGACGAAATCAATCCCCATCTCCGACGAAATCCATCTATCTCCATCTCTCAGAGCCACCATCACAATCATTCACGGTCAGAAATGGAAAATCAACCAAATCAACCACCGAGGGTTAGTTATTTTTATTTTGAAATTTTTGCATTATTATTAGGTTTTTCATATTGAAATTGAAGATAAGTTTACTGGTAATTTCAATAATAGATTAACCATTACATTTAGATTGCTTATTAAATTCATTCGATTGCTGCCAATACTACTAAATTGTTTAGTCTTTAAACCCTGTGAATTTAGTATTTGTCTTTGTTTTGTCTTTTGGTTGAAGTAATGCAATCCATTCAAGTTTCAATTTTAGTATTTGAAACCGAGAATCGCAACGCGAAATGAAAATCGCAACGACATAATCGCAATGCGATTTTAGTTTCGCGTTGCGATTTTCATTTCGCGTTGCGATAGTCATTTTCGTGTTGCGATTTTCATTTTCGTGTTGCGATTTTAAGTTTCAGAAACTATTCTTCTTCTGCAAATTGAAACTTGAATGAATTGCATTACTTCAACAAAAAAACAAGACAAATACTAAATTCACAGTGGTTGCAAATTTAAGTTTGAAGAATAACTACTACTCTTTATGTTTATTGTTCTTGGTATATCTTCACACTGTAGTTTTTGGTATATCTAACTTGGTATGTTTATTGTTTTTGTAGAACTTTTATTTGGCTCAATTGACCTTAAGAAATAAAGTAAGCCTGGCCAAAACAATTGCGTCGAAGCTTTCACCTGCACAAAGAAAAATATTTGAGGATACTTGCTTCGGGCTATGGCTGAAAGTACAACATCCGGGTGGAGATGCTAAGTTGACCCATCTGTTTCTTCAAACCATGACTAGCGATCTACCAGAGACTACAACGTCGTGATGAAGAGATATGGTTTAATTTTCCACAGGCGTATACGTGTTTTGGCCGGGAGGAGTTTTGCTTAATCACCGGTCTACGCTTCGGACACGATGATGTAGGTCGGTACACTAGACATATTACCTGCCTATCATGATATCCCAGGTTTTTCCTGAGCTGTAATGGAGAAGCCGAATTTACACGTGGAAGACTTGACGAGATTATTGAATAAGAAAGATGGGTTTTACTCGGATGGATGATATCGATGTTGTCCTAGTATGCCTTCTAATACTTTTGCATGCCGGTTTTTTAGGCAGAGAGACCAGACAACCTATTCCTAATTATCTAATTAAATTGGTAGAGGACCTAAATGCATGGAACCTATTTCCGTGGGGTTCGTATCTATGGAAAGCTACATGGAATAAGTTGTCGTCTGCCTTTGATGATCGAAAATGTTTGCGTGGCGATGGTTCCAAATACACTTTGTCAGGCTTTATTTGGGCCTTTAAGGTAAGAATTTTTATATAATGTTTCCAAAATTATAATTAATTATTTAACAATTACTAATGTTTGTTATTATATTGTTTGTAGATTTGGATATTTGAGGCCTTTCCCGCCATGCATACATATGCATTAAAAACTTCTAATGATATTCCTAGGGCTATTTCCTAGAAGAGGAAATGAACCTTGCAGCAATGGGAAGATTTACTACCGTATACGACAATAAATAATGTAAGTTAACACAAATACTACTATATGTTTATAAACAAGTTATTACTAGTACACGTTTAACTTTGTTTGAGCTTTTATATTGTTAGGAGGCCAACACTCCATTACAGAGGCTGACACCCACAGAAGCTGAGCTTGCCACTGATTGGTGGCAAGCTAGTAATCGTTTTTTTGATGGCACGGATGATGAGCAGCCTCCACTTCGAGAGCCATCACCTCACCCAGAGCCATCACCTGATCGACCCGACTATACACCTCCACAACGAGAGCCATCACCTATTCTGTCACATCATCGAGCCTCTTCTCCACCATCACCTCATGATGGGCGATCGACAAAGATGCCACGACATTTATCTCCCTGTTCTCCACCTCCACCTCCATGGGATGAGTTAGGGGAGTTACATGATGAGGTCAATGCCTTGCGTGAGGAGGTCGGTACTTTACGCGATGAAAATGGTGCATGGCGTGTTGAGGTGTCTACTTTACGTGGTGAGGTAGCCGCTCTACGTGAGATGGTAGCATCGTTGCAGAATGAGGTTCATACTCTACGCAACGAGGTAAGTTTAATATTTTTCATATTTAACTTGATGATAAATTTACTCGTAATTTCACTTAGATTAACCATTTCACTTAGATTAACCATTTCACATAGATTGCTTAGTAAATTCATTCGGTTGCTGCCAATACTGCTAAACTGTTTATTCTTTAACGCGAAAATGACTATCACAACGAAATAATCGCAATGCGAAATGAAAATCGCATTGCGATTCTCTCGTTGCGATAGTCAAATTCGCATTGCAATAGTCATTTTCGCGTTGCGATAGTCATTCGTGTTGCGATTTTAAGTTTCAGATTCTATTCTTCTTCTGCAAATTGAAACTTGAATGAATTGCATTACTTCAACCAAAAGACAAAGACAAATACTAACTTCACAGTGTTGAAAATTTAAGTTTCAAGAATAAACTACTACTCTTTATATTGTCATTGAACCTGCACTAAACCTATATGTTTTCCTTTTAAATGTTTATATAAGTGATTACTTCTGGAATGTTATCTGATGCATTTTGTGAACAATGATAGAATAATGACTTGGGTGAATACCGTGCAAGTTTGAAATATATTTGTCTTTGTTTTCACTGTTTAATATCATGTCTGTTTATTTACTGATTTATGTATTAATTTATTTTTAGTGGCCCGCTAAGGTGGATGCTCTACGTCGGGTTTTTCTTGCAAGACGGAGTTCACGCATCAGACATCGTGCACGTGCCATTACGTCTCCGTTCACCCCAATAGTGCGAAGAATCCATAAGAAAAAACCCGACTCACCTGTCATCGTTCAAGAGACCTTCTCTATTGTTCAAGAGGCCCCTATCATCCCTCAAGAGTCCCCTCCCACCGTTCAATAGGCCACTGTAATCGTTGAAGAGGTCCCTCCCAACATTCTAGAGCCCGATTCACACGGCGTAATATATCGAATTATTGAGAAACCCCCTCACGTGCCGGACATGATGGATGATTGTTGGCTTTCGTATAAGTTACCGGCCAGTACCATTCCGGCAGATGAAGTGGAGAGGAAACAACTACCGGAAACAATTCTGGATAATACCCTTTGGGCTAAGACCGCAGTTGATTTTTATCTACATGAGTGGAGCAAAGGGTTTTTCACTGACATATACAAACTCAACGATGATATGCATTTGTTAATTGAACAGTCTTGGTGGGGTGTGCTATTAGGGGTTGAAGACAATGGCTATTTCGATGGGGGGTAAGTCTTATATTTCTTCTTATATTTCATTTTGATTATTTTTTTTAAAATTTATGTAATTCACTAATATATGTCTTTTTTTGTAAAACATCATATTGATGCATGGGTGTCACGTCTTCTAATAATAAGGAAATTGAAGAAAAAAAATACGCGATATACAATTATGCCGATATCTTTTCACGTAGTTCACTTGAAGAATCAACGACAGGAATCATATGTGTTTGCTAATGGACAAGCTAAACTTTACCCTGCATGGTGGGAGGTCGATAAGGTTAGTATTTATTTGTTTAAGTATTTTAAAGGTGTTCATAAATAAGTGCGCAATTTGAATTATTACATTTCGATGCAGGTGTTTATCCCTGTTTTGGAACGTACTCATTGGCTTCTCGTCGAGCTTCATCTCCCATTCCTAAAGACAATAGTATATGACAACATGATAAATTACATATCATTGTCTGATTTGAGAGATATTTTTAAGGGATGGATCTCTCATTTGGCTAAATTCTTGGATGCGATTAATTATTGGACTTATTCTGGAAACAATAAGCCAAAGAAGTTCAATGTTACAGTTATCAGAGACGAGACCGCGCCACAACAAACGCTGGAAGCCAGAGGGGATTGTGGTCCTCTCGTATGCATGTGCTTGGAGCGTTTGACGATAGGAAGTACACAGTTTCTACCTCCCACCGATAGAGATAGAGGTGCAGTAGGCTTGTGGTTTCGGCATTTTATGGCTAGAGCGATATATGCGAGATGCTGCCTACCTGCATCCGCGTTATGAAAATGTCCATAAACAATTTGTAAGTCAAATGCAAGTGTTGTTAAGTACCTAGAATTCAATAATAATTTGTTGTTTGTTGGTTTTAGATGTGTAGAAAGTGTTATTTGAGCAAATGTTTGGTTTCTGCAGGTTAATCCTGAAGTGAGCTGCGTGAAATTGATGTATGGGTGCATAAACAACTGTCTGGGGTACATTTTTTTTTATTGTTTAATTAATTCTTAAAAGTTTGATATGTTTAATTGATGAGGAAAATAAGAATTATTATCATTTTTTGCTTGTTTAATTGATTTGTAAAAGTTGATTTGTTTAATATTGATGTGTAAATAATTCTTATTTGTGCTTGTTTAATTGATTGAAATGTAAAAGTTGATTTGTTGATTTCAATCTGCATCATATTGAAGGCAAAAGACCTGTTGGAGGTACACTTTCGCAACGATAAACTCAAAATCGCAATGCGAAAGACAAAATCGCAACGCGAAAGTCAATTTGCGTTGCAATAGTCTAATACGCTTTGCGATTTTCTCGTTGCGATAGTCAAATACCCGTTGCGATAATCAAATTCGTGTTGTGATAGTCAAATTCGCGTTGCGATTTTCTCGTTGTAATAGTCAAATACCCGTTGCGATAATCAAATTCGCGTTGCGATAGTCAAATTCGCGTTGCGATTTTTGCGTTGCGATAGTCATATTCGTGTTGCGATAGTCAAATTCGCGTTGCAATATTTGAGTTGCGATAATCAAATTCGCGTTGCGATATTCAAATGAATGTGTAATAAGTGATAACAACTGAACATATCATAGCAATGTTCAAACTCAAGTTACTAATACATACCTAACTGAAAATGTTAAAAGTTTACACATAAAATACACATAATAGTCAAATTCGCGTTGCGATATTCAAATGAATGTGTAATAAGTGATAACAACTGAACAGATCATAGCAATGTTCAAACTCAAGTTACTAATACATGCCTTACTGAAAATTTTAAAAGTTTACACATAATACAACGTTTTCATTTAAAAATCACCTAAGTTAATAGTCCCAAAAGGTGAAGCCGGTTGTGATTGGGATTTTGATTTTGATTGCGATTTTGATTGCCTTTTTCTTGACACCATATGAGCTTTGGATTTTGATGAGGATCCATATTTTGGTAGAGGAAAAGATGATTGTCATGGCACTGGTGATCCACATATCAACCTTGTATGAGCACTTTCCTTGCACCAACTACATGTCGATCTCTTCTTCTCTTCACCCTTAGACGGTATACGATCGTGACTTTTTGGTCGGCCAGGTAGCCTTCTATCCATGGCTGGTGGCAAAACTGTTTGTAAGTTATCTGGTATGTTACACTTAGAAGGATGTGGAATAGGGTAGATAATCTCGGCATAAGTCTGTCGATATACTTTTGTAGTGTAGCAATCCATAGCGTATGCGCTTGAATCATCTTGGTTTAGATGAAGAGCAACTTTTATAACATGCCCACATGGATAACCAGATGTTTGCCATTTCATACAACTACGCGTCTTTACATTTAGATCGACAAGCTCATTTAAGTTATTATCCAGTACTTCAAACAAAGTGTTTGAACATGGTTCAACTCTCCATGACGTTAATTTCACAACACGTTTCGTTATCTTTTTTTCAGTCCATGGTGTAACACGATGTTCCAATGTTCCTGTAAATTTAAATAAATAATACTTAGTAAAATATATGATAAGTTACGAATTTAAAGAAATAATACATGCATGGTTTCTTTTCTTGTAGTACCACTGTTGAATAGAGGCTCGAAAATATTCCATTAACATAGTAATGGGTAATTTCTGGGAATGACGACTTAGAGCATTGATTGATTCTGCACTATTAGAACCCGACATCTTCTAGTGTTTGATCACACTGAGGCAAAACACGTCTTAAACAATATATATGCTTATTAAAATCCACTTCCCGATAAGCTTTTACAGTCTTCCAGTATGTCCATTTGTGATTTTTTATACGAGCAGACCTTGATTTTAGATTTCTATATAAATGAACACCACAAAGTCCATGAAAAGTATCTAGGAGACACCTTCTAACACCGTTGTCAATTGAGTTTGCCCTATCGGATATGATTGTCAGATTACTAATAGGACCTATGCAATCCCTAAGATGTCCCATAAACCATGTCCATGAATCAGAGGTTTCAGATTTGCCAACCCCAAAAGCTATTGGTAGTATCCCATTGTTAGCATCCATGGCTACTGCTAATAAGTTTACTCCAAGGTATCGACCTTTTAAATGTGCTCCGTCAACTATAATAACTGGGCGCATGCAAGTAATAAACGAACGAATCTACAAAATCATATACACAAGAAATATAATCATTTAAATGTGAAATGCATGTAACTAACAAAAATGAGTCAACAAAATTATATTGATTTACTAACCGCAGCACTAATGGCGATAAACAACAACTCAAAGCGTCCATCTCTATCTATTTTGATATGAGTTACCGACCCAGGATTTTTCAGCTTTAAATTGTGACAATAAGCCGACAGTTGGGCAAACGATGCTTCTGGCGACCCCCTCAACAATTCCAAGGCATAATATTTGGCTCTCCAAGCTTGAGAATATGAGATACTAATCTTGAACCGAGCATTCATGTCAGTCATAATTTCATGTCCCTGATATACCCTGCCATTCAAAAACATTAACTCAGCCAGAAAACCACCCAACACCTTTTTGTTTGCCAGTCTATGGTGAGGAAAAACTTGGGTTCTTGAACATGTATGTTTATCAATAAAAGTCCTAACTTGAAACATTTCGCAATCTTTTATCCTCTTTGCAATCATACGCCACGTACAGTTTTTGTCAATCATACACCTTGTTTCGAAACGATCTTTGCTTGATTTGTTAACTTTTAGTTAATAGCCATCTTCCACACATTTCGTATACAAAGCTATCTTCAATTCTTCCTTTGTATCAAAACAATCATCTTTCTTGATACGAATAATTATTGTGTAACAATCAACTGCTACTTTTACCAAATCTTCTTCCGGTATCTGAAGTAATTCTGGCATATTCCAGTTATACTCCCGTGGCATTTTCTTCGGGGACTTTTCTTTTTCTTCTTTTTCTTCTTCGGGGTTATATGAATTACAGAATGGATTTTCAACATGTTCATTCACAGTCGTAACTTCCTCCTCATTATCATCAACAACATCTTCCTCGGCAGCGGCTGTTTGATCATCAAAATTCGGGTATTGACCAATATCAAAATCATTACATGCAGGGTCTGTTTCTTCTTCAGAAACATCATCAAAATCTGAGTATTGACCAAGATCAAAGTCTGGGTATTGACCAAGATCAAATTTCGAATACCGACTAGTACTCACAATTTTTTCTGTTGGCTCATCATCGTCTAACTGGTTAATACGAAAACCGGAATTTGGTGTTGAAAGTTGATTGGGATTTGGATTAGGGAAAGGTTGTGGGTTTTGAGATTGTGTTTGGTATTGGAAATGTGGTGAAACAAAATTTGCTTGGTGATGAAATTGTGGTGGAACCATTAAATTTTGAGCACCATAAACTGGGGTTGAAAACCTTAGTTGATTACTATCAGTTATTTCTTCAATTAATTTGTTGTTCTCATGTTACTTCACAGAATGGAAACAAAATATGTCAGTGTTGTAGCACATACTGATGACTTTGTAGAGCTTTCCTTTACCAAAAAATGGAATTTTACCACAGATTATGGCAAGACAGTTCCCTTGAACATTGACAAAAGGTATGGAATCTTCCCCATGTTTGAATGTGCAGCTTGAGTTTAACCCTTGAGCTTATTTCCTAACATTCTTGCAGGTTCATAGTCCGACAAGGCGTTCCAGGGCTGTACATGTACGGTGTTTTCGAGTGCGAGGAGGATTTTCCAGATGCTCTGATGTATCAATTAAGGATTGTCTTCAAGCTCAATCCAGACAAGTAAAACAGAGATGAATACTTGACAACTACATTACATCCGATATTAACGTCTTTGGTGTGACATTTCGAATCAGGTTTGGGTTCATGGCAATATCGGACACCAGACAAGGGATCGTGCCTACGGGAGATGATCGAGATAGTACTCGTAGTCAGACTCTTGCCTTCAAGGAAGCTGTTTTATTAACCAATCCATCCAATCCACAACTTAAGGGAGTGGTATTTGCTTCTAAATTTTACTCCTTTGTCCGAGTAATGCCAATCCATGATAAGTTGTGGGATGCAGGTTGATGACAAGTATCAATATTCATGTGAAAACAAGGATAACAAGCTTCATGGGTGGATATCCGATGTCGATGCGGCCGGGTTCTGGATAATAACCCCTAGCAACGAATTCCGAACCGGTGGTCCACCAAGCAGGACCTCACTTCTCATGTTGGTCCCATAGCTCTCTCTGTAAGTCTGTTCACAAAGCCAAATCAAACATATAAGCTTCCGTTCAACTCGGAATGCTTGTCTAAAAGTTGATTGTTTGCATGAACTAGATGTTTGTTAGTACTCAATATACCGGGATCGACATAGATGTGACATATAAGAAAGGGGAAGCTTGGAGAAAAGTTTTTGGTCCTGTGTTAATCTATCTTAATTCCACTTCTTCTGACAGTGATTACCGCAACACGCTCTGGAACGACGCTAAAAGACAGGTTTGTTAGGTGGTAGCTGGTTCGGGTTTAACTTGTAATGCGGAAACAACTCATTTAACACCTTTTGTGTACCATTAGTTGAGTGAAGAAATCGAAAGCTGGCCTTACAATTTCACTAGATCACATGATTTTCCTCGAGCTGAAGAACGAGGAGAAGTTTGCGGTCAGTTACTAGTGCGAGACCGGTAAAGGTTTAATCGTCCCACGTCCATTGCATCAGTAACTCTCCTCTCTTCTCTTCTCTTGCTAATCTTCTCTTTATTTTCAGATGTTTGGATGATGAAC
This sequence comes from Hibiscus syriacus, assembly GCF_006381635.1. Lineage (NCBI taxonomy): Eukaryota > Viridiplantae > Streptophyta > Magnoliopsida > Malvales > Malvaceae > Hibiscus > Hibiscus syriacus. Next base: position 3,261,197 of record NW_024062641.1, on the reverse strand, counting down.
CGATGCGGGCGCGATCCGCCTTTGTGGGGTTGGCAGCGGCTGGAAATGTAGGATCATGGCAAACGGAAGGAAAGGTTAATATAACTTGTCTCATGCATAATTCAAGTTTAACCAGGTCTGTTATATCATCTTTTCGATTCCCAGGGATATCAATTTTGGACTCAAACAGACAACACCGGCCGTTTCAATGTTAAGAACATCCGAGCAGGGGAATATAACTTGTACGCATGGATCCATGGTTTCATCGGAGACTACAAATTGGACCTCAACATTACTATCCAACCAGGTAGGTTCAAGAAATCAGATGTCCCCATTTAAACTAGCTTTGTTTACTGAATGCATATGCAGGAAACAAGCATTCAGTAAACAAGACCAACTTGGGTACCCTTATCTATGATCCTCCAAGAAATGGCCCTACGTTGTGGGAAATCGGGATACCTGACCGGACAGCTGACGAGTTCCTCATACCCGAACCGGACCCGGCATTTGTTACCCCCTTGTGCCTAGAAGCAGCCGATAAGTAAGCTCTGTTTAACTACAGACATTTCAAACCATTCATCATCTCATAGTTGGTTACTTCCTCCAATGAACAGATTCAGACAATACGGATTGTGGGATCGGTACTCAGCGCTTTATCGACACGGAGATCTTGTCTACACCGTTGGTGTCAGCAATTATTCTCGGGATTGGTTCTTCGCTCATGTCACGAGGAACACGGGGAACAGTACGATCTGGTCAACCACATGGCAGATCAAATTCAATCTCCAACATGTTAACGAGAGAGGAAACTACACACTACAATTAGCCTTGGCAGCAGCTTCTTATGCTGAATTACAGGTATATATATATATATGTGTGTGTGTATGTACATCTCACATTACATCCTCAACCATCATGTATCCCTTCTTTTTTTCTGATGAATTCATTCATTTACCAATGCATTGTTCATAGATTCGATTCAACAATCCAGACGTTGTTCGACCGTATTTTACGACGAACAGAATAGGTTACGATAATGCGGTAGCAAGGCATGGAATCCATGGATCGTACAGATTGTATAGTATAATTGTACCTGGTAATAGATTCAAAGAAGGGGACAACACCATCTTTCTAACTCAGGCCAGAAGCTATAGCTCATTCGACGCTGTTATGTATGACTATATCCGATTAGAAGCACCTGCAGATTAATGGGGAAATTGGCTTATTTATTTTTTTTTTCTCTTGTAATATCATCTTCAACAGACTCTTAATTTTTGACCAAATATGGGGGACGTGTTGAATTGGTATATAATTAATTTGCAGTTGTTTACCAAGAATCTTATCTCCAACAAAATGAATAGTCAATTCTACATATTTGATTTTAGCATGGAGAATCAAATTAACTGCCAATCTAACTATGCTTGTGTTCTCAAACCAGATCTGGAGAATTTCGTTTGGGAACATTTTCAAGATCATCTAACATAGATTTTAGGCTTAAAAAACTTTTAGATGTCCAAACTATATCTCGAATTAATTTTGAGTGTTTAAAAAAAATTTCGTTAAAAATAGGTTTATAATGTTTCCAACGTTACACTTTAAAGTGTCTAGACTATAACAGTTGTAAAATTTGGTTATTATCTGACATGTGTCACACATATAAAATTTTAAAGAGAAATTATTTTAAAAAATTAATATTATAATTAAAAAAATCCCAAAATTCCACCATTGATCTGCTACTATCAGTCTGTGGCCGTAACCGTTGACACCAACAAAACTGTCTAGCCGCAACTACCAAAACTCAATCCCCACCCACTATGAAGTTGCGCCAATAGTCAGGAAAAGAGCCATGAATGGTCGTCGATTTTCTAAGTTTTTCTTCGTTGTTTTTCGACAATTTTAAAGACTACAGCTTTATACGACCGCCACCATTGAATTTCTCGCCATGCTCCAAACAAAACCCAACTAGTGGTGACCCTTAGTCATCATCAGAGGTGGGGAGATGGGAGGGAGAAGGACAACACGGGTTTTTTTTAAAATTTTTATTATTTTAAAATTGTTTTTATTATTAAAAATAAAAAAATATAACGGTATGGGCCTAAAAGTGTAACGAAGAAAACAGAGAAAATGTTAGACACCTATTTTTAACGAAAAATTCTTTAGAACCTATTGAAACATCTTTAAGGCCGAAGAGGTCGATTCGCCTTTAATGTTTCACTTAAAATATGTATTGCATTGTTGTTCGATGGAGTCACCGCCAATCTTTTTGTAGGGTGTGACTAGATCACCAAAGAAAACTTATTAATTTAATTAAATTAAAAGGTTTAATACAAAAATAAGTGCTCAAACTATGCTTTGAAAAACGTTTTGGTGCGAGAAGATTTTTTCACTAAAATTATTTACATAATGTTTGAAACGTTATATTTTTAGGTGTCCGGACATTAACCACCATTAAATATCCCCGTTAAGTGGTACGTGTCACGTTCTGATAATTTTGAGAATTTATTTTTTAAAAAAACAAAAAATTATTATTATTAAAAAAAAAGCCCAATCCCCCTTCTTCCTTCTCCCTTTCCCCTTCTACCATGGATCAGTCGGTCGGTCGTGACTTTCATCGCCACCATCATTAGCACCGGCGTCGACCTCCGATCAAACCCCCGTTGGTCTTTCGTCGTAAACTGTCACCGTTTTTCGTGGGGAAGCATTCAAAGGTTCGTCGGATTTTAAACCACCATCTTCATTTTTTGTCGATTTCGACGTCCATAAGTCACACCGTCGCCACCATTCAAACCACCATGCAATCACCGGCGTCGACCTCCGATCAAACCCCCGTGGTCTTTCGTCGTAACTGTCACCGTTTTTTCGTGGGGAAGCATTCAAAGGTTCGTCGGATTTAAACACCATCTCATTTTTGTCGATTTCGACGTCCATAAGTCACACCGTCGCCACCATTCAAACCACCATGCAATTTCGCTCAAAACTCAACTGTTCGGCGATGACGATGATGGCCGGAGATGACTAACGACCGTGGAGGGAGGGAGGGAGAGAGGGATGGGGTTGGGGGTTGGTTTTTTTCATTTAAAAATAACATTTTTATTATTAAAAAAAATAAAAAAATAAATGGTAGGCACCTAAAAGTATAACTTAGAAAACGTTAGACACTTATTTTTAGCGAAAAATTCTTTAGGTACCAAAACGTTTTTCGAGGGATAGTTTAGGCATAGCCAAATTAAAATAACAAGCTGAAGTATACTTATCTGAGAAATAAATTCGAGAGTCGATTACGTGCTGGGAATGATTAACATCTCACAATGCATTTTCGGTACCTAATTGGTTATAGTGTTATCCTGGAAAAGAAATTCAAATGATTAATTTTATTTAAAATCCCCTAAAAAAACATAAATTCTAATTTACAATTAAAAATAAAGTTAGTTAATAAATATACAAAATAAAAGCAAACTTAATGAAGAATGAAAAATCATTCAGCCTTCTTCTCTTCGATCCGTCGATGTCCGCTATTGGATCATCTTAATTTTAAAGTATGTTGTTCGCCATCCTCTCCTTTACCTTCTCAACAATCGGATTGCTAGGGGAGCCCCGGAACGCTATCTTTGGTCGTTGGCCGAATGGGTAAGGCACTTTTCCTTTCTTTTTCATTTGAACTTTATTTATTTCTTTATTGTGTTCACCGATTGCAAAAATAGGAAACATTGGAATTTGAAAAAAGATCTTTATTTTATTTTTTCGAATATACAAGCATGGTTGCCTCCTCTTTTTACTTTCAATTTCCTCTTACCCACTATTTTTTGTGCTCGATTTATACAATTAATATTTCCTTTTCTTTTACAATCAAATCAAGAAACCTCTATTATTAGTGCTTTAAATATTTTTTATTTTATTGTTAATTACTCTTTGATTTGTCGGTTTTAGTCGCTGGTTTGGGCATTTAAACTTGTTTTCTACTCAGGATGTCGGATTCTAGAAACGATACTTAAACGGCTTGATTCTGTAATTTTTTTAATTTTCTAGCATAAAGGTTGGCTTAGTGGGTATGATTGTGTCTGACGTGGCGTCCAATCAATAGCTTCTAGAAGGTCTAGTCAGCAGTTTCTTGAAGATGGGAAACTCAACCGTAAATTCAAATTCTAAATTAGAGTTTATCTTTGTTTTTAAGATTTAATTCAAACAAATTCTAAGGAATATATGTTATCATTTTTGCTATATTTTTAGGGTTTTAGGTGAGTATAAATACCCCACCAAGGTCAGCTCAAAAATGTATCTCATTTTCATTTGTTCTTAATTTTCTTTACTTTATAAAATATATTTTCTTTTACTTTCGTTTTTCTATATTTCCCTTTAAAAAATTTCTTTATTTTAAAATGCTAAGTATGGTTTCTATCATTCTTAGCTAAGTTTTTCATAGTCAAAAGCTAAAGCGATAACTCAATTCCGATCGTGAGAATTGAAAATGACCTCATACCCTTCGGGTTACATTTTCAGTTTTATGGAATCAAGGATTGACAATCGACCATCCTTTTATAACAAAAAAATGTTTTCCTTTAAAAAAATCACATTGGATTGATTACGATTTCAATTAATAGTTGCGAGGAATGTTCGACTTCTATCACATTCGACTTCCTGCGAACACACTTAGCGGTTTTCTGCTAAGGGAAACTGAAATCGGGTTTAATTCTCATCGAGATACTATAATCCGAGTCTGGTTTTTCCAAAACTAAAATAGAGTTGGTATTAACAAACGATTGTCGTTGTTAGTCCACATAAGGACTGGGATCCAAATATTGATTTTGGATTATCCAACCGTTTGAGAGAAAACCAAGTTACAGTGGTTGGGCCCTATAGACTGTAACCGACATGAATATGAAGATAAGATCCTATTCAATGATCGACGAAATTAAGGCAAAGCTAAAGCCTAAGGCTGATTTTATTTCATAGAATTTTCATTTTTACTTTCTTTAAATTACTTTATTTATTATCTTTAGATTTAATTTACTTTCTTTATAAACTATCAACAAATCTCCCCCTTCTTTATTCATCTTTTAATTTTTTCCTAGTGTAGAAATCAAGAACCAAATTTTCAGCAACTCCATAGTCCCTGTGGATCGACCCTTACTCTCCCTATTACAATTTTGTACTTTCTTTTTATTGTGTTTAAGGATAAATTACTTGACATCGAAACAACACGTTTCCAATTGTTGTCATTGTCGGGGACTTTAGAAAAAGTTACTAATTTAATTTATTTATAAGAATTTGATCCAAAAAGCAAAGCTCGAGCTAAAAGAATTCACGGGCAAACGTTTCGAGAGAAAATAAGACAACGACAAGAATAATCAAATCCCGAAGGAACAATCGATGCCACCTCCAAATAACGATCAAGCTCATAATTGCACTCCACACAAAAGGAATCACCAATCGCCGAATTGACTTCCAAAACTCTTGTGACACCTAACACCGATTGCACACAACCGAAATCGGTGGCCGACCGTACCATTCACGAGTTGATCGTGACTCATGTAGTTTAACAACCTCATCATCTTCTCTAGAAGTGAAACTCTATTTCAACTCAAAATGGGAGTTATTAATCTTCTTCATACCTTTCATGGACTCCCCAGTGAGAATCCTCACAAATATCTCATAGAATTTCACATGGTATGTTCAAACATGAGACTATAGGGAGTATCCGAAGACCAAATTAAATTGAGAGCTTTTCCATTTTCTTTATCAGGTTTAGAAAAAGAATGGTTATTTTATTTTCCTCTAGATTCAATAAATACATGGGCTGGTTTAAACTGTATATGTAACATCAATCTCCCGTATACCTTACAGTACACGAGATACATATGCCATATCACTTTTAAAGCAATTTCCCATTTGAAAGCCCGTAAAATTTTGTTTCTTTTATTTAAACATTTTAAATTTAGTATTAATAAAAAAATCATTAAACTTACGTAAGTAAACAAAAAGTAATGTTCAAACATTTCATCATTTTACATCAGGGTAAATCATATACTTTTCAAAGTGTTTTGACTAAGTCTATTACATGCCAACTAATTATATCAAAATAGACATGGATGTCATACAGTTACTGACGAGGCGACCCTTTCTTTGATGTTCGATGATCTCCTTACTCCACTTATGTTAAAACCTACGCGTGAAATTAATACACGCTAAGAAAAATCTTAGTGAGGCATAAATAATCATAAGCAAAATTCTACGTGGAAGTATATTATGACAATTCTAATATCCATTACTTCTTTCAATTCATTAAACATTCGATAGTTTACTTCTGTAATACTAATACAGTCATTTTTTGACTATTACTCTAGTGTACGTGGATTGTACACCCACTACCAATATAGAAATTTATACACTTAGTATGATTTTCCTAGTTTTGCAAATAAAGTGCCCATACGAAAATTCATCCACTTAGTATGAATTCTTTAAGTTTACACATAAATTGCCCATACGGAAATTCATCCACTTAGTATGAATTTCTTAAGTTTACACATAAAGTGGCCATACGAAAATTCATCCACTTAGTATGAATTTCTTAAGTTTTTGCACACTTAGTGCCATTTGGTAATCACCATACATATATCAATCAATCATACATCTATGACTACCGTAACATATACGTACATAATTAAATGCACTCACCTGGCTTGCCTCACTTTGATATCCAAAACGCAAAATTGATTACCCTGAAACTTGGCCTTTTCCTTTTGCTTTGCTTGACTCAGGAGCTTGATTTCGATCTATTCAATATCCATCAAATACATGTACAATATCAATTGTTAGTATATTTCCTAATAATTACACTTAAACATTACTCAAGAATACCTATTATTAACTTTTCTACAACAATATCAGCATATCTTACAATTTTTGGCTCCTCAGTATCGATACCCCTACCATGGTATCGATATTACTATACTATGGTACCAATACTCTATTATGGTATTGATACCATTTTTGCATTCTGTTTTGAATGGTATCAATACCTTCCCTTCGGCATTGATACTCTCCCCTCGGTATCGATACTACTCAGCTGATTATCCTGATTTTCCATTTTTCAACCCGAAACATACCCAAATTTGGTCAAATTTCCTTATGTTTACCCCAAACAATACAATTTAACTCTTCTCTACTTATCCATACTAACTTTCCTTCATTTAGCTACTTAAAACATCTAGTATCCCTCAAGATCATTTGATTCTAATAATCAAACCATATTTTATAACTTGTTTTTAAACTCATCCAATGCTTCTAATCTCTCATTTACCTCTTTGACAAATTAATCTACTAGCAAACATCAATAAACACTTATATCTTAACATATAATTCTAAAATCCATTTTCTTAAATCTCTAAAATCTCATCCATATCTTTGTTTTAATCCTATTTAACCCTCCCTTTAGCTTACATATCACTTAATGTTACAAGAATCAACCAAAATCAAAATAAAACATTAGCTAGATCAAGTTTACCTTAAGCTATGGAGGAGCACACTCAACCACGGGAAGAAGAAGAAGAGTAAAATGACTTAGCATAGTATTTCACTTTCCCCTTTCTCTTAAATCCCTAAATTCAAATGGGTTTTAAATTCATTTCACTTAAAAAGGTGAAAATTCCCTTTCATTAATCTATCTCTTACTAATTGGTCTTACTTAAGTCATTTTTTATACTTAACCATTTATTCAATTTAGTCCTCCAATTTTTTAATTCCTTTCAACTTAGTCACTGACCTAATATTTGGGTATTACAATATCTTTCTTAACAAGTTTTTTCCCAAAAGAAGGCAAGTGAATTGAGAAGAGTCATCTTGGGAATCAAACAAAAAGATGGGGAATCACTTTATGACAACTAGAAGCGATTCAATAAGCTTTATGCAAGTTGTCCGTAGCACAGATTAACCAAAAAACGTTTCTCCAATATTTCTACAAATGGTTGTTTCCCATGGAAATGAAAATGATCAACGCTGCTACTAGAGGAGCACTTGTCAATATGACCCTAATGTAACAAGGGAATTGATTTCGATGATGGCAACCAACTCTTAATAGTTTGGCTCTACTAGTGAGCCCATTCAAAGGGTCACGAGGTAAGTACTTTTTCCCTTGAAAGCAAGATCGATAAATTAACAGATGTGGTTAATGCCCTTATCGCATGAAAAATCGAAAAAGCAAGAGTATGTGGAATATGCATGATGTCGAATCATCTAACTGATTGATGCCCAATGCTACAGGAAGAAGTAGGCTCCCAAGTAAATGCAATAGGGAATTTTTTGGGACCTCCCCAAAGGCCTTACAACACTCACATAAATGTATATAATCTGATATGTAGAGATCACCCGAACTTCAGTCATGCAAAGAACCCAAGGCCTAATTAAGCCTATCAATCGAGACCACCTCCAAAACAACCTTATTAACTGTAGAAATCATAACTCGAGTCAATCGTTGAGAAATTGGCTTTATCCAAGGAGAAGTTCCAGAATCGCACTAAATCACATCTATAAGAAATATACAAGAAGATTAGTCAATTAGCTCAAACAATGGGACACCTAGAGTCACAAGGGAAACTTCCATCTCAAACTGACGTGAACCCATGGGAAAATGTAAGAACCATCACCCTCAGAAGAGAAACAATTGTCGAACAACCAATCCCAGATGAGGTTGACGCAAGATCCCAAAAGAAAAAGATGAGCCAAAATCCCAGGAATACAAGGAAGTAGTTGACGTAAAATCCCAGAGAGAAAGGGAATATGACACAAAATCCTAAATAAAGAAGAAAATTGAGTCACAATACAATCTTGCGCCATCTCCTTATGTCGTTCCACACTCTTTCCCCTCAAGATTTATAAAAAGAGACAAACAAGTCGAGGAGAAAGATATCTTAGATGTATTCTTAAAGGTAGAGATCAACATTCCACTTTTAGAAGTAATCCATAAAGTCTCAAGGTATGCCCAATTTTTTAAAGAACTCTGCACAACGAAAAGAATGCTTATCGGTCATGAGAAGATTTATTTGGGAGAGCATCTTTTCACTGTTTTCCAATGACGACTTCCACCAAAATTTAAAGACCAAGGTATGTTCGTTATCCCTTGTAAGATTGGTAAAGTGGGAATGAAGCGTGCAACATTCAATTTGAGAGCTTCGATAAATGTGATACCCTTATCCATTTGTAATTATCTTTTGGTCGAGCTCTTGAAGGACACAAGAGTTACTATTTAACTGTTGAATCGCTCGATTATCTACCCCGAAGGACTCTTAGAGAATATCTTGGTAAAGGTAAATGACCTCAAGTTTTTAGTAGATTTTTATGTCATTGACATGGAAAACGACCAATCAAACTTCTTATGAGATTCTCCTTGGGTGTCCTATCCTTAGTACGACAAACACAAAGATTAACATAAGTAGCGAAATTCTTAAAATGGAATTTGAGGGTCAGATTGTTAAATTTAATGTGTATAAAGCGATGCAATATCTTGATAAAGTTTAAAGTTTAAATTTTGTCGATGTAATTAAGTATGCGGTTGATGAATTTATAGAAACCAATTTTTTTGATAATATATGCAGGGAATTGGACGACTTTGATGGGAAAATAAGGGAGTTCCAAAAAAATTCTATTTATTTTGATAAACTTATTACACATTCAAATTCTAAAATTTTACCTTCTGTTTTGTAGGCTCCTCAAATTGAATTGATGAAATTATCAGATCACTTGAAGTATGCATTTTTGGGAGAATACGACACTCTATCGGTGATAATTTCAAACAAATTGACAAAAGAAGAAGAACAAGACCTTGTATCTATCTTGCGCTTGCATAAAGAAGTCATAGGGTGGACTATCACCAATATTAAGGGACTTAGTCCCTCGAATTTTATGCACAAGATCAAGATGGAGGAACCTTCACGAGAAGGACAATGTCGGTTAAATCCAGCAATGGTGGAAGTGGTAAAGAAGAAATTTTAGAAGCTTCTTGATGCAGATGTTATCTATCCAATCTCATATAATAATTAGGGTAAGTCTGGTCCATATGGTCTCCAAAAAAACCATAGTCACTGTAATTGAGAACTCATAAGGTGAGTTAGTTCTGACCAGAGTACATAATGGGTGGCGAGTCTGCATTGATTACAGGAAGTTGAACTCTTTAATTAGAAAAGATCATTTCCCTCTTCCATTTATAGATCAAATGATAGAAAGATTAGTCGGTAAAAATCACTACTATTGTCTTGATGGATTTTTAGGTATCTTCCAAATCCCAATGGCACCAGAAGATCATGAAGAAATGGCTTTCACATGCCCCTTAGGAATGTTTGCTTACCGGAGAATGCCTTTCAGACTTTACAATACGCCTGCCACATTTCAAAGATGTATGCTTAGTTTTTTGTTAGACTACATAGAGAAAGGAATAAAGGTCTTCATGGAAAATTTCATGGTTTACGATTCGATGAATTCCTTGTTAATTTAACTAATGTATTGAAACGATTCCTAGAATTCAACGTCGTTTTAAATTAAGAGAAATGTCATAGTATGGTTAATAAGGGGTTTATTCTAATGGGATTGTGGTTAATAAAGCAAATATCGATATTATACTCTCACTCTCTAACCCCACAACGGTAAGGGAAGTACGTTCTTTTCTTGGTCATGCAGGATTTTTTAAATTTATGCAGGTTCATCAAGGACTTCTCAAAGATGGCATAATCATTATGTAATATACTCCAAAAAGATCAAGTCTTTGATTTCAACCTAGAATGCAAGTAATCGTTCGAAATTTTGAAAGAAAAACTAATACCAACTCTGATTGTACAACCGTCGACTTGGGGTTATCCTCATACACTAGTGTTGGTGCGATTCTCGGTCAAAAAGTCAACAAAGTACCACACGTCATTGCCTATGTGTCTCGTACCTTAGACTCGGCATAGAGAAATTACTTTACAACCGAAAATAACTTTTTACTATAAAATTTGCCTTAGAAAATTTTAGATCGTATTTGCTTGGAACTAATATTGTTATTTTTTCTGATCATGTAGCATTACAAAATTTGATGAGCAAAAAGGAAGTTAAGTCGAGACTTATATTCTACTTCTTCAAGAATTCAATTTGAAAATCAAGGATTAGAAGGTATGTGAAAACTTAGTGGTCGATCATTTAAACTGAATCCCTATCACCTTGTCTGACCCATAGATTAAAAAAGAGTTTCCCGAAAAGAAATTGATGTTGATGTGAGGAATTAATCCATGGTTCACTAATATGGTGAATTATTTGGCCATAAGTAAAGTACCATCAGATTTACCAAGAAAATAAATTAATCAGATTAAAAGGAAATCTCGGTTCTACATTTGGGATAATCTTTGTTTGGAAACAATGCTCTGATCAGGTAATTTGGTGATATTTCACCAAAGAAAAAGTAAACTCGGTCCTAAATTTTTGTCATTAATATTCCAAGATTTTAGAATGCAGTGGTAATATTTGTAGATATGCTTATATTTACTATAAAACATGTGAAAAGTGTCAACGAGTAGGTAATTTAGGCCATAGAAATGAAATACCTTTAAATCCAATTCATATTTGTGAGATTTTCGATATATGAGGAATTGACTATATAAGTCCCTTTACTTCTTCATTTGTTCATTTGGAAACACTTATATAATTCTTGTTGTTGATTATGTTTCTAAGTGGGTAGAAGCTAAATCTACCCATAATAATGATGCTAGAATAACTATGAATTTTCTAAAAAAATTTATTTTTTACAGGTTCGACAAACCGCATGCAATAATATTGATCGATGAACCCATTTCATCAATCAGATTATCAAGGCACTAATGAAGAAATTTGGAGTGACTCAAAGAAATGTCATGGCCTACCATCCACAAATAAATGGGAAAGAAGAAGTTTCTAATTGTGAAATTAAGGTGATTCTTGAAAAATTATCAAGTCAGATTAGAAAGATTGGAGTATTAAATTACCCGAAGCACTATGGACATACCAAACCACTTATAAAGATCCCATCAGAATGTCACCTTATCGTCTTATTTTTGGTATACTGTGCCATTTTCCAATTGAATTTGAAAATTGCACTTTTTTAAGCGGTCAAGTAATGTAACATGGAAATAAAAGTAATTGAAGAAGCGCGAGAGCTACATATTCAAGAATTGGAAGAAATATGAAGAAACACTCACGACGACTCTCAGATATTTAAAGAAAAACAAAAGAATTCCATGATCACAAGATTTCTTTTAAATTAGTTACTGTTAATCAAAAAGTTTTATTTTTTAATTACAAACTTAAACTTTTTGCAGGTAAGCTTCGAATCAAAGTGGCTAGGGCCATTTACGATGACTCATATATTTCCTTATGGAACGGTGGAAATAAAAGATAATTCAAGAGCTCGATTTAAAGTGGACGACCAAAAATTGAAGCTCTATTATGAAAACGCTCCGGTTGGATTAATCGAGGAGATCAAATTGGACTAACCTATACTGTGGAAATAGGTCATCGATCTAACGACGTTAAAAATAGAACTTAATTGGAGGCAACCCATTTTTTATTTAATTCATTTTTAATTTTTAATTTTTATTCGTTATTTTCATTCGATGTTTGGCTTATTTCAATTTTTAATTTTAATTTTAATTTTAATTTTTTTGGTACCCTGTCGATCATAATCAAATTCGGATGAGGTCGCGAAAGAAAATTGGCCGAACAAGAAAAAAATTCTATCGAATTGGAGCATGGAAATCGTGCGGCAATAGGGGAATTTGCTCCCAAATCTCGTGCGCACTATTTAATTAATGGAGGCACGTTAACATCCCCTTATTGAGCTGGCGCATATTAGCAAAACCGAATCCCAAATTTTGTTCCTTTGCCGCCGACACAACCTTTTCACACATGTACCCTACCCTATTTACTTATTTGATAAATTTTAAAAGTTTAATACCTAATTAAATTCTAATTAGCCTTTCATTTTGTATGACCTTTCATTTTATTATCATACAACCTTCATTCTCTCATAATCGTTCGACCCATCCCCTCCATCACCTCACTGGTTCTTTTTTGCACCACTTCGATCACCCATCTCTCACCAAACGTACTCCGACCGATAAAATGCTAGCCTTCTTTTCTCATCCCTCTTTATCGTGCGTTACAATGGTACTCCAGCGATTTACGGCTCCACCCATTATTGACATTTCGAGTAGCTCTAACTCAATATTGTAACCACCGCCTCCCGCTCCCGCTATTCATCATGGTTGCTAACGTGCACCATAGTCGTATGCACGTTCGTCCACTCCAAAATTTCACCCATGCTCCAATGTCAGCCGCGTTACCTACTCCTCTACCGACTACATGATGCCCCAACACGGTTCTGCCAATCTATTCAGATTGTGGCAGAACATCCCATCCTCCTCCAGAACTCTGATGTTTCACTCCGTACGTTCCCAATCCATGCCAAACCAAGCCCTATCATTCTCAGCTCAATCGATAATACCCGAAAATGATGATGAGGTAAACTATGAACCTGTTAATATCGAACCTTTATTAATGTGGCATCTTATTTTTGGCTTTTCAAATGACTTCACCACTGGGTTTTCGACTGACACACCACTACAACCAGTTGCTAATCATGCTTCATCTTCTAACTAAACTCGCAGCCAGTACCCACCTTCACCGTCATTCGTCGCAAGCTTGTATGAAGCACCCATGCCCAACGATGGAGCAGCCAAACACACACACTATTCCAAGCACCATCGACACGGTCGTACTTATTCCATCCCGACTGAGGAAGTCCTTCAAGGCAATTTGGACTTTGATGACAAAGAAGTTTGGCAATTCGATAGCATTCGACATCATAAATTTCAATTTTACAAGTACATCCTTGATTAGACTCTTGATCAGGGTTTTAAAAAACGGTCCTCAACCGCGATTTCGACCGCGATATAGCGGTTTCGCCGCCTTCCGAGTTTCCCGCGACAGTTGCAATAGCGCTCGCGACGGCCGTAATCATGGTAAATCCGAAATAACTGAAAATGCGACCGCGACTTGAAACCCTGCTCTTGATTCTTTATATTTACCTGACTCGGTTGTGACGTATTTTGACGCGATTGGTTGGTAATTATATTTTGAAATTAGATGTAGTACTTATTATGAATTGGTCTTTGAATTTTATATTACATGTACGATCTTTCCAAATTGTATCGTATCTAATGACACGTAAAGTGTAATTTCTTTTCGATTGCTTAGACAACACTTCACTATGTCTTTAGTGGATTTCAATTTTTCAATGGGGTTCATCAAGGATGTTACAGACCATGATTTTATAACTTTTTATGTTAGATTCTGCAGGATTTTGATATGAACATAGCTTAGGAGACGCTCACCGGCTAGGCGGGAGCCACTTTTGATGTCCGCACTACCAAAGCTTGGAACATTCATGATCCTGCTCTCCGCTAAATATATTGATTCCACGCATACATCTACTCAGGATGAAATTATATCACGTCCTACTTGAGTTAGGTTGAACTCTTTTTCTTATGGTGTATGCAAACCGGTACGAAGGTAAATTTGGGTTTTTGGTTCACCCGCGCCTTCGAGCGCGTTGTGCGCTTCGATCGCCAGTTAATTCTCAGCCCTTATATTACTCACCTTGCATCTCAATTAATTCCATTGACTTTCGATACTTCTTGTAATACCTCAAAATTTTTGTTAGTGATCACTATGTAATTTTTGAAAGCTAAATGGCTAAAGTATAAGCTTTGGAAAAGTTTAGGGACCTAAATGGAAATTTTTGAAAAATAATTTTTATTCCATAAATGGATAGTTTACTCTTGAGAGTAAGGTTTTATTGAAATCATATTTTTGATCTGGAAATTGTGTTAAAAGATATAAAGTGATAAAGTCCGGTAAAAATTCGGTAAATCGGATCGAATAGAAATTTTGGGAAAGTTTGAAGGATGATAAACTAAGCTTAGAAATATTATTTCTACATTTTAAAATGATGGAAAATAATATGGAACATTGGATTTGAGAATTTATTTCCACGTTCAATTTGGATCGTTGGATGAAAAATGACAATATTGAATTTTTTGGAAAATGGCATGGGCAAAGTTGTAAAGGGCAAAATATTTTATCCATCTTTGACTTTGGAAGATGATAAGGTTTATGTGGCTTGGTATTAAGGTAAATATCAAGTTTCATTTAAGCTTAATATAAGGTAAATTAACGAGAAATTCATTTGTAATTTCATGAAAACTTACCCATTTTCAGCCAACATTTTGTGCTCCCCATGAACAAGGTAATAGAATTTTTATTTTTCATTTTTGAGCAATTTCCTTTGGATTTTAGATCATGTCGTGAAATAGAAATTGTTCTATTCGAAAAACGCTATCATTTGGTACCATTATTGTTTGGTAATTTGGTTTGTTTTCAAAGATACCAAGTTTTAAGGTTTATGTTCACATTAGGGTTTATGGAATTGATGAAGGATTTTGATGTTATTGAGGTTGTAGAATCATTTCCAAGCATGATTGATGATTAAAATCACTTGTACATGATCATATTAACATATAAAGTTTCGGCCTAACACCAATCTTGGGAGAAAGATATGTTTTGATGAAATTAAGTTAGGTTTTTTATTCTAGAGATTTTATAAGGTTGAATCGAAGTTGATTTCATACTTGAATCAAATCAATATCGAGTAAAGTCATGGAAACACTAATCTTGAACATACAAAGCGTTCGACTTTGACTATAAAAGATGAGAAAAATTATGGAAAATTAGTTAGGGCTGGAAATAGTGTAGGAAATATTCTATAAGCCTTAGAAAAATTTGGGGACCATTTTTGTAATTTTATGAAAATTGGGAGACCTAATCGGTAATTTTGAAAAGTTTTGGGTTGTTGTGTAATTTTTCAATAGTTGATGTACTATGCTGGAAATTAATGTTTGAGTGTTGAAGTTAGGGTGCTAAATTGGATTATTTTGGAAAGCTTGTAAAAGTTGAGGTTTAAATCACAAATATGGAAAGGTTGGGAGCTTAAGTGAAAATATTTTGTGAAGTTGGGATAAAAAGGAACTTGAGTGGTCAATTGGAAGTATTAAGGTCAACATTTATGTTGTGACATGGAAATTATATCGAATAAGCATCGGAAAAATTGTTAGGAATTTATTTTCCAAATCATACCTATATTAGTAAGATTCTAACTTATGGTTTGAATTTGTATATGTATGGTAATGATACTTATTTAGATTGTGTTCTTGAAATCAAGATAAAGCAATATCAAAGCTAAGGAAAAGCTTAAGGATGGAATGTGAAATCCTAAGGGATGTTTGCAAGCTAAGGATACCAGGTGAGTGCAAATTTAATTTGTACTTATGTTATCGAACGAACATTGGCTTGCGATGAGCTAGTGACTGAGTTACTATGGTAATGAGTGACTCCTAAAATATTATGTGATTTGTGATGCATGCATATATGTGCATTTGGTGAGCTAATAGAATTAGAGAACTAGTTGAAAATGCATATTGGTGAAACCTGCTTAGAATTTATGTTACGGGCAGTATGTTTAGAAAATTACCATAAATTCTAAAAACATGATTAGGGGATTATTTTTATACCTTTGGATTATTATATCAGTATAATTTTGCTTAGAACAAATGGAAACTTATTTCTAGATATATGCGAAAATATATGAATTTTAACCGAGGATAGGTTAGAAAATGGGCAGCATATTCTGCTCAAAATAGATTATGTCGGTCAACATTGAAAATTTACCATAAAATGTACAAATTAAACTAGAATGAGTACCTTATATGTATAGATTCTTATTCTAGTCTAGTTTTCATTATTATAAATGGAATAATTTTTAAAGGCTTATATTAATACAGAAAAATATTTCTTTAAAGGTAGTGTAAACTGATCGAAAATGAAATTATGACCAATTTTGGGATTTAACCAAATTAGAAGAAAAAGATCAAGTTAAAGCTTAGTGAGGCTTACATTTTGATGTGTATAATGTCAAAGTGAGTATAATGCATACATAACATTATACATAGATGCTTTATACATCATTGGGTAGGACTTGCGATAAGTCTACCTTATTTATATTGGCATTATATTTATGTTATATATCATATATTTGACATATTCTAAATATGTATAAACTTGAATATAAAATGCATTTATCACTGATCGTTACATATGATGTGTCGCAACCGTCTTTCGGTTGTGCCCCGGAATTGGGCTTCGACTTGAAAAATGTGGATTGGAGTCGCCACCGATCATTTATTTAAAAATAAATGGGTTGATCAGATACCCTATTTCTTACCTGATCTGCGTCTTACCAGAAATATGTCGGGCTCGGGAGTCGGTTACGGTCAAGGAAGGATTAGCACCCTTGAACCGCCCTTTCGGTACTACGTAATTTCCAGTTGTCTTAATTAAGAAAAATGACAAGTTAAATTAAAAGGTAAAGTTTCGATCCTAATTACTTACCCTTGATTGATTTGAAAAAAAAAATCGAGAAATGTGTTAGATAAACAAGGTAAAGAAAACAAATAAGATACAAGGGAAAAATAAAATAAATAAGTAAGATAAGAAAAAAAAATAGTAAAGTAAAAATTATATATAGTAATATTTAAAAAAAGGACAAAATATAAATATAAATATATATATATATCAAAGTATTAATAAAATAAATAAGCTATATATATATACACCAAATACTTAAAAATAGAAAAGTTACCCTCCCAATTCACCGAAAGAGGGGGCTTTAGTAAGAAATAAGACAAAAAATGGGCCCTCTAGGTTAGTAGTATATAATATAATGTTTAATAATAATAATGATAAAGACACAAGGTTTTTTTTTAAAAAAAATAATAATATAATAATAATGAATAAAAAAATGAAAATAATAAAAAAATAATATAAATATATAAAATTATAATATATTACATAAATAAAGAAATAATCAAAAAAATAATTAAGATATATATATTAATAATATGTATATAAATAAACTATTAAAAGTATAAAGAATATATACGACTAGATAAAGATAATTACAATATATATATAGTAATATTAGACTTATAAGTAAAATATTAAAGAAATATATATATAATAATAATAATAAAATATAGTAAAAAAATCAAATGAAAATAATTTAATATATATATATATATACATATAATAATAATAACATGAATAATAAAAATAAATAAATAAAATATCCATATAATAAATAAAGGGACTAATATAGATTTTTAAAAAGCTCTTCCCCTCCTTTAACCGAAAATCAAATCGGTTTTTAAAAATAAGCCTCGGGGTAGATCTAGGTTCGAAACTTCGAAACCCCACCCATTTTGGTCATCGGCGCAACCCACGTTTTGGGTTATTCGAACCAAATCTCAAGAAAAATAACAAGCACATGCAAAAGAAAGAAAAAAGAAAATGCTACCTTTTATTTCCTTTTTGAATCCTTTACAATAGCTTTGCCTTTGTATCTTCCCATGCTTTCCTCTATGTTTTGTGTGTAAATCCTCCCTTACAATGGTGAGTTACAATGGCTATTTATAGTGCTTGTGGATCCTATCTTTAGCAATTTAAATCTTAGTAGAACTCTATCCTATTTTTAGGAGTTTGAATCCTAGCAAAATGTTATCCTATTTTTAGGAGTTTGAATCCTAAAATTCTATCCTATTTTTAGGAGTTTGAATCCTAGTAGGACGAAAAATGTGTGTTGACAGCTGCCCCTCTTTGCCCATAGTCGTGTAACGGGGATAGGGCAAAGATTAAAAGACACACTTTTCGTTCAGTGGAGTTGAAAATTAACTCTGATGTTTAAATAACTCCCTGTCGAATTGAGTTACGGATGACTCCTCCATCGTGAAGTCGAGTTCATCTTGAAATGATATGAAATTAAAGTCGTCGTTCGGAATTTGAATCAGCACGTGGCTTCCCGTTACCCTTCGGTCTTCTTCTCGGTTTAAAGACCTTGGATCGGAATCGAACTCAGAAATCTTCATTGACAGATAGCTTTTTCTTGACTTAAGCTATGCTGTTTGAAAATGGTTGTTTGTCACTAAGGCACGGCTAACCCAGGTCCACTTCTCGACTTGAAAACCTCGACTGCAACCGGAAAGTAGTGTGATTGATGTGTCATCGAGCTGAATGGAGTCGAACTCGACAATTTTGATGGCAGATAATCCTTCTTTGAGTTGGATATCCTTCGTCGTGAAGTTGAAATCCAAGTAAGTAGCATTGTTCCAAGTCCAATATCCTCCGTCATGAAGTTGAAATTGGCTCTAGAACCGAGAAATTTTTTGTTGACAACCAGCTGTCCCTTCGTTGTGAAGTTGAACTTGTGTTGTCTCGAGTCTAATATCCTTCATTATGAAGTTGAAATTGGCTCTGGGATTGGGAAGTTGTTGTTGACAAGCAGCGGTCCCTTCGTCGTGAAGTTGAACTTGCATTGTCTGGAGTCCAATATCCTTCGTTGTGAAGTTGAAATTGGCTCTGAAATTGGGAAGTTGTTGTTGACAAGCAGCGGTCCCTTCGTCGTGAAGTTGAACTTGCGTTGTCTGAAGTCCAATATCCTTCGTTGTGAAGTTGAAATTGGCTCTGAAATTGAGAAGTTGTTTGTTGACAACCAGTCGTCCCTTCGTTGTGAAGTTGAACTTGTGTTGTCTCGAGTTCCACGATATCCTCCGTCGTGGAGTTGAAATCGCGGATGGCCCCTTCTTTGTGAAATGAGCCTTGACTTGAATATCCTTCGTCGTGAAGTTGAAATCCAAGTATTGTATGTTGCGGGTGGACACAATTCCCTTCGTCGTGAAGTTGAAACCGTGGAGACCCCTTTATTGTGAAGTTTAGCTTCGAACTAGATATCCTTCGTCGTGAAGTTGAAATCCACTCTCGAGCAAATTGTGTCGCTTTGAGTTCAATATCCTTCGCCGCGAAGTTGAAATTGACTCTAGCTAAAACCTGAAAAAGTTATGCATATATGTGATGCTATGGATGCAATGCTCTTAGGTGTGCCTAAAATGCATATGCAACATATGTTATCTTGGGGCTCTGGAGAGAAATCTCGATCTCCAGTTGCCTGTCTGGAATCTTGATTCTTGAATCTTCAAATTTTGATCCCTGATCTTGAATTCTTCAAATGTTCAAATCTGATGTGCATATTCTATTTTTGATTTGAGAAATGCTTCTCGACCATCTCAAGTATGTGCCTGAGCTGAGTGTAACGGTTCAGATGATGTTTCAAAAGAAGTTGTCTTGAAAGAGATAGAATTCGTTTCAAGGGAAACGATCTCAAAGATATCTTTTGTTTCATGAAAAACGGTCTCAAGGGAAACAAAATTATGTTTTAAGGGAAATAAATTTGAAGATTTTGTGTTTCAAGAGTAACTGTCTCAAGGGAGACAAAATTTGTTTTAGGGGAAATAAATTCAAAGATTTTGTTTCAAGGGAAACTGTCTCAAGATAGACGAAATTTGTTTTAAGAGAAACTGTCTCAAGAGAGACAAAACTTAGTTCCAAAAGAAACTGTCTCAAGGGAGACGAAATTTGTTTCAAATAAAACATATTCAAATATTTTGTTTCAAGGGAAACTGTCTCAAGAGAGACAAAATTTATTTCAAGGGAAACTGTCTCAAGAGAGACAAAATTTTGTTTCAAGGGAAACTATATCAAGAGAGACGAAATTTATTTCAAGGGAAATGTTTTCAATGTTTATGTTTCAAGAGAAACTGTCTCAAGGGAGACAAAATTTGTTTTAAAAAAGCAATCTCAAGTGAGATAATCATCTGCATTAAATGAGACTGTCTCAAGCGAGACAGAATTTATATTGGAAATGTCGAATCTGAAAATGAATGTCGATCTTTCTATCTGTTGAGTTGGTTGAAGTGTAGCTTCTTGCTGCTGAGCTAAGCAACCGACAACAATCTGTAAAGGTGCTTTTGAATCGAGTATCCTTCGTCTTGAAGTCGAACTTGACTCTAAAGCTGTAAAAATTATGTACGTGGAAAGAAAATGATAGATATGATGCTCTAAAATGTATGCATAAGATGCATGTAACATGAATTGGTTATATTTTATCTCTTGAAAAAGGCCTGATAATTCGCATTAGGATGTTGAATCCCCAAAGATGCCTCAATATCCAAAAATGCCCCAATATTTGATGTTGAATCTTCAAAGATACCCCAAATGTTCCTCATTTCTTGCTTCATCATTGATTCTAAGCATGAGCTTTGTGTTTGAGAGTCACATGTCATTTACCAAGATCTACTCTAGAGAGACTGCCTTGTTTGAAAAAAAATGTTTTTCTTCCTCTTTTATGAAAATATCAATTAAAAGAGTTTCAAAAAATGTTTAATCTCAAGTTTTAAAAATATTGCCCCTATCACGGTTTTACAATTGAGACGAATCATAAAACTAGAGTTCATCGGATATCAAAGAATTAATTACAATGTTAATCCTTCAATAAATTATAGCTATTCGACAAATGCTAAGATCCAAGCTATCTTTGGGAGATAGTCAAGTAAGGAAAGGATAAAAAGTCTCAGGTTATTGTGTTTGGTCAAAGGTTTGGCATTTGATGCTCAAAGGTTTGGCATTTGATGCTCAAAGGTTTGATGGGATAGCCTGCATGCTCCTCTACTGGAAGTGTTCTTTGACTCCCAGTATTCGTGGTCACACTCGGATTGTGCGATGCCTTATCAAGGAATTTGTGTGATCGCCTCAGTTGCACAATTTTTATATTCGAGCCGTCTTTTCAGGTTTTCAACTCAAACCCTCCTTTGGTTTCAAGACGCTATTAAGGATGTACGTCTTGAACCCCCCTTTGTTATTTTTCTTTACCATGCATTAATTACATTGTTTTTTGCAAACAAGGATTAATCCTGATAGGCGGGATGAAATCTGAAGATAGTCTCTTCTGTTTAAAAATCCATGTATGATTAGAAGGGACTTTTAAGGCACGTAATGTAGGCCAGAGTTCATGGTTATGAAAGAAAAGGATAAATAGGCCCAAACAAGTGTTTCAGGGTGTTGAACCAAGGATCAATTCATTCTGATGCCTTCAATCCTGTCTTGCTCAATTTGGATCTGCTCATATGTGTTTCTCTGGATTTTCTCTGGATGTTCCATGATCTTCGAGTGAAGTGATTCAGAGATTCAAGAATGATTGTGCTTGATCAATCTCATAGTTTGAAGATTGATGTGCTATTTGTCTTTAGGGAATATTTGCATGTGCTTTTTGTTCCTCTTTCTTTTTGATTCTTGTTTTTTTCCTTTTTTTCCTTTTGTTCTTGTTTCTCTTTTTTCTTTGTTTTTCTTTGTTTTTTTTTGCTTCTTTTCTTTTTTCTTCTTGATTGGATCTTTGCACTTGTCATTTGGTCCACCTCGTGGTATCTCCTTTGGATTGATGTCTTCACTCATGTGAGTAGATTTCTTCTATATTGCCCCTCAGTGTGGAAGGTGATATTTGGTTAGGGTTGAATCAGAAGAAAAATACTATAGACTCAAAAGGGGACACAATGGATATATTTTTTCTCCTGTTGTGAAGGGATAAAGAAAGAAAGTCGTTCATCATTTCATACATGGAAGTCCTCACAAAAGAGGTATTCCAAGGGGGATAGATTTGCAGGATTAATTCTATTCACATGAAAACAGTGTAATTAATGCATGATAGGATTATTTCGAATTAATTGTTTTTTGTTTCTCCTTGCTCCCAACATGTCTCAATGTTCAGGCTCCTGGCGAGATGCCCCAATTTAGAAGAATGCTCCTGTTCAAATGAACAACTCAATGTCTTGGGTTTTAATGGTAAAAAAAAGGTTAACTTTGATTCTAAAAAGACAGTGGTGTGATCTTATTGACTCAAAGAAAGGTATGGGTGTATAATAAAGGTAAAGGCAATGCTCAAGAATTTCAAAGGGAGGTAATGTCAAAATCTGGTCTTTTTGATCAAGGTATTTCATTTTGGGGATTTGAGACAGGATAAGAAAGGTCTAATCTTGTCATATGTCAAAAATCTATAATTCTTGAAGAATTAAAAGAATCCTTAATTCATTTAATATCCGAAGAACTAAAGATTAAAATTTGTTCAATTGCTCCACCTTAGAAAGTAGCATAAATTCAATCGTTTAACAGATTAAGCGAAAGATCAAAGACGTGTTCAAACAAAACAATCCTCTAAGTGCAAATGGTATATGCCATGCCCCCTTCTTCGGCAAGCACCTTACAGGTTTCAGAGGAATGTTTGGGGCTTCTTACGTGGTAACAGCTAGCAGCTTCAACATCGTGGCCTTTAGGATATGGGGATTCTTTTCTTAGATCATCCTGGCAAGCTTTGTCATACAATCAGCTGATCAGGCTCCTACTGTTACAATATTGCTTCCATGTGGTTAAATTCACTTCATCGAGCCCTTCACGACTTAATTTCATGTTTGTGAAAATGCGTAAAATGTAGATGAAAATGCAAAAAGGCAAAAATGCAAAATGCAAGAATGCATGAAATATTCGAGGCATTGGTCCAGAAAAGTGTCCATTATTATAAATAATCCTTATTCAGACAAAAATGTTTTATCTTGTAAGAGACATAAAAACAATAAAATGTATGTTCGGACTAAATCTTCTAGACATCCATCCGAGATACTTTCTTCCATGACTCGACTGCTTCTTTGATCATCTTCTTATAACTGTCACCGTGATACATAAACTCTGATATAGATAATCCATATGTTGCTGGGACAAACTGATGTGCCCCATACTGTCTAAGTGCCAACAACGGAGCATACCCAACTGCACCTCAAAGTCCAAATAGGGTCATAGTGTCAGAATTCCCACACTTGAAAAGAACATCACTGAGGAACAACCAGGGGGCTCTCCAGGTAATATCCAGGTCCTGAAGATGAGTGAAGACTTTCATCCATTTCTCTTTTGAAGCGCCTTCATGTCCTGTCATGGTGATGAACTCTCTCAAAGGTGAATACGTAGTGCTAAATCTACAGTAGGCAACCCCATTAGTCTTCCAGAAGTGGCTGTGAATCTAGACTTGAAGGAACTGAACACATCCAATGAATCTACCTCCACCAGCTCTTCGGCAATGGTTGAGAGACCAAAAGGTCTCGGCTGAGATGGTCGGTGCTGGGTTGACTCGTTTCGGAAGTTGCTCAAATAGTTCCACCACGGCTGCGTCAATGCATCCCAAAACCTTCGGAAAGATGATCAAGCCATACAGACCTAGTGCAAAAAGGTCTATAGTCTTCCACTCATCAGGGTGGTCCTTCATTAGTTCCCTTATATGGATCCACTCAATTCCTTGCCCGTTACCTTTGTTTCAGAGTCGGTCAGTCACCCATTTTTCATCAACTCCTGCAATCTTAGCCAGTCCGTTCTTGAAAGGCTGACTCTTGATGTGTTTGATGTAGGCTCGCTCCAGTTTAATGCTTTCACAGTGCAATAGTGTAGTATACTCCTCGATGGTAGGTACCATGTCCTCCTGGTTAAAAGTGAAGCAACTGTATCCCAGGTTCCAAAATTGAACCAAGACTCTGATTAAGGACTCATCGGTCTTAACATGAAGCAAAAGTGCAATGTCACCATACCGCTGACTGAACTTCTGTTTCCGATCATTCTTCCAACTATCTCAGATGTCTCGAAGTTCTTGCACATTATTCTATTTTAGGCTGATAGAGGCGTAGCTAACTAGCTCTGACACATAGCTTCCTTGAAGACTGTCTCCATTTTCCTTATGAGTCTTCTCGGACCATAGTCGTACCTTGGGGTTTTTAATCTCTTGTATTACAACACCTTTGTCCATTAATTCGAATTATTTTGTGTATAACAAACGCTTTTTAGGGATTAATAGCCTCTTGTAATGATGCAAATGCTAGAAAACAATCACAAAGGCAAAAACGTTAGTAAAAAATAAAAACGAATGAAAAAAATGACCGAAAAAAAAACACAAAAAAAACATGGTTAAGGTAAAAAAACAATCCTAGGTTTTGGAAAGTGGTTTCAGGGTAGGCTATATTTCTCCATGGCCTCCTGGTTTAGGTTTTAAAAAACTGTACCCGAGTTCTCCTTGTCGGTGCCCCCTTAGGCTTGCCAGACCCTTAGTCCTAAACCCATCACAGGCTTGTGTGGACTAAGTTAAACTCGAGGGGACACATTCCCTTATGCCCGCACGGTGAATAAATTCACACGAAGACATAAGGTATATGAATCCCAAAGGCTACTTACTAGGCCCGCACGGTGAATAAATTCACACGAAGGCGTCGCTTTCACCCCCACTTAAAACAGGAATTGGAGCTCGGGTATAGAGCCTTAGATGAAAAAAAAACTTTGAAGTCTGAAATCATGAGAAAACGATTAGTCCAACTATTTATTCGAAAATATTTTCGAAAATATAATCATGAGAAAACTTACCCTTTTCGTTAAAAAGACAAAAAGACAACTGGAAATTACCTTAGCCTGACTCACTTACCTGTCCCTAGCGGAGTCGCCAAGCTGTCGCAACCGTCTTTCGGTTGTGCCCCGGAATTGGGCTTTGACTTGAAAAATGTGGATTGGAGTCGCCACCGATCATTTATTTAAAAATAAATGGGTTGATCGGATACCCTATTTCTTACCTGATCTGCGTCTTACCAGAAATATGTCGGGCTCGGGATTCGGTTACGGTCAAGGAAGGATTAGCACCCTTGAACCGCCCTTTCGGTACTACGTAATTTCCAGTTGTCTTAATTAAAAAAATGACAAGTTAAATTAAAAGGTAAAGTTTCGATCCTAATTACTTACCCTTGATTGATTTGAAAAAAAATCGAGAAATGTGTTAGATAAACAAGGTAAAGAAAACAAATAAGATACAAGGGAAAAATAAAATAAATAAGTAAGATAAGAAAAAAATAGTAAAGTAATAATTATATATAGTAATATTTGAAAAAAGGAAAAAATATAAATATATATCAAAGTATTAATAAAATAAATAAGCTATATATGTACACCAAATACTTAAAAATAGAAAAGCTACCCTCCCAATTCACCGAAAGTGGGGGCTTTAGTAAGAAATAAGACAAAAAATGGGCCCTCTAGGTTAGTAGTATATAATATAATGTTTAATAATAATAATGATAAAGACACAAGGTTTTTTTTAAATAATATAATAATAATGAATAAAAAAAACGAAAATAATAAAAAATAATATAAATATATAAAATTATAAGATATATTACATAAATAAAGAAATAATCAAATAAAAATAATTAAGAATATATATATTTAATAATATGTATATAAATAAACTATTAAAGTATAAAGAATATATACGACTAGATAAAGATAATTACAATATATATAGTAATATTAGACTTATAAGTAAAATATTAAAGAAATATATATATAATAATAATAAAATATAGTAAAAAAATCAAATGAAAATAATTTATATATATATATATACATATAATAATAATAACATGAATAATAAAAATAAATGAATAAAATATCCATATAATAAATAAAGGGACTAATATAGATTTTTAAAAAGCTCTTCCCCTCCTTTAACCGAAAATCAAATCGGTTTTTAAAAATAAGCCTCGGGGTAGATCTAGGTTCGAAACTTCGAAACCCCACCCATTTTGGTCATCGGCGCAACCCACATTTTGGGTTATTCGAACCAAATCTCAAGAAAAATAACATGCACATGCAAAAGAAAGAAAAAAGAAAATGCTACCTTTTATTTCCTTTTCGAATCCTTTACAATAGCTTTGCCTTTGTATCTTCCCGTGCTTTCCTCTATGTTTTGTGTGTAAATCCTCCCTTACAATGGTGAGTTACAATGGCTATTTATAGTGCTTGTGGATCCTATCTTTAGAAATTTAAATCTTAGTAGAACTCTATCCTATTTTTAGGAGTTTGAATCCTAGCAAAATGTTATCCTATTTTTAGAAGTTTGAATCCTAAAATTCTATCCTATTTTTAGGAGTTTGAATCCTAGTAGGACGAAAAATGTGTGTTGACATGATGTTTATCATGAACATAAATGATATTTAACAAGAATGATATTTTGGGTATGAACTACCCAATGTTAAATTATGATAATATACTTTGCCATGGATGGATCAAATAAAATAGACTATATGCCCAAGTAAGTCATTGAGGGACAGGGTATAGTTAGCATGCCATAGAGTCTAGCAACAACTGCATATCGATTAAGTACTTCGGTGCATATGGTGGGCATGACCTTATGTGTAAGCACTTTAGTGCATATGGTGGGAACGATCTTATTTGTAAGCACTTCGGTGCAAATGGTGGGCACGACCTTGTGTGTAAGCACTTCGGTGCATATGGTGGGCACAACCTTATATGTAAGCACTACGGTGCATATATTTGACTTGAATACCCACGATCCTCAGGGTTTAAATTGGGCTATGGTTTATTGGTTAATAAATGATAAACAGACAAATAAGCTTGCGAGCTTATGGGATAAATGAAAAGTATATTGGTAAGAAACTTTATATCTGATTATATCATGTTAATTTATGGCAACATGGTTGGAATACATGTAAAGTGATCACATTGCATTGTATATTATTATTACTCATTTATATTTATATGTTGCATTTCTTTGAATATTTATATGATTGCCTCACTAAGTGTATACTTAGCGTGTGATGATTTTCACGTGTAGGAAAAAGGGAAGAAAAAGAGTAAGGAGCTGAGCTTGGCATCAATCACCAAGGAAATATTTACAGGTAACAATGATGACATCCTACTGTGTTATAAAAGTTCTAGCTGGCATGTATACGAGAATGAAATGTCTGCAATTTATTAATATAATTAGTATTAAATATAATTAATAATATGAATAAATATTATAATATTAAACTATGTTTAGCAAAAATTAATTTGGGTTTTAAATCAAACATGTTAGAAAATCTTATTTATTTTATGAAAATCGAACATAATTGTCTATCACTGCTTGAAATTGGTTTTGAATTGACAACCAACAATATTATATTACGATTTTTCTCTGAATAATTATTTTAAAATAATTGTTCAAGTTATGAAACTAGAGATGTTTGAATGTAACTAAATTGTACTCAGTTCATTAAAGAAATGTTTTGAATTTTTGATGTGACATCTATATCTCGTATTGGTTTGCGTATATGGGTTATGGGTATTACACTGCTCAATTTACTTATTTTTTTCAATTGATCCTTTAGATGATCCTTGTTTGGATACGATGAGTCTTCTTGCAAGTACTTCTGTTGCATCGTATATCTTTCCTCCCGACACTATTACTCCATGCAATACGTGCGTATTCATTCATAGGCCGACACCACACGTTGCACCGATAAAGCATCCATTGTCAGATATGCACGATGAGATCCACCAAGTGCATGACTGACTTGATTCCATCGAGACAAATCTCACCGAGATCCTCTCTTACCATTGTCTAGGCACATCTCGACGCGGCCACGACCATCATTAAATTGATGAGTATTTTTGTTCCCTCTCTTTGATTTATCGATTTTAATTGCTAATTTAGGCGTTTAAACTTGTTTTCTGCATAGGATGTCAGATTATAGAAAATTAAATGGTGTGATTCTACATTTTTTTTTAATTTTTTTTGAAATCAATGTCTACTTAGTGGGCATGGCCTCATTTAACGTGGCGTCCAATCAACAACTTCTAGATAGTCCAATCAGTAGTTTCGTAAAGACGGGAGACTCAGCTGTAAATTCAAATTTTAAATTAATATTTATCTTTTTTTAGGATTTAATTCAAACAAATTCCAAGAATTATTTGCTATCATTTCTGTTACAATTTTAGGTTTTAGGAGAGTAAAAATACCCCACCGGGGTATGCTAAAAAACGTATATTATTTTCATTTGTTCTTAGTTTTCTTTACTTTACAAAATTTATTTTCTTTTACTTTTGTTTTTTCTCTACTTTTCTTTAAAAAATTTCTTTATTTCATAGCTAAAGGTTGAAGCGATAACTCAATTTCGATCATGAGAATTGAAAAGCACCTCATACCCTTCGGGTTAAATTTTCAATTTTTTGGAATCCAGGATTGGCAATCAGCCATCCTTTTGCAATAAAAACATTTTTCTTTCAAAAACTGCATGTTAGATTCATTACAATTTTGATTAATAGTTGGGAGGAAGGACCGACTTGTAAAACATTTGACTTCTTGTGAACACACTTAGCAACGGTTCGCTAAGGAAAACTGAAATGGGTTCATTTCTCATCAAGACACTATAATCCAAGTTAGTTTTGTCCAAAACTAAAATAGATTTGGTATTAATAAATAATTTTCGTGTTTAGTCCATATAAGGACTAGGATCCAAAGATTGATTTTGGATGATCAGTTCATTTTAGAGAACAATAAGTTACAGGAGTTGGGCCTGTAGACTTTAATCGACATGAATCCAAAGCTAAGATCCTATTCGATGATCGAAGAAATTGAGGGAATGCTAAAGCGAGAGGCTGACTTTATTTCCTAGAATTTTCATCTTTACTTTATTTAAATTACTTTCTTTATTACCTTTAGATTCAATTTACTTTTTATAAACTATCAACAAATCCATCCTTCTTTATTCATCTTACAATTTCTACCTAGATCGAAAAATCAAGAACCAAATTTTTTATAACTTCCATAGTCTCTGTGGATCGACCCTTACTCTCCCTATTACTATTCTCTACTTTCTTTTTATTGAGATTAAGGATAAACTATTTGACATATAAACAACGTGTGTCACTCTCTCAGATTCTCTGGTAATATGTTTGATTTTTTTATTGAGACAATTTCTTGGCAAAAAATGTTGGAACAAATTTGATGATAGAGATGTTCTTGGCGCGTGGATGAGTGAAGGGAACACATGAGATACACGCGCGTGGTTTGGCTTCCATGATTGGTGGCTGGTGGTACTTTGGGAAAACCCTAGGGTTCCCAACATTGTTAAGGTTATGGGCTTTGTTAGGCTCTCTTGTAATGGTTTGGGTAATGGATAAGAGTGGCATTTGGATCGTTTGTATTGGAACTACAAAACAAAAGCATTATATTAATAAAAGTATCTCTTATTTTCAAATATATATATATATATAATCAAATAATACTTACGATAATTAAAAGTAATACTAATAATAGATAGTAATAATTAAAATAGATAATAATGTAATATTAAATTATATAATAATTATGTATAATACTAATAAGGGTAATAATAATGTATATAATAATAATTAATAATAAGTAGTAATTAATGATAATTGGTAATAATAAATAATAATAATAAAAGATAAAATAAAAATACAATGAAATTTAAATTTAAATTTAACTCTGAACGAAAACGAGTGTCTATAGTTATCCCTCTTTGCCCATTATCATGTAAAGAAAATAGGGCAAAGACAAAAAGGAAAAAGTTTTTTTCCGATACCAAATTTAAATGTCCGAGACAACAATAATCTTCTCATTTTAAGATAAACTCTGAATATAGTATTGTTTCCTTAATGTCAATACATATTTATTTCTTTTTCCATAATCATTAAGTCTAAAAACAACCTACTACATTGAAATCGAGGATGCCAAGTCGTGGTTAGTGATTGACGCTAAGCTAGGGAAATGATCTTACTCCTTTCTCTGAATGTCGCTAACTCGTAATCGGTGGGTGACTTGTTCCTCCTTCTAAAATATCTTGAATCTGGGAATGATCTTACTCTTTCCTCTGAAGGATTATAAGACGTAATAGTTGGGTGATTGATTATTTTGCTTGTGGAATTCAAGTTGAGATATATTCATCCTCTTGTGAAATAAGTCAAATTTTTTTTGACTCCTCTCAGCGAATTAAGTCAAGATGAAATGTTCTTCACGTCGGATATCCTCCGGTGTGGAGTTGAAATCTAACTAAAAAATTTAGGCTGGGAAGTATCTCCTCATCGTTGAGCTAAACTAAATCACACTCAATCTTGAATATGAATTCGAACCCAATATCCTCCTTCGTGGAGTTAAAATTAACTTTTAAACTATTTAACTAGAAAGTGGTGCATTGTCGTTGAGTTAAGATAAATTGCATTCAATCCTTGATGCAGTTCTGGGTCAAATATTATTCGTCGTGATGTTGAGACTTGGCCTGAAAATTTCAACTAGAAACTAGTTCATCGTCACTGATTTAAGTTAGACAACATTTGATTCTGAATTGGTTTTAGAACCCAATATCCTTCATATGGAGTTGAAATTGACTTCAAAAAGATCTGTTTGAAAGATGGCTCACCGTAACTGAGTTAAGGCAAAATGCAGTTGGTTCTTGATGTGCTTTCGGGTCAAGTATCATTTGTCGTGAAGTTGAAACCTGTCTTAAAAACTTTAACTAGAAACTAGTTCCTCCCCACTGAGTTAAGCTATAATACAATCAATTCCAAATTGACTTTCAAACCCAATATCCTCCACCATGGATTTGAGATTAACTTCAAAACGATTTGACTGGAAAATGGCTCCTCACAGTTGAGTTAAGCCAAAATGCAGTCAGTTCTTGATGTACTTTCGGGTCAAGTATCCTTCGTCATTAAGTTGAAGCCTAGCCTGAAAACTTCAATTGGAAACTAGCTTCTCGTCGTTGAGTTAAGCTAGAATGTATTTGACTCCAAATTGGATTTCGAACCCAATATCCTCTTCCGTGGATTTGAGATTGACTTTGAAAAGATTTGACTGGAAAGTGGATCATCACCGCTAAGTTAAGCCAAAATGCAGTCGGTTCTTGATGTACTTCCTAGTCAAGTATTCTTCATCGTGAAGTTGAAACATGGCCTGAAAACTTCAATTGGAAACTAGTTCTTCACCGTTGAGTTATGCTATAATGATGTCGATTTTGAATTGGCTTTCAAACACAATGTCCTTCGTTGTGGAGTTAAGATTAACTTCAAATAGATTAGATTGGAAAATGGCTCCTCACCGTTGAGTTAAGACAAATTACAGTCAATTATGGATGCACTTCCCGGTTAAGTATGCTTCGCTGTGAAGTCGAAACTTGACTTGTAAACATCAATTGGAAAGTAGCTTTTCATCGCTGAGTTAAGCTAAATCACCATCGACTTTGGGTATTCATGAAAACCTTGGTTAAAAGATAGTTCCTCATTGTTAAGTTAAACTATGTTGCGGGTGACTCCTCCATCGTTAGTTAAGTCAATCCTGAACATCTTTCGAGCTCAATATCCTTCATCGTGAAGTTGAAATTAACTCAAAATCTATTGACCTTTTGTAGGCCAAATTGATTAAGATGTAGCTTCTTAACAGCCACGTTATGGACGACTCCTCCGTCACGAGTTAAGTCAATCTCAAGTGTACTTTGAGTTCGATATTCTTCACTGTGAAGTTGAAATTGTCTCGAACAATTTGCAAAATTGTGTACATGTATGCAATGCAAGTGAATGTCATGTCCTTATGCATGCCTAAAATTCAATTGTGTCATTTTTGGAATCTTCATTTTTGAAAAGAAGTCTCGAATTTCTTCTGCTAATCTTTACATTCTCTCATCTTAAAAATTTCTTGATGTTTTGTAAACGACTTTAATCGTTCCGTTTTATGGAGTCATTATTTCTTCATGAATCAAAGAATTTCTTTGGGTATCTTGAAACATTTATATGAGTGTGTCTTTTCCAATACTCATTTTTTCGAAGCATAAAGGCCATCAAGATTGAACTCAAGCCATTCCCATAAGTCTCGTATCGAAACCTCTATTAGCCTCTAAAACACCTGCACTTTCTAGAAAATTTTTGTATAGTAATACAAAATGATCTCTTTTCGAAATGAATAAATTACTTTTACTTAATTTCAATGTGAGATGCGAATAACAATTGGGCTTTCAAAGGAAAGGGATTTTTGTCTTATTTATACGAGTGGAAAGTTTTTTTTTCAAGCACATGGAAAATGATTTGAAAAAAGAAAGAAAATAAGGAGCAGATTGGTGCCCCATATATCAATGATATAGATTCATTTGAACTAGCATGTCATTCAGTGACTCGTGTGTAGCTTACATCACAGAGACCTCAAAGGTCATTTTAATGGTGCAAAATTCCTCCCAAATCATCAAGTTTTCTAATATTTTTGGATGATGTAACCGAATCTCTGGCTATATTCAATTTCAATCTGATACTTTCACTAATAATGTCTTTTCAATTTAGAACATTCTTGTGTACGAATCCTGACTCGTTACTCAAGTCACCCTTTGTAGGTTTTCAACTTGAAGCCTCATTTGATTTCAAAACGCCCTTTACGACTTTTCATCTTAAACTCTCCTTTATTGTTTTATAAAGAATTTAGAAATAAAAGACTAAATCTGCATGCAAGATGAAATATTAAGATAATCTCTTTCATTTAGAAATTCGTGTATGAGTAGAAATGACTTTTTAGGCACATAACGTAGGTTAATTAGGGCTCACGGTTATGAAAGAAAGTGATATACATGCTCAAACATACATTTAAGGGTGATTGAACCAAGGATCAAATCATTCGTTCGTTTTCCTCGAATTTATTTCATCAATTATTTTCTTCTTGCTTCTTTTTTATCCTTCTATATTATCCATTTGGGGGGGTTTCACCCTAGAGGTCATTCCTTTGACAATTTGAATTTTAGAAATAGCTTCAATTGACCAACATCGTGGTTTGAGATCACTTCATTTGTGGGAGTCTTTACACATGCCCTTTTTTGTCCTATTTTTTTCGAATTTGATATCTCAACTTTTTGAGTACAAGTTATCTCTTATCACTCTTGATTCAAAACATATCACATTTGGTTAACCAAGCAGTGTTTTGTCGTTGATTATCTTCACTCGTGTGAGCATATTTTTCTTCGCCTTGCCCCTTGTGTGGGGAGTGATCCTTGGTTAGCGTTAAATCAAAAGAAATATATTTAAAGCTCAAATGGGGACATCAAGATATATGTTTTACTTTTTTGTGAAAGGGATAGAAAAAAAAGGTCGTTCATCATTTTATACATAAAGATCTTCATGAAAGAGATATCCTCAAGGGGATATATATTCAAAGTTAATCTTTTATTAAAAAAAACATTAATGCATGATGATTATTTTTTCTATTTTGATTTTCTTGATTTTTTTTTCTTTCTGCCCCATCATCTGAGCTCATTCTTCTCATATTATCTTGTTACTCAATGTCATTCGAATGTTGTGAACTGAAAGTCACCATTTCGATGTTGGCCACCAAAGTACTTTGAGTCCCATTTGTCTACATTTTTGTTACACTGACTTGCATTTTGGCTTGATTTGGTAGTTTATGGATTATGATGTTTTTGCCTAGCCTCGGCATATCTTGATATGTTTATCCAAACGCATAAAT
This sequence comes from Hibiscus syriacus, assembly GCF_006381635.1. NCBI lineage: Eukaryota > Viridiplantae > Streptophyta > Magnoliopsida > Malvales > Malvaceae > Hibiscus > Hibiscus syriacus. The sequence goes on along the minus strand of NW_024062641.1, from coordinate 3,226,852 downwards.
CATTCAAACTTTGTTGTGCTTCAGCAGAAAAAGTTGTCTATTCCTCAAATCCTAAGATTTTGATCTTTTCTTTATGAGGCATAATTTGTTTATCCTCTTTTGCCATTTTCAATAACTCGAAAGCCAAGTTATATTTTTTCTCATTGCCACACTTTTCAATTTCTCAAACACATATAAATTGCTCAAAAACAATTTCTGGATCAGTGTCATTGTTATCCATATCATTGATATCCATATCATTGATATCTAAGACTTGAAGAAAAGTGAGGGGGAAAATATATACACACATACATGCGAGAGAAATCATCTCACATAAAAAGTAAAAACAAATAATACATACACACACAAAGAATTAATGAATACAGAAGACGTTTCCAGATAAAAATTTAGAATGCATCCTTTATTGAAACTAAATAAGAATAGCTTATTCACCCTGAAAAAATATCATATATTGCCTTAGGTATGACCAATTAGGGAAAGTTTTGGTATTACTCTGAAAAAGATTTGAAAACCAGATCTATCAATCATGTTTGCACTATCTTCCATTATGTCATTTCCAACTGTGATTACAAACTTTGGCATTGATTGCGCCACCGCTTTTTCAGAAATCCCAGCCCCAAGGATGTTTGCAAAGTTTAATCTAGCTAATTCTTTGACTATATGGCTAATCATAGAAGCCTAACCTTGCACGATGGAATTTAGAACAATCTTTTGATTCATAATCATATCTTGTTGCAGTCTTAAAAAACCATCTTCTAACTTCTCAATCTTTGTTCCATTTACTTTGCTTTGGATCAAATGTTGTAGGGATATAGTGAGTCTAGTGCTTGTTCCTTTCACGATAAATTGTTCTTCATTAGTCACTTATGTATAATGAATGATGATTAAAATGTTAGAGAAATTAAAATGCAAAAAAAAATTCAAAATGTATGATTAATGCATGAATATTTGGATGTATTGATCCAAAAATATATGTCATAATAAATAACCTTCATTCAAAAAAAAGTGTTATTACAATGAGACCAAATACATTTTAGAGGTACTTGAGCTAGATCTTCTAAACTTTAGATGGTTTTAAGCATGTTGACAAGTCTCCTTGCTTCATCGTCATTGATCGGGTACCTTGTTTCCCCAGTTCCTCTTCCCAAGTCTTTCAGGTGATGAGTCATCTTGTGACATTGACTAGGAACTCCCAAATGATTTCATCCCTTATCGTCACTTTTATTAAGCTCGTTCCCATCAAAAGTACCACTTGCTATCCTCCATCAGATGAGACTAGCTGAAGTTCGCTCGCTTTCTTCACGCACAATACTTGTTCCTTGTGCATTTGGAGAGACTACTTTAATTCCATTATGCTTTTGATTGACTTGATCTACTATCACAATCTGTGTCAGGTTTTAAATGGATTCGATCTATCTAGACCCTTTCATAGTGCACCGAAGTCATGTTTTCCTCGATAGTGGACATCATGTCTTCAAGTTTCTACTTGCCCCATATGCTTCGTAGCTTCCGGACGTCGTACTGCTCAATCGAAGTGCAGCCAGCTAACTCTTGACACGTAGCTATCTTGTAGACTGTCTAGTTTCTCTTTTCGAGTCATCTCATACCATAGTTGTACCTCCGCATTTTTAACTTTTTGCATCATAACCCATCTTATCCATGAATGAAAACTATTCGATGTTGACGATCGCGGATCAACACCTCTATGAAATGATACAGATGATATTACATAAAATGAAAAAGAACAAAAGAAAATAAGTTAGTGTGGTGAGTTAATAAAAACAAAAGTATGACAGTTCCTACCCCACGTGATATCTACCCTGAATGCTTTGTTTCTACCCGAACATGATTTCTATCCTGCATGTTTTTTGATAGAGTAAATTCTAAAGGCATATATTTCAAGTTCGCATGCTTTGAGCAGTAAATTTAAGGCAAGAAAAAGTCAATCAAGCATGTGGTTTTGGGGTAGGCTTTAATCTCACGCAGCAACATGGTTTTAGTTTTAAAAAAGGGACATGAGTTCTCTTTGTCGGTGCCCCTTGGGCTAGCCAGACCCTTGATTCTAAACTCATCACAGGCTTATGAAGACCAAGTTCTCTTTACAGGTTGCAGATTATCAATGTTGATGATACTTAAAATATGACATAAAATTTACGGGACAAAAAAGGAAAGGTACAAATAGCATGGGAATGCCAAGGGATTGTACATTGACCACGGTGAATAGCATAAAAATTCCACTAGGAAAAGGAAGTCTTCTTTCAAAGGGACTAACAACTGTAGCAAAACCACGCTCAAGGAAACCTGTGCTAGGTCAACAAGATCATCCTTCAAGCTCAGTGACAATGTCAATACATCCTTATCAACAAGATCCAGCACTACACTTATATTCTTTCCCCATTCAAAATTTTTAAAAAAAATGTCAAGCAAGGAAAATATTGCAACATAAAGATTCAATGGCCATCAGTTAAGCTTACTTTCTATACCTAAGAAATCTACGAGTACAGTCGGTAAAAAGGCTCCTATTCAAGGCCGCAGGAAATTAAGAAATATCTAGTTAGGTAAGTGCAAAATCAACATGCATGTTCTACAGAGGGCCAAACTAACCAGGAAGAAAACAGTAACTGCAATGTCCAATGAACGCATGATTACTAGTTCAATTTACATTATGGATTTGTACTAAATAAATGTGCAATGCAAAAGCTATATGTAAAGCATATTTTGCAATATAACTATATTTTCCTGCGCAGATCTTTTAAGCTTGATGGCAACCGAAAGGAGATGAGTTTGTTATCATATAGTGACATCGTTAGAAAGGTCTCTTGTCCGGTAAATTTATGCTATACTAAATAATAATTTTTAACATCTACCGACATCTGGAACTTGAGTGCAAAAGATCCATGAAATTTCGTTAAAACATGCTACAAGAAAGACTCGCCTCTTCAATGGATTCATGGTAGTAAACAACTCCACTCTTGAATTCAGACCGGTTCTGAGGAAACATCAAATACTCCCCAGATTTAATCAACCAATCATGGTTCTTCAGATATGCTGCTAGCTTTGGATGAGCCACATTCTTGTACAATATCTGCCAAAACAATTAGATTGCCACAACATTAGAACTCAAAATGCATTAGCATATATTCAAATTCATAACAGAGAACAAATCAACCTCATTCTATATGTATACAACCTTCAATTTACTTTCCGGCCAGTGCACTGGAGAATCATTACCATCATGGGAAAGGGGAACAAGACACATTGGAGGAGCTTTGGGGCAAGTCCTCTCTCTATGCCCGTAGCCCTGCAACCTTCTGAAGCCACTTTCAACATCAATACATGGCATATAATTATGCTTGCTCCTTGTGCTACATATTTTCCAACTATAATGAGCTTTCGGATGGAAAACAAGACTTTTAATCAGGGATTTAAATAGCATTCGTGGTCGTGTCGCGTTTATCACGGTTGTGGATATAACGGTTATCATCCCGGTTACTGCGGATGTCGCGGTCGTGAATTTTTTTAAATTTCGCACAATTTACCCTAAAACATAATAATTATAATTATAATGTTAAGGAGTGATTAAAATAGTAGCAATCTGAAAGTTTAAAAAATAAATTGAAAAAATTTCAAGTTCAATGAGAAAATAGGAGAGAATAGAAAGTTAAGTGATGATTTATGTAGTTTACCCTAATTAAAAAGAATAGAAAGTTAAGTGACCCGAACCACCGCAGTTTAGTCTTCTGCCCTCTCTAACCATCTCCTACCTCCTTCTCCCACTATTTCATCCCAACATATTCTTTTCCTTCCCCAAAACAAATGGATCAAATGGGTTTAACCATATTGTTATATTAAACCAAAATTCTCTTTTATTCTATGATTTTTTCAATCCACGTATAATGAGGAATCAACCGCTCCAGTGCAGTGGTTTCATACTTTCATTTTTCTCTGATTTTTGACTCCTCGTCTCCTCCCTTGTTTCCTCTTTGGCCTCCACTCTTTAATTATTTATTTTCTCATGGGCCACGGCTAAAGTTTGGTCGATTGAGCACATCTCTTTCTTTTTGGCCTCCGCTGCTTCTACTTATTCTTTTTTTTAGTCACGGTTGAATAATGAGGATAGGTCCCGTTATCGACGTTATTTACCGTTAAACGCTAAATTGCGGCCGCGACGGACCGTTATTGGTGTGAATCCATTACCAACCACAAAAATCATGAAAACTAGATTTCGGATGGCAGTGCTACCGCAATATCACAGCCGCTATCAAATTTTTGGTCCGCAATTTGAAACCCTGCCTTTGATCTTTCTCTTCTACCCATCATTCTCTTTTCTACCATTTCCTCGGGCTCTTGTTCCACTGATTCAACAAGATCAGCATCGCCTTCAATCTCCCCCTTTTCTTCTTCACCATCTAAACCTTCTTCGTTGCCATCCACTACTACATCTCCCTCCATTTCTGTCTCCTTTTTGGCTTCTTCACCTTGAGATTCTTCTTGCTTCTGTTTCTCTTGATTTTCTTTTGGTACTTCACTAGATACCTTTGGCATATCCTTGTCCCTTACCTGTTTGAAACATGTTTCTCATTCTTTTTCCCATGTTAATGAGCAGGTTAAGGAAAAGACCCGTTCACCTTTTTCTCATCTTTTTTCTTTAAATTTGGATTCGACCTTTTTGTGATCATTTGAATCACGTTTTTCTAATTCATTTCCCTTGGATTTGCTTACCATTGTGCTTGAAGCTACAGGTTCAGCGATGTCATCAAAGTTCTCACTTTGAACAGTAACAGAAGTAGAAGGTGAAGAGAAAATGGACCAAACAAAAATAAAACAAAGATCCAAGATCGCCACTGCTGTCATCTTTACACAAACCCCATGCTGGCGCTTCACTTGTCGACCAAACCGAGCTAAAGCCATGTCCTTTATGTTTCTCAAGGGTCTCAATAAATGCTCCTAGATGTAAACAAAAACAGCACACCAAACAACGAAATCTAGTTCTCAGATGGGAGAAAAACAAAGGATGAAAATAGATATGCTAGTAGCAAGAAAGATTTGTCGAAATCTGAAATGAAGCTTGAAAAAAACTGGAAGCCTCTGACCCTCGAGTTATAATTAGAATGAAAGTGAAAAAAAAAGCAGTAACAAGGATTAGCTTTCGAGAAGTGAAATCTTAGAGTACCCGGATTTGGAAAACGGGTAATTAAACATGAGGTTTATAATTTTTAGGGAAAAGTATATAAATAGTCCCCTAACTTTTAGGTATATTTCATTTTGGTCAATCAACTTTTGAAAATTGCAATAAAGTCATCTAACTTTTAGATCGTTTTCATTTTGGTCTCTACCATTACCTCCATTAGTTTTTGCTAACGTGGATGTAACACCCCTAACCCGTATCCGACCCGGATCCGAGTCCGAGATATCACATTGACTTTTCAAAACTCTTTTCTTTACAAATCCATAAAATCTTAAATTCATCATTTAAGAAAATGAGTATTTTACATTAATAAATACAATCAAATTGTTTTACAAAACCGATCAGAGCATATTCAATTCAAATCTTGTAACTACAAGTCAACTAAATTTTATAAAACAAAATACATATATTCAATATGTTTCTGATCTTATCTTCGTAAGGAAGATGCTGACCTGTCTTGCTCATCTTTACTTCTCTTCTCGCTTTCCAAACCTACGTGTGAAACACTCACACGCTAAGTCAATGACTTAGTGAGGCATGAAAAACATGTAATATTACTCTACTCATATCAATACAATTAATACTATCATATCAATGCAATTAATACTATCATATCATATAAAAAGCATATATCCTTTCATATAACCGATACACACATATACATATATCATTAACATGCTTATCAGTACTTATAATATTATCAATAATTTCTTTTTATCATATAAGCATATACTGAACATTTCTATACACATCATAGAACACATATATCATTTCACAACAGATCACACATAGTATCATACCAATTAATTTATTTACTCTCTTTAAAGCCCATGTACACTTCTGAGAATTTAAGGTATGTGAGTACATAGAGGTTGTGCACATATGCTGTCACCACAGCTCGTATAATTCCCACTAGAGGCGCGTAGAATTTGTCCCAAAGGACCACTATGTCTCGAAGGACCACTATCCATATGTTTCAACGAACATAGGTAACTGTCCATTTGTCCCGAAGGACATAGGTAATCTTGTCCATATGTCCCGAAGGACATAGGTAACCCTTGACTCTTGGCATGCCAACTATACCTCTAGCTCTCAATACAAATAACATGGGCATTATTTTTATACTTATCACATAGTCACTTGTTCATATCACATAATACTTTCACATAGCTCTTTATCCCATTCTCATATGATCACATAATCATGTAGTTCACTTCCATATATTTCACATATCATTTATACATGTAATCCCATGGTTTATTTCTCGTGTAATTCATGTCACTTCTCATATGATTTCATATTCATACGTCACATAGCTCATATCACTTTGCATGGTTTCACATAAACATATATCATATATTGTTCACAAATATTTTCCATATAACTAATATCATATGATTCATATCTTATTCTTATATCATCATATATATCATCTATATTCATTCATTTAATCTCTTATGTTCATATATCACATATTCATATCATTCATTATGTCAATATCATATAACTTATGTAAACATATATATCACCTATATCGGTTCCTATGTCTTATCACACTAACATATATTCATACAAATCATATCACACATACAATGACATATAACTCATACACTCATAACAAACACATGCTCATGTTCAAGAATTCATGCATAATACTATAGAAAATAGACTTGTCGCAAGTCTTATTTCCATTAAACATCATATACTATCTAATATGCACTCACCTAGCCTCACTAGTCAATACAGATCTCTTATATTTCCTTCAATCGATCTTACTTTCCAAATGTTCCGGAACTTGTTTAGGCTTAGTATCTACATAAATATAATTTCCAAGACGATTATCAGAAGCCTAACATTATAATTTGATTCTAATATCTTAAGCTAATTGATTAACATATTTCACATTTTTCCATTAAGGGGTATCGGTACACTACTGGGGTATCGGTACCCAAATTAAATTTGGCATTCACAGGTATTGTTACCTGTCTGTGGGTATCGATACACAGGTATCAGAACCACCCCTTTAGGTATCGATACATCGTGAAGATGTTCTTCAAAATTGGTCTTAGGGTATCAGTACCCATTCATAAGGTATCAATACCCCTTGCCCAGAATAGACTGTTTCACCCAAAAATAATCAGCTCTTTACTCAATTCTTCTATTTTTAACTCTCTTATTTCCATAAAACCCAACTACAAGCACCTTAACTAACTTCTATCATTCTAATACCTTATTATCTTCCATATCTCATTCAAATTCTTAAAACTAAGAATCTTACTAAATTTTCCATATAATCCAAACTTAGTTTTAACACTTATAACTTCTTATTCACACTTATGACAAGTCAAATTCAACTTTCAAATTTATTTAAACCTTCTTATTCAAAATTTCACTTAAAAACATTATATACTTAGTCTCTCCTAATATTTCCATTTTTGAGTTTTTACTTATCTTTAGACTTCCTTAAGCTTTCTTACTATCCAAAGAATCAAAACCCATCATAAAATTAAGGAATAATCAACTCATATGAAACTCACCTTGCAACTGAGCTCACGGGAAGAAGAAGCAAGTTGAACCATCTTTCCAGACTTTTCTTTCCCTTCCTTCTTTTCCACATGTTATATCATATATAAAGGAGAAATAAAAAATCTTTCTTATGAAATTACCATTATACCCTTCAAACTTTTCATAATTACCATTTAATCCAATACTAAAATATTCTTATTTAAGTCCTTGAACTTTTAACTTATTTTGAAATCGGACACATAGTTTTCAAAATTTGTAATTTAGTCAATAACCCTGAATTTGGGATGTTACAGTGGCACTTAACCCCATTAACTCCCCTTCTTCTTCTTCAATTAATGATTGTTTATATGTAGTGCAAACATCATATATAAATGAAGAATATAGTTGCAAAATTATAAGCTTGTGTGAACTTATAAGCTTGTTAAGTTATCTTTTGGAAGTTCCCTACGTTGTTGGTGCTATCTACCAAGTGAGCAACTTTACTAAAGAAGGTATGAACGCTGGTAGCGATAAGAACAGCCTGAAGCTCACCTTGCTTGACAATAGAACCCGAGTATACCTCAACACCTTGGTTTTGGGAGCAAGACCAGCCATAAGTGTGACAGTAGCATTACCCGCATTGTTCTCTTCAATGAAACTGATGGCGGAGTTGATGATAAGAAATGTGGTGAGACCAAGGAAATCTTGTCAATCTGGGGGCTTGCCTTGCATTTTTTTTATTGAGTTAAAAGATTTGTTTATCAAACTGCAATGCAAGTGCTAGAAAAGAGAAGGATGAATACTCCTCCATTGGCCAAAGCAATGGCCATGATTGTTGCAATCTCCATAACCCATGAAAGAGGATTACACATGAATCCCAAAAACTTCAAAATCTTGTTTTCCTGTTTGAAATTATTCAACACTAATCAGCTCCTATCCACATTATACATATACGAGAATGAAATGAGAATAGCAAAACTTACACTCTTCTCTTCGAGTTTGTTTGGGCCAAAGATTTGCAGTCTTATTCTTCTTCTTCAAATAATGATTGTTTTTTATTTGTCTTTTTTACTGATGCACCAAACAATGGTGAGAGAGCTGATAATAAAGACCAGTGCCCAAATACACGTGTAGCTAAAGCAGATGACAGATGTGAAAGAAGCACCCAATACACGTGGAAAACAAAACAACAAAAAAAGATCAGATTTTTAGTGTAAATATTGAAAGCTATGACGTAGAAAATGTGGAAGTGAAAGAAACCTTGAAAAGAGGGAGTTGAGTTTAACCTTTTGTTGTTGCTTCTTCCTACGATTCATTTTGTTTAATATTTTGTGTGAGAAGAAGAAGAAGATACCATGTCATTAAGTTAACGGGGTTAAGTGTCATGTCATAAAAAACTAACGGGAGGTAACGATAAGGATCAAAATAAAAACAAACTAATAGTTCGATGATTGTATTACAAATTTCAAAAGTTAGGTTACCAAAATGTAAGCATCCTAAAAGTTTGGGGATTTTTTATATACTTTATCCTAATTTTTACATATATTTGAAAGTTAAACGAAGGTAAATATTGATTCCACCATTGGATCTATAATTAATTGGGTAAACTACACTTCTGACCACTTAACTATGGTAAAAAATCATATTAACTAACCATGTTTCGATTTGATCAAACAGACCACCTAACTATTTAAATATTTCAATCAAATCACCAACTGTTAACAGTTAACAGAATAGGAGACGTGACAGTTAAAATGTTTTGGTATAGTTACATAATTGGTCTATGTTACTTATATATTATTTCAATTTGGTCATCATTTTAATAAATTAAAATAATGATACATGTCCTCATTCGATTGAAGAACTAAATTTATTTTAATTTATTTTTAATTTAATATATTTATTTTCCTCCAATAGAGGGTGACTCGAACACACAACCCTTGGCTTAAATAGTAAGAGCCAAATCATGGGGGCCAAAGCAATAATTTCCTACACTTAGGAAAATAAGTAATATATAGCGGTGCTTATCGAGCGAGTCGATCGTAAGTTGGGCAATGCTCAATTTGTGCTCGTAAAGAAAATTTGTTGTGCAACTCGTTGCTCGTTAAGCGCATTAAAATTTTACTAGACTTGTGCTCGTTAAGAAAATTGTTGCTCGACTCGTTGCTCGTTAAGCTCGTTAAGCTCACCAATTTTTTTTTAATTATAAGTAAAATCTACTAATACTATATAGAACTTAGTGTAAACATAAATTAATAAATTTAACAAAAAAAATATCAAAAGAGTGTATGAAACAAATTCAAAATCTAAATACTAAGATAAAAATCTATAAATACATTAAAATAATAATATGCGTTTGATTTTTGGATGTAGTGAAATAATAATTATTAATTAATAATTTTATATTTTAAATTATTTATTAAAAAAATTAGTAAGTTAGTCATTTATCATTTTTTATTATCTATTTGTAAATTAATAATTTTTTAATAAAATAATTTTTAATTTTTAACAAGTTGTTCGCAGACTTATCAAGTCGAGTAAGACTTTGTTCAACTCAACTCGTTAAGGTCTCAACTCGAGTTCAAATTCAATTCGAGCTTTTATCGACTTTTGACCGAGTCGAGTTCGAGTTGCTCACGAGCTGCTCAGCTCATTAAGCACCCCTAATATTATAATCTTGTTTCTTAGTGTGTAAATGCTTTACTCAAAATTAATAATATTTTATATATCTTAATTTTTAAAAATATTTTTATTTTTGTTTTAAGATATTAAATATTTTTCTTAATTTATTAAATATATTTTTATTTTATTTTAATTGTAAAATATATACTTTATTTTTATTATCACTTTAAAATATATCTTTTTAAATATCTTAACTTCAAATATATTTAAATATTTTATTGATAATTTAATATAAAATATGTAATCAAAAATATTATATCCTTATTTTAAATAAAAAAATTATATTTTATTATTATCTTTAACTTTTAAAAATATATTAAAATATCTTTTTAAAAGTTAAGATAAGAATAAAATATATTTTTATATTAAATTATTAATAAAATATTTTAATATATTTTAAGTTAAGATATTTAAAAATGTATGTATATTTTTAAGTGATGATAAAGTTAATATATATATATATATATATTTACATTAAAATAAAAATAAAATATATTTAATAAGTTCAAAAAATAAAAGATGTTTTTAAAATTCAAGATATATAAAATATGATTAATTTTTAGTAAGGCATTTACACACTGAAAAACAAGATATATTTACACGTGTTATGTTTTCGCAATTTTAAAAAATTTATTTAACAAATTAAAATTATTGTATTTATAAAAAAAATACATTATTTTTCTAAAATTATAAAAAAAAAGTCACAAATCCCTAAAAATCTCAAATCCCTAACCTTAATCTTTCTTGTCGGCCATTATCATTGATGCCTCCGTTGTCATCTCCCTTGTCGGTTGTCGTCTCTCTTGTCCTAGGTGTTGTTAATTTGGGGGGTTTGAGTTCGCTGAAGATGCGATTTTATCGTTTCCTTTGTCAGAGACGAGACGTTGTCGTCGGGTTTAGCTTGTTGTAGGGTGGTGGTCTGATTGATGTTATATGCCAAGGATCGTCATGGATTTAGGGATTAAAATTAGTGTTTCCAAAGTTTTTATCTTTTTTTTTTGGGTTTTTAAATATAGAATTTTAATTTTTGTTTATATTTTTTAAAATTATCAAAACGTGATACGTGTCATTTAACGATAGAATTTAACGGTTGTTATGACACGAACACCTAAAGTGGTAACGTTTCTAACCTTCGGCACCTAGACGACTTGAAAACAGTTTGGGCACCTATTTGGAAAAAGTGGTATAGTTTGAACATTTATTTTAAAAGTAAGCCAATTTTTAAAGATAAAGGATTACAAACTTAATATAAAAAAGTGTATAAACTATACTCAAAATTGACTTTTGGTACCTAAAGAATTTTTTATTAAAAATAAGTGGCTAATGTTTTCTCTCTTATACATTTAGGTGTCTACCGTTATAACAAAACCATTAAGTGACACATCTCTTATTTAGATTTTAAAAAAATATATTTTTAAATAATATTTATTTAATAAAAATATAAATTTTGACATGTTTCACTTAACGGGTTTTTTAACGGTAGGCATCTAAAAGTGTAACGAATAAAATATTATATACATATTTTTAACAAAAAAATCTTTAGGCTCCAAAAGTCAAATTTGAGTATAGTTAGGATGGTCATGGGACCTGAACTCGACGGGTTTCGACCCGACCCAATCCTACCTTATCAGGTCATATTTTTTTATAAAAAAATATGACTCGGGTCAAGTCAAGTTTGGGTTTATTGACTTCAAGAGAACTAGATCAGACAACCTAATGATTGTATGTATCAAGATGAGGTTGAACCAATCCAATGTCCCAAATTATATTCCTAAAATCTCCACTTGCCCAAACCAACGGATCCAACTAGATGATTGGGCTTAAGCTCGTTCTGACAAGTGGTATAAATTGTTCTAGAAACTCTCAACTATTAAACAATAAATATCCAAACATTGTAGTCGTTTGTACTAAAATTTGAAACCTTAAAAAATGACAATCATCCTTTTAACTATTAAAGTAGCTTAGTTAGTGATTGGCTCCAACATTTACTTCAGTACTAAATAGGACTTTTTTTTTTCTTTATACCTGTTGGTTATATACGAACAAACGTGATTTTAATTGAAACTCACGAGAGCGCGGGGAAATCATCACTATCAGCTTGTCACCGTACATTGGAAAATCTTTTAGATTTCGTTTTGTTTATTAGTTCATAATTTATCACCCTACAATAGCTTTTATTGTAGATGGTAAGGGTCGAGCTTGTACGGTACACATGATACTGTTGTTAGTTCCCAGAATAGGTATCAGTAGAGATAACTTTATCGTTGAAATGACATTGATGATAAGGATTCCAAGATATCGATAGCCTAATATATTACAATAGGTGCTCAAAGCGTCGGGTTTTCCCTTCTATAATCAAATTGTTTCTTCATCATTTCTTTGGTAATCAGCTTTATTCTTTTAAAGTTAATTTTGTATTATGCAATCAGACCTATAGAGATAATGGCATTGCATGCATGTTGTAATTTCTTCGTAAACCAGTTGCTCTGTGAGCAAACTCTGAGATCCTGGTTTTTCAGCTACAATCATATCAACGCATAATTCCTACCTTAGTTAAAACTCGATACATAACATCTATATAATCTTACTTGTCAATTTTGTTTTTCTAAGATCGATATATGAAAATTATCTTGAAAAAATTCGCCCTTGCTGTGGACAGGCATGGATGATAAGGATTCTAATCATCAACAAGATATTGATCTTATTTCTTTATAGATATTCCCTAAAAAGTTAGAAACGCCATGTGTCATAACCATTTTTAGGGTAGAAAAATTATTTATTATTTTAAAAAACGGTTATGATTTTAATTTGGAAAAAATAGTGATCTTGGATTAATTTGAATTAAATTGAAATGAGTCGTCATCGGCCTTTGGGCTAGGTAGGTCGAATACCTAAAAACGTCTTTTAAAAAACAATTTTAAGAAAAAACATTTTTTAAGACAAAAGTTGGTCTGCGTTTACCAAAGATTCGATTAAAACGGGTTCGGGAGTTGGTTATGCGTGAGGAATGATTAACATCCCACACGCCTAAAATTGGTACTGTGTCATTGCATGTTGTCGTAATGGTGAAATTTATGAATCACATCGACAATTAAAATATGATCCAATTATCGAAATTAATTAACTTGCTTCAAATTATTTATCAGAGAAAATTCTTTAACTTGAAAATAAATCTCGAAATTAACAATCATTCATCGAGAAAGCTAATTTGACTATTTCTTATCTGTAAAATATTCCCTCATCGATAAATATACAAATCAAATATAAATTGAAAATTAACAATTTGCGTAAAATGATACATGAATTAAACACATTGAATCATTCACATAAAATATTTAAATAACAAAATAAACTAGATTTATTTCAAGTCTCATTTCGTTTGAACGTCGTATTAGATTGTACCACTTCGATCAAGCGATACTTTCCACACCCGTTCTACAAATATGTGTTCTTGAAATTACATTCAAGTGATAGCAAATAAAGAAATTTAAATTAATAGCTAGAAATAAAAGAATACATGTTTAATTGTGTATAAGAGTCTAAATGAAAATATAAATTGAAATACATTAATAAAATACGTACATGCGCAACAAAGAAATAAAATTCCATGCAAAGAATACTTACAAACATATCGTAATTTATATATGCATACATACATGAAATAATAACAGTCAATAAAACAAATCCACAAATACTATAACTAAAATAAAGACCAATCATGTGTAATAAAGGATTAAAATATTAAATATAAACACAATCTAATATAACATACACTTACATAAAAATATATAACTATACATACATGATAAAATAAATAACCAGTGAATTATACAAATTTCTGGAAATAAAAAATACAGAACCTCGAGTACCTAACAAGCAATAAACCCAAAGTACCAAAGCCTTATAAGATGATGACTAAAATAAGGTAATAAAAATATATGTTACCTAATCATGAACAAAATAAAATGAGAGGGCCAAAGTAATAAATACGCACAAATATATTTAACACGTAAAAAAAAAGGCAAAAATAAAATAAAGGTAAATAAAGGTCTCAAAGTAAAAGTCCATTAGTGACTAAAATGAAAAGATACCAATTCAGAGGGACTCAAAGAAGAATTTACCCACGTGATAAAATGCTCTCCTAGTCCTTCACTAGATTCCTGTAATTTGGTGACCATTTTCGGTAACTTCTTCATGGTTTCTTGTTGTAAACCCAATTTGAGGAGCATCCCTTCTTTGTAAAGGTCATCGATGTCGGTGAACGAGTTTATGCCACGGTTATAGACTGAAATGTTGGCCTTCAACTACGGCAACAAGTTGTGTAGCACTGCTCTAAATCTTCCAGCAGAAAATATGTTTCGTTTCGACTCCTCAAATTGTTCGTCTCTCGGCACGTACATCGGCAATGGATTCTCGATTCTGCTCTCTGCTGACATGTCTGTTTCGGAAAGAAGACGACCGGTGCGACACCGTCTCGGGTACGGAATTTTGTGGCCACCGAGCGTTGGCCGGACAAAATCGATTCCTCGGTATGGATTTCCCAAATCATTGTATACATCGAAGTCGTAAACCCTGTCGTCGAGTTTTCTTACACCTTGGCCATTTCCCCGTAGAGCCCTTAGCTCTTTTTCTCTTAATGCTCTTAGTCCATTCGGTGTCTCGTTCGGCAAAGAAGGCTGATTAGAGAAGATAATCCAATTTACAGAGTGATTTTTACTATATTGAACCCAGGAATTACAGGGGAAATGAAGAGGGTCGCATGCAAATCCTTAAATGGTGATGCTTTCCAGGAGCAATTCCTGCTGGTGCTTGTTTGTCACCATGATGACACCTGGAATTCTGAACTCTGAGTCCATCGTGAACTCAGCTGTGTAATAAACTTATTCGGCTTTTACGTTTGCTTTCTTGAACCAGTCCGTCAACACCACTTCACTGCTTTTCTTCGGACCAACATTTGCTAATGAGTTCCAGCAGGATATTCCTTCCAAACATGTCAGCAAAAGCATCGAAATGCTTAACCAAAGTCTCCTTAAAATCCTCCTGGTTCTTGTTCTTGACAGTCACGGAAGCTCTCACCTTGAATTCAATAGGCTTCTTTTCTTCATTCGAATCTCTCTATCTCTCTTTATGGTTGCCATCCTAACCGAATCCCCTTGTCCCTTTCCTTTTTTCTTGCTTTTGGGTAAGATGTTGATAGGTTTAGGTGGATTTGTTGACTTTGGTGCTGAATTGGTTCATTGTTGATGCATATTATAATATATAATAATAATAATATTAATTATAATAAATAATATTTTTGACCCGGACAAAAACGGGTGTCTACAGCTGCCACTCTTTGCACATTCTTGTATTAACAGGAATAGGGCAAAGACGTAAAAGACAACCAGTTTTTGTCCGATTCTTTTTTTTTATTGTTGTGAGATTTATTGTTTGATTTGGGAGACGACACTGCTTATACGTGATGAAGAGTTCGGGTCGTCTAAGGGTGACAAAACTCCTACATAATGAGGAAATCTAGTCAGAGGATGACACTGCTTATACGCAATGAAGAGTTCTTGGCCATCTTTAGGAAAGGTGATAACACAGCTCATACGTGATGAAGAGTTTTGTTTATCAAAGATTGACACGACTCCTACATAATGAGGAGATCAGGTCAGGTGATGACACAACTCATCCGTGATGAATAGTTCTGGCCATCTAAAGCTGATAACTCGGTTCCTACGTGATGAGGATGGCTGGTTATCTGGGGTGACACGGTTCCTACATAATGAGGAAATCTAGTCGGGTGATGACACGGTTCCTACGCGATGAGGACGGCATGCCATCTAAAGGCGATAACACAGTTCCTACGTGATAAGGATGGCTGGCTATCTGGGTTGACACAGCTCTTACATAATGAGGAGATCTAGTCAGTTGATGACACGACTCATGTGTGATGAAGAGTTCTGGCCATCTAAAGGTGATAACATGATTCCTACGTGATGAGGACGGCTAGTTATCTGGGGTGACACGGCTCCTACGTGATGAGGAGATCTGCCATCCGTACGGAATTTGGTTTCAAAAGAAACCGACTCAGAGATGATGCTTCAAAACAAGCAGTCTTAAAAGAGAGAATTTTGTTTCCAAAGAAACAAACTCAAAGATTTTTTTCAAAAGAAATTGCCTCAAAAGAGACAAATTTTTGTTTCCAAAGAAACAAACTCAAAGATTTTTCTTTAAAAAAACTGTCTTGAGATACAAAATTTATTTTTTAAGAAAATTGTCTCTAGCAAGACGATACTTTGTTTCAAAAGAAACAATCTCAAAGATGATAAATAGTTTGTTTATTCCTGCTGATGGAGGAAAATGCCTTCTGAATAGATAATAATTCACATCAGGATATTGAATATCCAAAGATGCCCCAATATTTGATGTTGAATCTCCAAAGATGCCCAAACATTTGATGTTGAATCTTCAAAGATGCCCTCTTTTGCTTCAGCGCTGATTCTAAGCATGAGCTTTGTGTATGAGAACCACATGACAAATACTGAGATCCATTCTAGAGAGATTGTCTTGTTTGAAAAGTGTTTTTCTTCTTCTTTTATTTTCAAAAGTTCTGAAAATATCAATTAGAAGAGTTTTGAAAAAATGTTTAATCAAAAGTTTTGAAAATATTGTCCCTTTCTAGGTTTTACATTTGAGACAAATCACAAAACTAGAGTTCATTGGATATCAAAAAATTAATTACATTGTTAATCCTTCAATAAATTATAGCTATTTGCAAGTGCCAAGATCAAAACTATCTTTGGAAATGGTTAGGTGAGGAAATGGTAAAATGTCTCAAGTTGTTATTTTTTATCAATGGTTTGGCCTTCTTGTATATTTGATGCCCACTGATTTGATGGGGTAGCTTGTATGCTCCTCTACTAAAAGTTTTCTTCGACTCTTAGTTCTCATGGTCATACTCGGATTGTGTGAAGCCTTATCAAGGAATTTGTGTGATCGCCTCAGTTGTACAATTTTTATATTCGAGTCGCTTTTTCAGGTTTTCAACTCGAATCCTCATTTGGTTTCAAAACGTGATTCAAAATTCACGTCTTTAACTCCCCTTTGTTATTTTTCCTATCATGCATTAAAGATTTTAGAAAACCTTTTGCAAATAAAGATTAATCATGATGGGCGGAAAGAAATCTGAAGAAAGTCACTTCTGTTTAAAAATCCATGTATGATTAAAAGAGACTTTTAAGGCACGTAATGTAGGATATGGTTCATGATTTTGAAAGAAATGATAAAAGGCTCAAACAAGTGTTTAAGGGTATTGAACCAATGATCAATTCATTCTGATACCTTCAATCCTGTCTTGCTCAATTTGAATCTACTCGTATGTGTATTTCTCTTGAGGCTCTATGATCTTCGAGTGAAGTGATTCTGGAATGATTGTGCTTGATCAATCTCATGGTTTGAAGTTTGATGTGTCATTTGAGTCGATTCTAGTCCCTTTTTCTTTGTTTTTTTCTTTTTCTTCTTTTTTTTCTTTTTTTCTTTTTTTCCTTTTCTTCAATTGTAATATCTCTTGACTGAATCAGAATTCACAGGATTAGGCAAATCTTCTCCATCCATTTCAGTCAAAACTAAAGCTCCTCTTGAGAATGCCTTTTTCACAACATAAGGACTTTCCCAGTTTGGCATCCACTTCCCACGAAAGTCTTTTTTTGCATAGGGAAGATCTTTTTCAGCACTAAATCACCTTCATGAAATTCTCGAGGCCTAACTTCCTTGTCATAAGCTCGCATCATCCTTTTCTGGTACATTTGGCCATGACAAATAGCTCATAGTCTTTTCTCTTTAATCAAATTCAATTGATCAAATCTACTTTGTACCCCATCAACCTCATCAAGCTTCAATTCCATCAATACTCTCAAAGAAGAAATTTCTTCTTCAACATGTAAAACTGCTTCCATCCCATATACCAAAGAAAATGGTGTTGCCCAGTAGATGTGCGAACGGAGGTGCGATAAACAAGCAGTGCAAAAGGTAATTTCTCATGCCAGTCTCTATATATTTCAGTTGCTTTTATGATGATCTTCTTGATGTTTTCATTCGTTGCCTCTACTGTCGCATTCATTTTCGGGCGATAAGGAGTCGAATAATGATGTTTAATCTTTAACTTTGTTCAGACTTCCTTCATTAAATCATTATTCAGATTCAATGAATTATCTGTAATGATCCTTTCTGGTATTCCATATCTGTAAATGATTTCTTTTTTTAAGAATATGCAAAATGCTCCTTTTCTGACATTAGCATAAGAGGCAACTTCAACCCATTTGGTAAAGTAGTCAATGGCCACTAAAATAAAACGATGTCCATTTGAAGCCTTCGGTGAAATTGCTCCAATCACATCGATGCCCCACGTTGAAAATGGTCAAGGTGCATTCATTACATGGAGTGGTGAAGGAGGAACATGTATTTGGTTATCATAGATCTGACATTTATGACATATTCTAGCAAATCTAATCCAATCTCCTTCCATAGTGGACCAATAATATCCAAACCTCATGATTTGTCAAACCATTGTGAATCCATTTGCATGTGTTCCACAAACCCCTTCATAGACTTTTTCAAGTATTTTCTTGGCCTCAATTCTATCCACACATCTTAAAAGCACCTGATATTTGCTTTATTTTTTGTACAAAATGTCTCCATCGAGAACAAACTCCATTATCAATCTTCTCAAAGTTTGTTTGTCATTCTCAGTTGCCTCAGCTGGATAAGCTTGATACTTCACATACTGGAGAATATCATAATACCAAGAGAGACCGTCTTCCTCCTCTTCCTCAATGTTACAACAATAAGCTGGCATTTCTCTTATACTCATTCGAATAGGCATCATTCGAGACTGATCATCAGCCTTAAACATGGCTGCTAACGTAGCCAGAGCATCCGCCATTTGATTTTCTTCAAGAGAAAGATAAGTGAAAGAAATTTCTTCAAACTCCTTGATGAAATTCATCACTAAGTCCTTGTATTCTATCAGTTTGGAGTCTCGAGTCATCGATTCCCCTTGAAGTTGATAAATAACCAAAGCAGAATCACCAAATACTTCCAAGCTTTTAATTTTGCGCTCAATTGCAGCTTGAATACCCATGATACATGCTTCATATTCTGCCATGTTGTTTGTGCATTCAAATGTGAGACTACTAGTAAAAGGATAATGATCTCCTTATGGTGAAACTAGTATTGCCCCAATTCAATGTGCTACAACATTCGAGGTACCATCAAAGTTCATCTTCATTATTCGTATCATCATCTTCTGCTACAAATATACTCATTAAGTTCGCATTTGGAAAATCAAATTTTACTGGCTCATAGTCTTCTAATGCTCTGCTTGCCAGGAAATCAGTAATAACACCCCCTTTTACTGCTTATAGACTATGTCAAATTTAGACAACAACATTTGCCATATTGTCATTCTTCCAGTTAAAGTAGTTGATTCCATCATATATTTTAGTGGATCCAGTCTTGATATTAACCAGGTTGTGTGATATAGCAAATATTGTCTCAGTCTCTTAGTAGTCCATACTAAAGCACAACACAACTTTTCAATTGAGGAATATCGACTCTCACAGTCAGTGAATTTCTTACTCAAATAGTAAATAGCTCGTTCTCTTCTTCCAGTTTCGTCATGTTGTGCCAGTACACATCCCACTGACTTCTCAAAGACAGTCAAGTCTAAGATCAACGGTTTGTTCGGGATTGGTGACATTAAAACCGGAGCATTAGTCAAGTAACTCTTAATTTTATCAAAACATTCTTGGCAACTATCATCCCATTCTCCTGGGTTTTACTCCCTCAATAATCGGAAGACTGGATCATATTTCTCAGTTAACTGAGAGATGAATATGGCAATATAATATAACCTCCCCAGAAATCCTCGTTCTTCTTTTTGCGTTCTAGGGGTTGGTAATTACAAGATTTCTTTGACTTTATCAAGATCAATCTCTATCCCATTTTCACTGACTACAAATCCCAATAATTTCCCTGCAGTAGCTCCGAAAGTGGACATGGTTGGTTTAAGTTTGAGCTGATATTTTCTCAATCTTAAAAATAGTTTCCTTAAGACCTTTACATGTTCTTCTTCTGTTTGTGATTTGGCAATCATATCGTCCATGTATACTTCTATTTCTTTAGGCATCAAGTCGTGGAACAAAGTAACCATGACTCTTTGATATGTTACCCCGACATTCTTGAGTCTAAAGGGCATCACGTTTTGGTATCTCCTCTGAATTGATTTCTTCACTCATATGAGCAAATTTCTTCCATCTTGCCCCACAATGTGGAGGGTGATCCTTGGTTAGGGTTGAATCAAAAGAAAAAAAACTATAGGCTCAAAAGGAGACAACAAGGGATATATATATATACATATATGGATAAATGAAACAAAGTCGTTCATTATCTCATACACAAAAGTCCTCGTAGAAGAGGTATCCCCAGGGGGAAAGATTTTCAGGATTAAGTTTTATTCACGTGAAAACAATGTAATTAATGCATGATAGAATTATTTCAAAGTAATTATCCTTTCTGCTTCTTGCTCCCAACATGTCTCAATTGTTTAGGTTCATCTTCAGGAAGTTGATGCCAGATGCCCCACGTTGTGTCTTCTGGTATGAAGGTTCATGCTCAAGTGAACAACTCAATACCTCAGGTTTTATTGGTATAAAGATGTCAGTTTTGCATCTAAAAAGACTATGATGTGACTTTATTGACTCAAAGTATTGGTATGACTCTTTGTATCTCCATGAATTATTCTGGGTAAAAACAAATCGGCGGATTTTTTAGACATGTTAAGAAAGGTCTGATCTTGCCATATGTCAAAAATCTATCATTCTTGAAGAATTAAAAGAATCCTTAATTCATTCGATATTAGAAGAACTAAAGATTAAAATTCGTTCAATTATTCCACCTTACAAGGTAACATAAGTTCAGTCGATTAAAAGATTAAACAATTATGAAAGACATAACAAAAACGTGTTCAAGCAAAACAATGCTCTCATTGCAATGTGGTAGATGACATGCCCCCATCCTTCTTCGATTATTCATGCCCCGAATCCATCAGGTTATGGATTTTGAACTTCAGTGCCTTACAATTTCCAGCGGAATTTTCGGAGTTTCCTATGTGGTCGTTGTACAGGAGATCAACATTGTAACCCTCAGGATATGAGGACTATTTGCTCAGATCATCCTGGAAGGCTCAGTCTTACAACCAGCTGAACAAGCTTTCACTGTACTGATTTCAGCTTTTTGCTTCTATGCGGTGTCACGTGTTTAGGACCACTTTATAGAATCATTCATGAATTAACTTCATATTTTTTATGAAAATGCTTAAAAATGAAATGCAGATGCAAAATGCAAAGATGTAAATGCAGATGCAAAATGTAAATATTCAAATGCAAATGAAAAAATATTGATTCCAACGATGAATATCGTAGAACATTTTTCACCAGTAACAGAAGCTTTCACATTACAAGACACTTTACAAACATGCCTTTTCTTAGATGGTTGAGTTTGAAGTTGATCACTGCTTTTTCTTGGATCTTCGTCCTTGAAAATGATGCCCCTCAAGCGCTTTGTAACCTAACTCTATTAATGCCCAGGCGGTGCTGAAGTCAGTGCGTCGCTCCTTGATGGTTAACGATGAAATGATCATAAATAAAAATCTATTGCTAGATTACTCCCTAGATCTATGGATTACTATTTCATTCTCGAATGCTGCACGATCTTCGAGCTCACTACTTCGTCTTGGAACTTCGTCTGTAAACTAACTCCGTTAATGCCTCGACGGTGCTGAAATCAGTACGTCGCTCCTTGATGACTAATTATGAGATGATCGTAGATAAGAATCTATTGTTGGATTACTTCTTGGATCAAAGGATCAACTTTCAATCTCAAATGTTGCACGATCTTCGAACAAGTCTCATTCTGGTACTCTGGACTTCTTTTAGCCCTCGACGCATGTTTGTGTACGCTACTGCTTGATTGAAATTTTTTTATCTCTTCTTGTACAAAATTTCCACTTGAGTATCCCCTTGAGAATCAACATTTTCACATTATGTTATGACGATGCAATGCAATGCAAAGAAGGATGAAAAATGACACAAACAAAAGAAATAAGTTAGTGTACATAAACAATAGAAAAGAAATTAGTTAGTACATGTAAGACAATCGATACATATAAAAATGTTATTCAAAAATGAATATAGCACATACCCCATCATGGTATATACTCGAACATGCTTTAATTAAATAGTAATCCTACCCAGACATGCTTTCTACCCAAATGATTAATTTCATGAAATAATCCTAATTGCATGGTATCTAGTTCGCATGCTTTTATTCGAAAAGAAAAATATATTCTACGAATTTAAAGCGAAAGAAAAGGGTCAAGAAACGTTCCTCCTTTATGTACACTTAATTTGGGTACCTACTGATGGACAGAGCTTCGGTATAGCTATACCTAGAGTGATCGTTCTACAGTTCACTATATGCATGGTTTCGGCTCTATGAGGAAAAAGGGTACTCGAATTATCCGTGATGTCGGTGCCCTCTTGGGCTGCCAAACCCTCGATCCTCACTCATTACAGGTTTCGAACGGAATAAGTTCAATTCGAGGGGATTCACTGCCTTATACACATACGAGGAATAAATCCCTACGAAGGTATAAGGTATGTATCCCATGGGTTATTTGCTAAAACTCATACGAAGAATAAATTCTCACGAGAGTAAAGCATTCACCCCAACTTATTTGGATCGAAGCTCGTGTCTAGAGCTTATGTTATGCAAATGTATGTGATGTGTGTGAGGAGGAATG
Organism: Hibiscus syriacus; assembly: GCF_006381635.1. NCBI lineage: Eukaryota > Viridiplantae > Streptophyta > Magnoliopsida > Malvales > Malvaceae > Hibiscus > Hibiscus syriacus. Next base: position 3,203,633 of record NW_024062641.1, on the reverse strand, counting down.
TACCTACCTTTAACTCAACTGAAACGAAAAAAAAACTCGACAAACTTGGACTAAGCTGGAAGCAAAAATTCAAATGTTAGTATGACAATTAAAAATGAAGCAAATAAAAACTTTACTAAAAGGATCATAAGTTAATTAAACACTCGAACTCATAATTTCTATCAAACGACAATGTGTAAGTGACTTACAGCTTCACTCTCTAAAAAAAAGTCCCCAGAGGAGTCGCCAAGCTGTCATAACCATTTTTAGGGTGGAACAATTATTTATTGTTTTAAAAAACAGTTATGATTTTAATTTGGAAAAATTAGTGATCTTGGATTAATTTGAATTAAATTAAAAGGAGTCGCCATCGGCCTTTGGGTTAGGTAGGTCGAATACCAAGAAACGTCTTTTAAAAAAACAATTTTAAGAAAAATCATTTTTTTAAGACAAAAGCTGGTTTGCGTTTACCAAAGATTCGATTAAAACGAGTTCGAGAGTCGGTTACGCGTGGGAAAGGATTAGCACCCCACAGCGCCCAAAATTGGTAATGTGTCACTTACACGTCGTAATGGTGAAATTTATGAATCGCATCGACAATTAAAATATGATCCATTTATCAAAATTAATTAATTTGCTTCAAATAATTTATCAGAGAAAATTCTTTAACTTGAAAAGAAATCTCAAAATTAGCAATCATCCATCGAGAAAGCTAATTCGACTATTTCTTATCCGTACCCTCATCGATAAATATACAAATCAAATATAAATTGAAAATTAACAATTTGCGTAAAATGATACATGAATTAAACACATTGAATCATTCACATAAAATATTTAAATAACAAAATAAACTAGATTTATTTCAAGTCTCATTTTGTTCGAACGTCGTATTTAATTGTACCACTTCGATCAAGCGATACTTTCCAGCAAATAAAGGAATTTAAATCAATAGCTAGAAATAAAAGAATACATGTTTAATTATGTATGAGTCCAAATGAAAATATAAATTGAAATACATTATTAAAATACGTACATGCGCAACAAAAAAATAAAATTCCATGCAAAGAATACTTACAAACATATCGTAATTTATATATGCATACATACATGAAATAATAACAGTCAATAAAACAAATCCACAAATACTATGACTAAAATGAAGACCAATCATGTGTAATAAAGGATTAAAATATTAAATATAAACACAATCTAATATAACATACACTTACATAAAAATATATAACTATACATACATGATAAAATAAATAACCAGTCAATTATACAAATTTCTGGAAATAAAAAATATAGAACCTCGAGGACCTAACAAGCAATAAACCCAAAGTACCAAAGCCTTATAAGATGATGACTAAAATAAGGTAATAAAAATATATGTTACAAATCATGAACAAAATAAAATGAGAGGGCCAAAGTAATTAATACGCACAAATATATTTAACACGTAAAAAAAGGGCAAAAATAAAATAAAGGTAAATAAAGGTCTCAAAGTAAAAGTCCATTAGTGACTAAAATGTAAAGATACCAATTCAGAGGGACTCGAAGACAAATTTACCCACGTGATAAAATGCTCTCCTATTCCTTCACTAGATTCCTGTAATTTGGTGACCATTTTCGGTAACTTCTTCATGGTTTCTTGTTGGTCTCTCGGCACGTACATCGGCAATGGTTTCTATGTAAAGGTCATCGATGTCGGTGAACGAGTTTATGTCACGGTTATGGACTGAAATGCTCTGGCCTTCAACTACGGCAGCAAGTTGTGTAGCACCGCTCTAAACCTTCCAGCAGAAATAGTGTTCCGTTTCGACTCCTCAAATTGTTCGTCTCTCGGCACGTACATCGGCAATGGATTCTCGATTCTGCTCTCTGCTGACATGTCCGTTTCGGATGGAAGACACCGGTGCGACACCGTCTCGGGTACGGAATTTTGTGGCCACCGAGCGTTGGTTCGACAATATCGATGTTTGGTCATGACTACAGTTAGAGTTAAACAGAAGTACAAGCAGATTTTTTTTGCCCAAAAGTGTGATTGCAAGATGCATAACCTTTGAGCAGTCTCCTTTTTTCTGGGAGTTCAGTTTAGGATTGTTTTGGGTGCTCTTGATACCATTTCAAACTAATCATTGTTTTGTGATTATGTGTATTTGCACCCATGATCATTTTGAAGGTGAAGTTTATATTACGAGTATTGTTGAGAGTATGGATCCCATATATCTAGCTTTGATAATTGGAGATAAAAGGCAAATAGAGCCTGTCAATCATTGTTTGGCTTATGTGCCTGAACTATTTTACTACATTGCTGGTAATTGTAGTAGAATCTTCTGGTTTGGATTCACTACCATTCTACTTACTGAAGTTTCTTGAAAAGTCTAGACAATCTTACTATTGATTGATTGTCTGCAGCATCTGTCCTTCAATTATTTTCTTAGTTTGATATGAAGTTGCATCTCTTTCACTAGTTTATGGCAAAAGTCCTGAATAAAGACTACTCTAAGGAAATGTCCTTAATTTGTTTTGGTTTCTAACAATGCACTAATTTCCAAATGCCTTGTACTTTCTATAATATTTTGTATAAAATCCTCTGTTTAAGGAAGTTAAATTTCCATGTGCTATCCTACGTAAATAAGTAATCTTTAGCATAGATCTAAATTATCAAATTGATATTAATATATCAGTAGGGATAGTAATGTTTGCATAGTTGATTCCACGGAGAACCCAAGCTACTAATCTAAAAATTCATGATAACTTATCCTACAGATTTACATTGTTAAATTACAAAAATCATTAAGAGGTTAAATGATTCATGCAGCCTAGAAGCAACTTTTTCATTCGGTGTTTTGTCACTTTCTTTCTCACTTGCTTTGCTTTAAATTTTCTTTACGCTGCTTTTGTAATGTTGTTTCTGTCTGATATGTTATTAGAGCCTGTGCGTGGGGGCAATGATTGTCATTGGAGATGTGAATGTTTGATATTTGTCACAATCCGTTGATCAACTTGAAAGGCAGGCAGACACTTGAGAGGAAAATATTTGTGTGAAATTGTTGTTCTGAAAGCCATTAATGTTATAAGCCGTTAAGAGGAGTCTCTTAACTTGGGTCTGCTAAATCTGCTTTTAGATCTTTAATAAACACATTGCCCGATTCCTTGGCCTTTGTTAAAGGACAGCAATTTTAGATGTCAACTGTCTAATACAAGACATTAATGGATTGCAAATCAGTGACTGCTGGTTGTGGAATGTCTCTTGGATTGTTTGATAACTGGTTGCATATTAGAACTTAGAGCCACATTTATTAATTAATCAAGGACCGTTTTGACTTAATGTTGAAAACAATTATGTAGAACAATTATTAGCTGAAGTGCAAAGATTAATATAACAGGATTACCTTAAATGTATGGTTTGCGGAGGAAGTCCCATTATTACGGCCATTTGATTGGACGATGTTTACTTGTCTAGGACACCCTGACCCAGAGTAGCTTAATCCATGTCTTCTAGTAAGACTGAGAGACCTTCAATTGCTGATACATCCTCAGATATGGCCCATCCATCTAGGTTTAGGTTTGAGCTACTGCGGAAGATGAAAACAATTATGCTAGCACTACCATATTAGCTTAGTCACCTATAGAGTATAAAGTATGTACATACGACACTGTTTTACAAATACCAAACCAATTCTCCACATTCCATCTTCCCGAGTAATTCTTTCGCAAAAAGAACTTTGTGGACGATAATTGTACTTGCAAAAAGATACCTTTATTTCGTAATCCATTTCCTGCACATTCTTAGATCATTATTATACTAAGCTCTTGGATTTCCCGCCGTCTTAAGAGACTTGCATAAGAATTCAATTGTTAGATGTTTTGTAAATTGTTAGTCGGCCACCTGGCGCAAGGTTGCTCACTAATAGGTTTCTTTGCCCATTAGGCAAACAGACTAAAATATTAACCATATACAGCTGGAAAGAGATTATTTAGGGATTCACGGTAAATGCTATATTGTTCATGGAATACGACTCGTTTATATGATGAGTTTCATAAGAAAATATATTTTATTGGACCCAATGTTGGATCCGATATTAGTTCTACAAGAAAATATATTTTATCGGACCTAACTTTTAATATTGGATATAGACGTGACGAGTTTTATTAAAGTAGTACTTTTTGAAATTTAAAGTGTTTTTATTTTGAAAATATATTGGGAAAAATCATGAAACTCGTAATGCTGAGATGACGAGTTTCAATGGTCATATTTATAATTTTTATTAAATACAAAGTATTAAGTTACACACATATTAAAACATTAACTCCTAAATTACATTACAATACAATAGAAGCATTAAATTAACCACACATCTTAGTCTTCATAGTCAAATGTTAAGTTCTTCAATCCTCCATTCTTCCTTTTGTTTCCTTTTATATATAAATAATTCAAATTCTTGAAGTTAAACTTCTATATTTTAGATACTTCAGGATATTTTGTTTTTGATGTGGAAGAAGTTGCAACTTGCTTGTGATACTCGACAAAGAAGTCAACATTACTAATTGAATTGGAAATGTAAGTGTCAATCATTGTTAGAACTACATCATCATTATTCAGATAACCCATTGACAAATGTTTTGGAACCAAAGAGGTTGGAAGCATGAATTATAGTAAAGAAAGTGATATGATCCTGGTTATGTGTTCCGAGTCATATACGATGTTGTCCGATCGTGATTCTAGTAAGAACTTCGCAGTGCTTTGATTGAAGACTAAAAATATACAAACAATGTTATAAGAAGGAAAATATGTATATATAAATATGTGTATGAAAGTAATGGAAATGATAGAATGAAGTTGAAGTGGATTGTAATTGAAAGAAATGTGGTGGTGACAGCGGTTGAATGGATGTAACGAAAATGGTGAAGGATATTTGTGGTTGGCGTAGAGAATGATAGTAATTCAAAGGATGGATTGTGACCCTCTAACTATATATGAGTTAGGAACCAAAAATATAATAGAGTTGGAATCGAAGTGATAGAGGGTGGAAAGCGACCCACTAGTTATAGTAGAGATAGAAACCAATGTTATAAAAAAATGAAATGGAAGAAGGCTTCAAGACTGGTAAGAAATCGATAGAGTTCTAATCCAAGAACTAAAATGAAAGCAACCTTTCAAAGAGTATATTATGCAAAAAGTTCTATCTACAAATGCAATAGAGGTGCCTATTTATAGTGTTGATAGACACTATATGAAGAGTTTTTACAATTAAAATAAAACAATCACCTAAATGCTTTAATTTGAGATAATTCTAGCCTTAATTTCGTCCAAAAAGAAGGGGTGACTCTTAGGCTGCCTTGCTTTGCTTGCAAATGGAAGAAAAGAGGATAAATAAAGTCATGGGATGAATGTGGATATCCTACATGTCCAAATCAACTTGTCTCTTCAAATTCCTTGCTGATTTTATCACTTAATTTGATGATTAAATGAAATAAAATCAGATTTCATTGCTTGTTCCTTGGTAGCATGTGAATAGCCTTCAAAGAATGATAAGTAAGACTGAATAGGTGAATTATGAAGGATTGAATGCATTGTCTCTCCAAGAATATGAACAGCCTTGAAAAGATGAAAAGAATTAATCCTTGAATTGCTTTGAATAGAAGCATTAAGATAGCCTTCAATTGCTTGTCTCTTGGTAGAAGATGAAAGGACTCTTCCTTGGCTCAAACTCATCCAAATAATCCATGCATGAAATTCCCGTAATGAAAATTTCAGCCTGCAATTTCTTTGGTAATTCGATCATATCTCAAGCTCCCAATATCGGATTGAGATGATTTAAAAGGCGTTTGGAAAGATAAGAGATAAAAGAATAATGTCCAATTGGTTTCTGAACCCAAAAACGTCTGTATCACATCCAAAATTAGAATACATTCTGACTGATATTCTTACCTGTTGAGACTGTTCAACTTCCCTCTTGCACCTAAACACAAAGATAAACTTTATTCAATCATAACATGAAAATATGCATGGGATAATTAAGAGTTAGTTTGATTAATGAAATAACATTATTCAATGAAATAACTTTATTCAATGAACTAAATGCATGAATGTAGTTTATTAAATAACTAGATGCATAAATGAACTACTTCCCTAAATGAAATACATGCTTAAATGCAATGCATGCTTTAATGAACAACGTACTTATTAAATGCAATGAATGTCATGCAACTAATAAAACTCATGCAAATTCATGCAATGAATGATATCATATGATAAGCATATCCTAAGAGGTAAATATAAACATATGATGAAATATAGTGCATAAATGAGCAGGTACAGGATGAAGTAAGGTAGAACTCCCTTTAAATCAGCCTTGGTGAACTTCAATGATTTAATCAGATCAAGACCAAAGTTAGGGATGATTGGGATCACATCATTTCCTCCCTCTTTAAAGCGATTTGTCCTCAAATCAATGCTTGCTACAAAAGGAAACAATATCGACTTCTTTTTAACTGGGAACTTCTTCATTCTTGTTTTGCACAAACACCATTCTTTGGAATTAAGTTTTTCTTGCTTGTGCACTTCATTTCCATGTTGTTCATCTGAATAGGTGTATGTTCTTTGCACTCCTTCTTTGTGTTCCTTTGAATCATCATGAGGGTGGGTGAAACGTTTTGACCTTTGAACTCCTTCAAGTAGGTAGGTTACACCATCTCCTTTAATCATTGTGCCCTTCCATATGATGGCTCTTGAGTAGGTGGATAGCCTTTTCTTCAAATCATCTATTTGCAAAATGGAGAGTGGCAATTTCATCTCAATATTGCAAAGAAACTTATCCTCGCAACTCAAAACATTTATTCCTTGTTTTTGAATCATCCCTCTGAAAAGTAGATCAAAGTTATAAGTAAATAATTCATTAACAAAAGAAATGGAAAAATCAAACCATGGAGGATGCTTGATGACCTTATTGGGCACCGATCCTCCTTTGAAACATGATTAAAACATGGATGATGTTCGATCATCTTTAAGATTGGCAATGTGTTTGAAATGTCTCTTGAAGTGCTCTTCTCGTCATCATGCAACAATGAAAATTCAAGAATAGAAGAAGAATGGTTAAGGTTGTTAGTGCAAAAAGAAATTGAACTCCCTCTCTCTCTTGCACAAACAATTTCTTTTTCAAACTCATCATTTTCACTCTTATCTTTCTTTAAGATTGGCAATGTGTTTGAAATGTCTCTTGAAGTGCTCTTCTCGTCATCATGCAACAATGAAATCAAGAATAGAAGAAGAATGGTTAAGGTTGTTAGTGCAAAAAGAAATTGAACTCCCTCTCTCTCTTGCACAAACAATTTCTTTTTCAAACTCATCATTTTCACTCTTATCTTCTTTTTGAATTTCTTTGAAAATCTCATTTCCCCTCATTTTCACAAAATTCTTTTTCTCCACTCTTAATGTCTTTTTCAACTCTTATTTCTCTTTCTTTTTTGCTAACACTTTCAATTTGTAGTTGTCCTTGCAATTGTGTTTCTTTGACAAAATTATCAAACACACTTGAAGACGAGCTAGACTTTCTGTATTGAAAGATGAAAAATTCCTTACCTCACTTTGTGTTGAACTTTTGACATTGGTTCTTGTTAGAAAATTGGGGTCCTTCTTGTATGATCTTCTGCTGCAATTGGGTGTAGAACTAGAAAAAAATCGAGTGTCGTCTCTCCTTTTTAGTTGTGCTTTGATCTTCTTTGGATGCGTTTGTGAACAAGAAGGTCGTTCTATCATTCGCTCCAATTTCTTTAAGATTGGGTCGAGATGCTTTAGAAACAAACTCCTTATGTCTCGTGTCATGGCTTGCATTTGCAAGTTTGGTGCATCACCATCATTTTGGGCGTCACCTCCTGAAATATGAGAATTGTCTCTAGAAGTACGAGACATGATTAGTAATAAAAAATGAAAAATAGACCTCACCAACACAAAACCTCACCAATACACTCCAAGGAAAAGCCTCTCCTCTCCTGTTTCACTCGGGATGACTTTTACCCTTAATGCACACTCTTGCCTTTTACCGCTCTTGCTTTCCTTTAAAGTTCTTGTGGAACTCCCTCGAGGTTTACAAGGTGTCTCGTAGACTTCGGTTGAAACAATTGGGCTTGGTTGGAAAAATGATGCGAGTAAAGAAAGAATTGGCTACAAGAAAGAACGAAGATGAGAATAGGCAATGAAATCATAAAGATAATAAAATAAAGGATGAAATGAATACGACACCTTTTTAATTATTTTTTTAAAGATGAAAAGAATTGCTCTCGCCCTCTTTAATTTTTTTTTCTTCTATTTTTACATTTTTCAATTTTTCAACTTTTTTTTTATTTTTTTACTAACCCGGGAGAGAGAAAACTACAATCTTTCTGAATCGACTCGCTCTGATACCAAATAATATGATCCCGGTTATGTGTTCCAAGTCATATACGATGTTGCCCGATCGTGATTATAGTAAGAACTTCGCAGTGCTTTGATTGAAGACTGAAAATATACAAACAACGTTATAAGAAGAGAAATATGTATATATAAATATGTGTATGAAAGTAATGAAAATGATAGAATGAAGTTGAAGTGGATTGTAAATGAAAGAAGTGTGATGGTGATAGTGGTTGAATGGATGTAACGAAAATGGTGAAGGATATTTGTGGTTGGTGTGGAGATTGATAGTAATTCAAAGGATGGATTGTGACCCTCTAACTATATATGAGTTAGGAACCAACAATATAATAAGATGGAATCGAAGTGATAGAGTGAACGTGACCCACTAGCTATAGTAGAGTAGAACCAACATTATAAAAATGAATGGAAGCTTCAAGACTGGCAAGAAATCGATAGAGTTCTAATCCAAGAACTAAAATGAAAGCAACCTTTCAAAGAGTATATTATGCAAAAAGTTCTATCTACCAATGCAATAGAGGTGCCTATTTATAGTGTTGATAGGCACCATATGAAGAGTTTTTACAATTAAAATAAAACAATCACCTAAATGCAATTGAATTCATTTAAATGACTTGTCATTCTTCTTATCCTTTGATGGTTGGCCATGTAGATTGAAAATGAATGAATTAAGCTTTAATTTGAGATAATTTCAGCCTTAAATTCATCCAAAAAGAAGGGGTGACTCTTGGGTTGCCTTTCTTTGCTTGGAAGAAAAGAGGATAAATAAAGTCATAGGATGAATGTGGACATCCTACTTGTCCAAATCAGCTTGTCTCTTTACATTTCTTGCTGATTTTAACTCTTTTGATATCAAATTTTATATTTTTCAATTTAGTCCCTCAAATTTTCATAATTTCCTTATTTATTCAATTCATTATTTATTTTAAGTTTGGTTTTTGACCAAATTTGAACCACATGCTCATATACCATAATAGAATACATATGTAACTTCAATTCTTATTTTTTTACTAAAACATTACTATCTTTTTTATTTACTCCTTAACTTTGCATTTTACTCAATTTGGTCTTTTGACTATAATTGTTTGCAAATTCTTTCTTTCCATCAAATCCTTGACTCATTTATACTCTCATCAATATTTTACTCTCAAAATATTTTCCATAAATATAATATTATGAATATATTTTATAATTTTAGATTGTATATGATATATTAAATAACATTATAATGTGAAAAGAATATAATTTATATATAATGGTTAAAAAGTAAAAAAAAAAAATTGAAAAAAAATCTTTTCCATAATATTATAAATAATTATAATAAAATTATTATAGAAACTCGAATAAATCGACTTGAATAACTTGGCTCGAATTTCTTAACCTCGACTAGACTCGAACAAATTTCAAAATAAATTTGAGTTGTAAAATATGACTTATCAACTCAAATAACTCAAAATTTTTTTAATAGACTCTGTAACATCCCAAACATCGGGTTAGTGACCAATTTGTAAGATTTTAAATTTTTTTTGATCAAATTAGAAAAAATTGAAAAGTTAAGGATTAATTGAAATTTATTTGTATATGATGGATTAGCAAAGATTTAATGAAGGAAGGGAAAAATGGTCTTTAGGTAAGTTCATTTCTTACAAGATATTTAAGTCAAAGAGGGGGAAAGGAAGAAGTATATGGAAAAGGTGTTTATTTCTCTTCTTCTTCTTCTTCTACCGTGAATGCTTGGTTAAAGGTAAGTTGGTCTCAAGTTGGTTATTTCTTTCATTTGAAAGTTGGTTTTGATTCTTGGAGTGTTAAGAAAGCTTAAGGTTGCTTAAAATTCAAAGATGAATAAGTTATGAAGGATTGAATATAAAGAGTTTTTAAGTGAATTATGTAAAGAGAGTTTGTAAATGAATTTAGAAGTCATATTTGACTTGTCATCAGTTAGAATAAGATATTAAAGAGTTTAAAAGGATGAATAACAAAGTTGAATAATTGGTAAGATTTTTTAGTTTCAAGTGTTCTAAAGAGATGTTAGATGTTTAGCTGTGTTAAAGTGATATAAGATGGTTTGAGTGAGTATAATTAAGTTTAAAGTAATGAAAGGAGTTCAAGGTATGAAGTTTATATAAGTTTTGGTAAATTTTTGGGGTTAAAGAAGTGTATTATGGGCAAGGGGTATCGGTACTGGATGAACAATACCGATACTTCAAGGTAAAAATATGTGTGAAGGTTATCTGGGTATCGATACTGTATGAATAAGTATCGATACCATATAGTAAAAAAGAATGAAATCTTTAAGAAGTATCGATACCAAGGGTCTAGTATCGATACCATTATCAAGTTATTATTCCAGAATGTCAAAATAGTATCGGTACCGATGGGGTATCGATACCATAGAAGAATAGCATCGGTACTATAGTGAGAGTACCGATACTATTGAGTCTGAAATGCTAAATTAAATATTTATTTCAGCTTAAGTTATATTGATTGGTTATAAGCAATTCGAACTCTGATATTCATATAAGTCGTATAATTGTGTAGATATCGATCGAAGACAAGTCCAAGATGATTCGAAGCTATACAAGTGTACAAGAGTCATAAGTGTTTGAATTGACTAGTTTGGCCAAGGTGATTGCATATTATTAAGTATAGAATATTTTATGGAAATAAGACTTATGATAAGTCTATTTCCCATATTAGAGTACATGAATCTATGAATATTAGTAGGTGCTTGATATGATTCTTATGTATGTCTGAGTATGCGAATATGGTTATAGGTATTATATATTATTGTATGTGCTACATGATATTATATGAATACATGTCTGTGTGGTAACTATGCGTTATATATTATCTTGTGTGATAATGATCTAGGTAAATATATGATAACAATATATAAGATTATATGTTATTATATGTGATATGTGACTATATGAACATGTGAATATATGTATATAAGAAGATATAAGAACACGATATAAGCCATGTGACATGTGAACATGAATCATATGAAAATGTTCTACGTGTAAGTGAACCTACGTGATATGTGTTATAATACAATGATCTAAGTGATCATATAAGAATGTTACATGAAATATGTGATAAGAAGCTATGAGATTATATGCCTATGTGAAATAGGTCATGAGATTTGTGATAAATGGTAAAGCCCATGTTTTGTGATATGAGAGCTGAGACTATAATTGGCATGCTAAGAGTTGAGGGTTCTACGCGATCCTTCAGGACATATATGTGATCCTTTGAAACATATATGCGGTCCTTTGGGACATATATTTGGTCCTTTGGAACATATATGTGGTCCTTAGGGAGAATTCTATGTGGTCCTTCAGGACAATTCTACGCGGTCCTTCGGGACATATATGTGGTCCTTCGGGACAATTTTATATGGCACTCAGTGCCAATTATATGAGTTGTGGTGATAGAATTTGTGCATAACCTCACTGCACTCACATATATTTAGTTCTCACAAGTGTACATAGGTTATTAAAAGAGATAACATATATAAATTTTATGCGATGTTATGTGTTTTGTTATGTGAAATGTATGATATGAGGTGTATAAATGTTAAGTACAAGATTAGATGATAAGAGGGATTAATGATAATAATATTGATAATTATAAGAAGGTTGACGATGTTAATGATGATATATGTGTATGTATGTATTTTGTTATGTAAAATATATTATGATTTTGCATGATATGATGATATGAAATGTTCTTGTATTGTTAATTATTTAAGTTTCTATTATATGTTTTATATGCCTCACTAAGTCAATGACTTAGCGTGTGAATGTTTCACACGTAGGTTCCGAGAAAAGAAGGATAGGCAAGACAAGTCAGCTTCTCCTTTCCAAAGATCTTATCAGTAAAGAATGAAATTGTATATACATTTTGTTATATTGAGTATAGTTGGAATGTAGCTAAAGATTTGAGTCAGACATGCTCTGATCAGGTTTGTAAACTTATTGGTTTAACTTATGTAAATTAAGTTGTTTATTTAATATAAGTTGAAGTTTTTACGATTTTATAAAAGTATATGATTTGAAAAGTTAATGTGACACTTTGGACTCGTATCCTGGTCAGATACGGGTTGGGGGTGTTACATTTAATGGAATTAACCTCCAACGTAAGGAGTCCATTGATTAAGTTGTTGTTTGGATGGAACAAAGGCTCGGGCTAATATTTATAGTGGAGCCAAAATTTATATTGAAACTCAAACTAAAATTGAAATTAAAATTCAAACTCCAATTACATATTAAATGAATTTGAAATGCAGTGTTAAATAGGACATGAAAATTGCATAATTGATTCATACTGTTCAAGTAACATGCGTTATGAACCATCAAGCGGGTAAAAGACAATATTGATTAAGTTCAAAGCTGAGTTGTGAGTTGATGGGGTTGTCACACTTGTCACATGGTGGGAATAAAGTACTCACATGGAAGAGATAGATAGATTGTTTTGTTATGCACAACCCATCCCATCCGAATGAGGATACACACGCAATATAATCAAGCCAAAACATACATACACAAGAAATTTATACATAACAATGTTCAAATAATGTACCCACAATAAAATTAATTCGATGAAAAAGGGTTATTTCTAACAAAGTCCGGAACATTAGGCGCCTTCAACAAATTTTCCAAATACTCTCGTATTTTACCGCCTTTTTCTGAGGACATATATAAATAATTTCAATTATCAAACTAATGAGGTGCAATTTTACTAACAATAAACTAAATTCGCATAAGCAGGAATAAATTTGTGTCATACCTAGAGCATTGTCGCCCGAATGGGAAGAAACGTCAAAGGAATGTGGACATATGTAATTATATTTCTATATAAATGCATAAATTGTTAATCAATCAATGTATGAACACCTGTTTAACTGGAAAACATATTGCATAAATGTAACTTACCGGATTATAAATCATTTTTTACGGTGAATCATCGACCAACAGTGTATTTAGGTCGTTAAAATAAGGAAAAACGTTCGAAACATCATTGAGATCTTTACAATAGGTAACATTATCGTATGTTTTGCAATTTTCTTGATCCTATTCACAAACAGTCCAATATAAATATGTAGTAATCATAGACAAATAAAAGTCAACAAACTGTAATGACATTCGTCTTACCCAAGTGAATAGAAAATAGTCAGACAACAAAGGTAGTTTCTCAAGTACAGGGTCGATGTTATGCCTGAGATTATAATCAAGTTTGAATGTTAACATTTAATTGTATATTAACGATTTTGGCTACAATAATTCAATTTCTCAACAGTTCTAACCTCATCTTGGAATACCAAATGGCAACAACAAAGTTGTCTACACAAAAATGCATAAATTCATAGAATCTTGTTCTGAGGACAACATCTACAACATGAAGAAAATGAGATTAAAGTTCTACGCTTATATGTTAAAATAATGGATACAAAAGAACAGAATTAAAACCTTTTGGCTATCTTGGGAATTAGGCAAGGACACCATTGACATAAAAAATTACAAGTTTTCTTGCAGGCGGTGTTGCAGACACGATATACTTGTTTGGATCATCATAATCATCATCATCTTCATCGTTATCTTCATCTTCATTGACCTCTTGGTTATCCACATCTGTTAAAAGAAAATAAAATACATTTCAGTACGTGTAAATGTTTAGAAACATAAATAATTAATTACCTAACTCGTTTGATGTCGTTGATGTAATTCGTCATGCATCATGGAGACTTTATCGTGCAATGATGAAATATCGGCTCACATTCCACTCACAAGGGAATCAATATGCTCTCGAAAATTGACCATGTATTCCATCACCGTCTTAATTGTGACATCCTCTCCAATTGGAGCTTCTGGAGCTTCTTCCATCATTGCGTCTCCAATTGGTTGGTCGTCTTCATGGCCAATGGGGTATATTTCCTCCATCTCTTGATCTAATTCGACATCATTGACACGCTTCCAATCGACTTTTTCAACAAAATCATATCCCACTTTTTTAATAAATAACATGTCAATCTTGCGGGTTAATCGAACATAGGCATCATGCAAAAAATCAACTTATTTCTTATTCAACATATGAGTGATGACACATCCATATGGTAGTGAAGTTGAAATTGTTGCTCCCTTTGTGACCATATATACAATGATTAAATATCAGTTTAGCAATGTTTAAAGCCATTTGGGATTTATACTTTGCTATCCACCAATAATCGCCGTCTCGAAGCGTTGAATGTTTTCCCCCAGTAGGCCGGATATACCAAATGAGCATTTTATGAAACACTCTCGACTCTCAATCTAGATGAATTGGGCTATTTCTAGCAACCCGTTGTATTGTAGTATCTAAATCATTTTCATTTGAATCTCCTTTATTCTCGACACCTAGATCCTCTGTAATAGTATCCGGAGATATATATATCATCCCCATGACATGGGTATTAATTCCTATTATATTAGTCTTATTAGGCTCGTGCTGTAAGGAAGCATTGTTGTAGAAGACTTTAACTAGGTTGGGGTAATATTTTGGTTCTCCACCAAGGAATTCAAGTCAACCCCAATATGTAAATGTGGATTTAAAACTAAATGCATATTTATCATTGAACAAGAAACCCATGTCATTGACACGTTCGGGACGAATCTTCCTTACTTTAAAACTCCTCTACCATCTTTCTTTCTCTGTATCAGATCTAAAGTTCAGAGTTTCGAAAGACCTGATTTCCTCAGAAGAAGTGATTGTTTGAGAAGGAGGTTGTGGTTGAGAAGAACTGGGTTGAGAAGAGCTTTGAGAAAGACCACGCTTCTGACACTGACGTTCTGGAGCCATTTTGGGTGTGGATGCTGTTACATTGGAACACAAACACATTCAGGAAAAAAACTCCAATATAGAAATCAATCAAACCCATAAAATATCGATAAATTTACCTGAATATCTGATCATCACTGTTATGAGAACACTGGTATTCGTCGGAGAGGAAGAGTTCTCTTATGCCTTTAGGTTTAGGGTTTATCGATTTGGAGTTTGTATTGATTATAATCTATAAATAATGAAGGGGGAAACACACAATTTTTAAAATGGTATCGACACAAATTTAACAATTGTCAATACTTTCTGCTGACCTATTTTCTCATAAAACCAATATTTTTATATCGGTTACATTGGAAATTTACCTATTACATTATAATTATCGATTTCGATGTTTTTGGGATCGACACTTTTTAAAAATGTATCGACACTTAATGGGTGCACCCTTTTGGCTTTCCTTCTAGACAAAAAGTATCGACACAAATTCTAGAAGTGTCGATGTATTTTCTAGACCTATTCTCGCATAAAACCGGTATATTTATACCGGTTACATTGAAAAATTACCTATTACATTATAATCATGGGTTTCGATGTTTCTGGGATCGATATTTTTTATAAATGTATTGACACTTTATGCGTGCACCATTTTTTTGGGCATTCATTCTGGACGAAATGTATCGACACATAATTAAAAAGTGTCGATACATTATGTAGACTTATTCTTACATAAAACCGGTATATTTATACCAGTTACATTACAACATTACCTATTACATTATAATTATGGGTTTTGATGTCTCTGGATCAATAATTTTAAAAAATTTATCGACACTTCCCTTTTGGGCATTCCTTCTAGACAAACAGTATCGACACAAATTCCATAAGTGTCGATACATTATGTAGACCTATTCTCTCATAAAACTGGTATAGTTATTTCGGTTATATTGTAAATTTACCTATTACATTATAATTATGGGTTTCGATGTTTCTGGGATCGATACTTTTTATAAATGTATAGACACTTTATGCGTTCACCATTTTGGGCATTCATTCTGGACAAAAAGTATCGACACCAATTTCAAAAGTGTCGATACATTATGTAGACCTATTCTCATATAAAACCAGTATAAAACCGATATATTTATACCGGTTATATTATAAAATTACTTATTACATTATAATTCAGGGTTTCGATGTTTTTGAGATCGATACTTTTTATAAATGTATCAACACATCTACTTACCTATTTTTTGGAAACTTTACGTTTGGGAACTTTATGTTTGGGAACCATACTGGACAAAATGTTGGAAACAAATCTTTGTGTTTATTAATTTTGTCATTAAAAAAATCTATTTTTACACCTACATTGTAATTACCTTTACTTGAAAGTTATTGAATTTTGTAGTTATTGTACATACCCTCAATATGTAATGGCCATTCAGTGCCGCACATGATGACAATTATGATGACATTTGGAATAATGCAGACAACGATCTCCATATATCGTAAGTATCAGCATGACTCTTACTGTGTATAAGAAACATGTACAACAACCTACTGCTAACTTTTCTCATCTCATACATAATTACATTCACATACAAAATTATAAATTGTATACAAAATTATAAATCTTATACAAAATTAACCCTACATTTACATCATCACTTCCTTTTGTTATTCTTGTGTCTCATGGCAGCTTTTGTTATCTCATCTCTTAGTTGATTTTTATTATGGCTTACGAGATCATTTAATATTCGCGATCGATCCCACTGTCCAAAAACCTATATTCAAATTGTCAGTATGTTAAGTATTGTAAACCACAACATTCAATCTACGACTTTTAACAATTTAACTGCAAACGAATTTTTAATTCCACTTACAAAATCGCCAGTTGCCCTTGTAGAACTGATCGATTCCATCTGCATCATCACATACATGTCGTAATCATATCTGTTACAAAATTTGAATAACACATGTCAATTATGAAACCTACATAAATTAAGCTTTCTATTTATGATAATATCTCATACCCATTCACTTGCTCATTCATCTTATGCTCCACAAATTTGAAATTTTTCAAGGGGCGGTTTCCTAGAGATCCACATGCTTCTACCCAATTGCGTTTCTTATTATAACTATCTAATATTTTCATCTACATTAAAAAATATGAAGTTATGATCTAAAAAAATTATGCAATATAATTAACATAATTTCCTTTCATATATACCAATCTCTTAGCATCATTCACTCTCTGTTTAGCTGTTTCAGATGTAAACAAACTATCATATAATGTTGCAACATGATCTACCATATCCAACACCAACATATACCAATGTGAATTATGGTAGTTTATTGTGATCATGATCTGCAACAAATTTCACACCCAATTTGACAAAATTCAATATTCTATATCCGAAAACATCATTTTTAATTCGTATGGTGTCTTACCTTCTCACAGTCGGTGACATAGTTACCTAATATTGGACCCCAAAAGCTAGCAATACCCTTAACCCTTACTTTGCTATTGGCATCCAACGTCTGTTGCTGCAATTACGCGACAATCATTACTAATTTACCATCTATAACACTACTTTTTAACATTTATTAATTTAACTCACCGCTAAGTGATATGGAAGGTAGCTAATCCTCCGAAGTGACTTTTTCGAATCGTAGCATACTGTCCAGGCGAGAAAATCAATAGACTAACAAAATTAATTACACAATTAGAACATATTCAATAGGTTTTAACATTTTGTACTTTTTACTTACAACACCGCCAACCCATTCCGTAGGCTTCAACGTTGGAAAATCAATAGACTAACAAAATTAATTACACAATTAGAACATATTCAATAGGTTTTAACATTTTGTACTTTTTACTTACAACACCGCCAACCCATTCCGTAGGCTTCAACGTTGCAACGTCGGATACACTAGTGAATTGATTTCCCATTGAGATTACAAAATATCTGTATGAATCATTAGGATTAATATCTTTGTCATGAAATATTTAAATATCACTCACAAAGCAATATATTTCACTTACTCTGATTCTAACCCACTATACCATAAATAATCAAAAATTACAGCTTCGAGGTCATCAATTCCGCTTGGAATATCCTCTTTTTCAACCTACAATTTTTCATACAAATTTTTGTCACAACAACATGATAAAGATCAAATTAAGTTTTTTTATTTGTATAGATCACATAGACATCATTCCTCCTTATTTCCTCCATCTTTTCTTCTTCATATTTTTTCAGTTCATCGTATTTTTGCTCTACATAGCTCTTCATCTCTTTTATATCACCCTTCAATTTTTCCATCATCCAAGTATTCATCAACCACCCCTTTACCCCGTAAGTTCACTTCAATCAACAACCTCCTTCACCACTCCATCAATTTTTTCACCGTCACCATCTTAAGTTCACCTCAACACCTCAACTTCTTTCACCACTTCACCCCTCAACACCTCAACTTCTTTCACCACTCCATCTATTTTTTCTTTCACTTCCCCCTTATGCATATCAAGTGTCTCTTCGACTCTCTCAAGTTTCTTTTCGACTCTTGATTGTTTTTGCATGATATCAAATTGTATTTTTTTATATCAGCCAATTTAGACATCAAAATGTCGAATTTACAATGTTTTCCCTCACCGTCATCCCCCAATACAACCATCTCTTCTTCCTTCTCCTCTACCTCCACTGCCCCCTTTACCTCCTTGCTAATAACCTTCAAATTAATTACATATTAATACATGATTATATTCTTATATTATTTAATTACATTTATTACCCTTTCTTGTTTTCTCGATCTATCCAACTTCAACTTTGCCATCACTCTAACCACCTCTTCATTCCCCCATGCACGGATGCGTGACACTCCGGTTCTTTCATAAGCTGACACTGCCTCACAGCCCGACCAAAAATCGAACAGTGCAACCTGCATTTATAATAAAATTTATAATTTTATATAATAACTATACTATCATTTTATATAAAAAATAAAAACGTTATTCTACTCATTTACCTCTAAGATTGTTATGCACCCTTTGAGGTATCTTTGGCTGCCCTTTTTAAAGGTGATTATTGATACAATCAATCTCGAATGGACATATTCAGCAAGCCTTCATCGCAAATGAGCTTCATATAGTCCTTGTTCATTGATGTATCACTCGTTTGATAAAGAAAGATCCCGACAATGTACAATAGAACTCGGACCTTCAGCTCATCCCCCCGTAAGATCCACTCTTGATTTCCTCTTCAAGTTCAACATATGTCACCTTCTACTTCAAACCATATTTGGAGGCAAGTGCTTTCTAGTTCTTACTCTTAGAGACTTCTACAACACTTTTGCCTTCATTTCCTACCCCCAAGACGGCTACAGCACATGGGATCCCCAGAGGAAATGAAAAATCACCATATTTAGCAATACATTGTTCTATATCAAATTGCGCCATCAAGGATCTACATAATTCCCTTTGAATAGGTCGATCCCTTACCCCAACTAACGATCCAAACCCCATTTCTCCCAGCACATTCAACTGACCTTTCTCCTTAAGGTGTTTAATTAATGAATTAACCCTTTTAATACTGCACCTTGTCGACACTTCCTACATTTTTAACAATATATAATGTTATAGTTATTATATTTTGTATCAAACAATATATAATGTTATAGTTATTATATTTTGTATCAACGTATTTACAAGTTTAATGAATACCTTCTTTTCATGTGCTTTCCTCCATTCTTTGTATTCTTCACTATCCATCTTTGATTGTGCGATGTAAGGTTCCTTATCAGCATCACTCATCGAATTCCATTTCTCCAACACATCATTTCTCACCTAATATTAAGCATAAACGTTTCTTAATCAACACATTAATGCTAAATAATACTCAATGTCAATTTCAATTTACATATTGAACCGATGTGTTCACCACATTCCTTCATCCTTTGGCATTCGGTCCTACGTCAACATTTAAAATTGTAATCAATTTAAAGTTCTTAAATACTTTAATCCAATTACCATTTCAACAATAATAACAAAAGACATTGATACTTACTAGAAGTACATATCCCACCCTTTGGTTGCTTTCGAGTCTCGGCCTCAATTTCAAAGTCATCTGAGCCACCAACAATTTTTCCACCCATTGACTCCATTTTTCCTTCATATATCGGTTTACGTAAATCAAATCAAATACTTGTTACATACACTTTATTCAATATACAAATATAGATAACTACTCTTGTGGTAAAACGATTTTCTTCAAAAGAATTTGAATGGCCACTACAAAATGTGTCGGAATATTATACAACCTATACCTATAATATTATATAATCGATCCCAAATCCTTCTTGGCTTCGATTCAAAATCCCTAAACCAAACCCAAAAACCCTAATCCCTATTTCCTTCAAACGAATGGGAACACTCAATACTCCAAGTATCGACACATTTATACAACCTATAATATCATTTTATACCTATAATATTTAAAAAAAGTATCAATATTTATATTTTACCTAGAATATCACTTTCTACCTGTAATCGGTCCCAAATGCTTCTTTACTCCAAAACTCCAAATAACACATAAAAACCCTATTTCTGATTAATATAATAATAAAAAACTAGGGTTTCGACAACGTACTTTTCGATTCGACTGCAGCAACAAACAAACAAACTTCGCTTTAGAAACACCTTCTGAAATGCAGCAACAATTACGCTTCGATTTCAAAAACTCGTTCGTTCTATCTATTTTTCAGAGGATATTTAACTATGCCCTTTATATTTTCACCGGATATGTTATTTATATTTAATTGATACAACTACCAAAGTGTCGAAACTTTTATGTCATGTGTCGATACTTTTGATAGTATAATTATCTATTTCTTTGAATGTATCGATAATTTATTACGCGTACTTATTAAAGTATCGACACTTTCAATATATCCTGTAACACTTTACTAGTTTTGTCATTTAGAGATCGGTTTTGTCATATTTTTACCTGTTATATCGTTATGGATCGATACATTTTTATAAAGTATCGACACTTTATTGGCGCTAAAACTGCTTCTCTTTTAAATTCACAAAGTGTCGATACTTATATTAAAGTATCGACACTTTCAATATATCCGGTCACTCTATACCAGTTTTGTCCTTTAGAGACCGGTTTTGTCATATTTTTACCTGTTATATCGTTGTGGTTCGATACATTGTTATAAAATATCGACACTTTATAGGCACTAAAACTGCTTCTCTTTTAAATTCACAAAGTGTCGACACTTTTATTAAAGTATCTACTCTTTCAATATATCCGGTAGCTCTATACCGGTTTTGTCATATTTTTACCTGTTATATCGTTGTGGATCGATACATTGTTATAAAGTATCGACACTTTATAGGTTCTAAAACTGCTTCTCTTTTAAATTCACAAAGTGTCGATACTTATATTAAAGTATCAACACTTTCAATATATCCGGTACCGCTTTACCGGTTTTGTCTTTTCGAGACCGATTTTGTCATATTTTTACTTGTTATATTGATTTGGATTGATACAGTTTTATAAAGTATCGACATAAACCGACAAGTTAAGTTTGCCGGTTGTCAAATATTTTAATATTTCTTCATGATTTTGACCTATTACATTATTATTACTCAACATTTCCGGTAGCACTAAACCGAATTTGTTAAATATCTTTTAATGTATCCAGTAACGCCGTATATTAGCCGTATATTAGCCCGCCTTTCCTCTGACAATCCCCAAGAGATGTTCTTTTATGATAGTCTGTCAGTTTTTCAGTAAGAGTGCCACTTCCTGCCATATTAAATAATTGAACTGCAATTTTACCCATTATCCACTCGTATGACTAAATTTAGTTCTTTTTCAATTGTTCAACAATGATTTACATTGGAGATCCTACGTCAGTTTTTGAGTAAGATGGTGATTTGCACGATGTTGAATATGATTGGATGGTATGTTTCATTAGGAGGATCCTTAGTATGTGGAATTTGGATTGATATTTTTCTTTTATATATACTTGGGGTTTCATTTCTAATTTTATTTACTTGGTAAGATATAAACAAAGCTATTGCACAACAAATATTAGCAACAATCATAGTTCTTATAAGTTCTAATGGTGTCGTTAATAGAATAGTTATACGATATTTTTCTCACATATATTATATTCTTAGATATCTACTCAGAGGGCATGATATGATCCACACGCCAAAGTAGTCTTGAAATCTTTCATGCTGATGATGCAATTCCAGCTTCCCTCATGCATTGTAACGTCAGTTTTACATCTTCCTTGTGGGAAGTGGAAACTGTTGGGATGTGTATGATTGGAAGAAATGAATTTTGTGTGGTTTCAAATGATTAATCGCGTATATTCCAAAATTTAGGAAGGCTTAGAAATCTAGACCTTTCGGCTTTTAGACTGTTATGCAATTTTGCTACAGCAAGAGCAGTCCATTTGGTTTTTTCTGCTTCTTCGAAAGCCAATGTTTCTACCCTTACTCTACGTAGAAAGTATTTTATAAATGAATACAAAATTTGAACATTTTATTGGGCAAAGCCTTAGTCCTACTGCGGCTGGAGAAGGGAAGGGTTTTTAACCCTCGTATACCATCCTTGTGGATTGGTTGTGCAAAATGCTGAAGCTTTAGCGGTGCTGGGCAATATGGCTGAATAGAGTGAAGTTCCTCCTTTAATGAATCGTGTAAGCCCTAGTGATATGTGTAGACACCCGTTTTTGTCCGGGTCTCGAAAAAAATTATTAATTATATTATTATTATTATTATTATTATTATATTATTATTATTATATTATTATTATTACTTTTTTTTATTAATTTTGATTACATTTTGTAGGTCCAATACTGGAACCCAATACAAGTTAACCCAAGCCCAACATATACTCAGACAACCCATATAACAAAGACCCATCAGCCCAAGATCTGACCCGACCCGACTCACCTAAGGTTTCATCATAACCTTAGGTAGCTTCTGCCGCTGTTGCCACCTCTGACCGTTTCTCACGCCGTCGCTTCATCCACAGGGACAAGCTGTCACCAAAACAACACCAAAAGCAGACATTATATCAAGAAAAATTGAAAAGCTAATCAAAATGAAATCCCGAGGGGATTTACCTCGGTATATCATCATGCAAAGGGCCATCATCATAAAAGCAAAGAGGACAGAGAGAGGAGGGGGAGTTTCCGAAGACATAGAGAAAATAGAAAGAGATTTGGGAAAATAGAAACAAAGAAAAAGAGAGAAGTGAATACAAAGAGGATGGAATTTGGGGTTTTCAAAGAAAAAATGAGAGGACAGAGAGAAAACACAGAAGAACCCAAAGCAAAAAAAATGAGAGGGAAATCTAAGAGCCACCAATAGTAAAAAAGGAAAGAAAATACAAAAGAGAAAGAAACCCTTACCTCCGTTCGAAAGCCAAAACGTCACTGGGGCTCTAAGTTTTCGAAAGGTAACCTTTAGATCTAGGGGTTTAGGGTGAGATCTAGGTTAAGTGGGGGATGGTTTTCGGGTTGAGGAGGCTAAGGGGAACCATTTGGGGTAGTTTGTTTTCTTCAGCCACCGTCGGCTGCCGTGAGTGCCACCGGCTACGTGGTCGGTATGAAATCCGATGAGAGTTCTCTCTCTCTCTCTCTCTCTAGTTTTTCTGAAACGAGAATATGAGGGAAGATAAGCAAGGCAAACCATATTTTGGACTTATATACCCCGACCTAAACGTTGTCATTTAAAGAGGGGTCTGTTTGTAATTTTAGTGTGGGTAAATTACTCTCGGGGGCCTCTGTGTTTTGTAGATTTCGTGTATGGAAACTGGTTGCATTTTATTTATTTTTTATTTCGTGCACCATGTTTGTAAAGTTTGCATTTTGGTCACTAGGCTATTTATTGTTACTATTTTGTAAATTTATATATTGCACCCTGTATTTATGAAATTTATATTTTGATCATTGCTTATATATTTTGGGTTACATATTGAATATGGCATGTATGTTTTAATTTTATTATCTTTTATTCCTTTCTTTATTGTACGAAAATGATAATTTACACCTTCAGTCCATAAGTTTTTCTGATGTATTTTTAGTCACAGTTTAGATTAAATTTGGGTTATTTGCTGCTTTGACCCTGTGATTCTATTTAGATTTTGTTTAGATCCTTTGTTATATATGTATTTCATATTTTAATCCTTGTGTTGAGTTTTATTTATTTATTTCATCTTTCTTTTTAGGAATTAATATTATGGCATATTTGTATATATATATATATATAATGCACATTTTTATTTATGATAGGTTTTAATTAATTTATGATATTGTTTCTAATTTTAGTTGTGTTTAATTTATTTGATATTTTCGTTTTTCCCAAAAAAATTTATTCGAATATTTTCAAGAACAAGTATTCGTAGAATGAGCGTGGAAAGTATCACTTGGTCGAAGTGATGCAACCTGATACGTCATTTTAACGAAATAGAAACTTGAAATAAATCCAATTCATTTTACTAATTAAATCATGTTTATTCAATTAATTCAATGCCATTCCATGTGTTAATTTATTCTACGTAAATGTTGATTTTTCATTAATATTCGATTCATGTTTTTTTTAAATCAATGAGGAGGGAATATTCTTATACTGATAAGAAATAGGCGAGTTGTCTTTCCCGATGGTGGATTGCTAATTTCAATATTTCTTTTCACGTTAAAGAATTTTCCCTAATAATAAATATTTCAAAGCAATGTTCAATAAACGGATCATATTTTAACTATATATTATGCTTACGCTTATGCACACGTAACCGACTCTCAAATCCTTTTAAATCAAATCTTTGGTAAATGCAGATCGATTTTTGTCTAAAAATGATTTTTCTTAAAATTATTTTAAAAAGGCGTTCTTAGGTATTCGACCTACCTAACCCAAAGGTCGATGGCGACTCCCTTTCAGTTTATTTCAAATTAATTCAAAAACATCAATTTTCAAAATAAAGTCATAATTATTTTTAAAAATATATTTAATTATATTTTTAATAAAATGGTTATGACAGCTTGGCGACTCCGCTGGGGACTTTTTTAGAGTCAGTCTATAAGTCGCTTACACATTGTCGTTGTGGTGGAAATTATGAGTCCGAGTCTATAGTTAACTTGTGATTCATTTACTGAAGCTTGTTAATTTGTTTATTTCATTGAATTATCATACTAACATTTTAATTTATGTTTTCAGTTTTTGTCGGGTTTTTTTATCAAGTTTGTTTCCTTGTTTCGTTTTCTTTTTGAGTCGAAGGTAGGTACGTTCCTCCTCACACACATCACGTGCATTTGCATAACATGAGCTCTAGACACGAGCTTCGATCCAAGTAAGTTAGGGTGAATGCTTTACTCTCGTAAGAATTTATTCTTCGTATGAGTTTTAGCAAATAACCCATGGGATATGTAGTAACCGTTTTTAGTCCGGGCACGATTTTTTTATACTTGGCGGGAAAGATAATGTGAATAATAAATAATTTGGGAGTCGCCATCGGCCTTTTGGGTCAGGTGGGTCGAATACCTAAAAATTATCTTTTAAAAGAGTTTTTAAGAAAACATCAGTTAAAAGATGAACTGATCTGCGTTTATAACAAAAAATTCGTTCTTTTTATTAATAAAAAGGGATTCGTGGTCGGTTACGTTTAGGGAAGGATTAGCACCCCTACAACGCCCAAAATTGGTACTTTTTAATTATAAATTGTCTCTAATAATAGAATTTTAAAAATTCAAATATATTTAATTTATAATTATGTTATTTCAAATTTTATTACTATAATTTTTAAGAAAATATATTAATTTAAATATATTTATAAAAATATTTATTTATTTAGAAATATAAAAAGGACTTCTAGGTGCCTTAAGACATCTCTTTTCTTCGATATTAATAAATAAATGACTAAAACATTTTCTTAAGATAAAAATTTATTTTAATATAGTAAGATATTTATTTATTCAAAAATATCAGAAAAGGGCTTATAGGTACCTTAAGACAGCTCTTTTCTTTGATAAAAATAAATATTAAAATTTTAATAATTTAAATAAAACTAAATTATAAATTTTATAATGTTTAATTATTTAAAATACCAGAATAGGACATCCATTGTTTTAAAACTGCCATTTTCTTTGATAAATAAATATACATTATTTAAAATTATATAATATAAATATATATATATTTATTTATTTATTTATTTATTTGACTAATATGAAAATAATATATAATAACAAATTAATATTATAAATAATAATATTTAAAATAAATTTAAAAGTAATAATATTAAATTACAAAATATATAAAAACAATCAGGATCAAAAAGAAAAGAAGCAAAATATTGATGACTAAAAAAGTAAAATATCAAAATTAAAGGGTATAATTCGAATTAACAAAAAACTTAATGCTAATAATGTAATTTAACCTTTTTTAATTAATTCGGGTTAAAAAATAAATTATATAAATTATGAAGGACTAAATAAGGCATTTAACCTAAATATATGTATAATACAGGTAAGGACTAAATTAAAATAAAATAAAATTATAAGACTAAACTAAAATAATCAAAAATCAATTTCAGTGACTAAATTGTAATGATTACAAACTTGGAGCACTGCGGACAGGGTTTACCCTCTTCTCAAAACGCACCGTTTCATCATGAAACGACGCCGTTTTGTATCGGGTATAAAATACCCCAAACGGCTGGCCCTTCGGGCCAGCTCTCATTTCTTCTTATTTCTCTTCTCTCTCTAGCTGAGAGAGAAGAGAATTCTCTCCCTTCTCTCTATTATTTCCCTCATCGAAGGGAACACGGTCTCCGACCGGTAGCCAGACTCCGGCGCCGAACACCGCCGCCGGCCACCTTTGACGGTGGTCGGAATTTTTTTTAAAATACCCTAGGATATAAATCTCACCGTTCTAAGGCCGAATCCGACATCTATTTTCCCCAAAAGTCCTGTAATTTCCTAGATCTAAGAAAATACCTTCGGTATTTATGGTACTTCAGCGATGTTTAGTGTTCTCCGGTGGTTCTGCTTCCTCGGTAAGGGTTTCTCCTCTCTTTTCTCTCGATTTTTTTTCTGGTTGCTTCGTTGTTGTTGACTGGGATGTTTGGTATATTTTTTGCTCTTGTTTCTGTTTTTCTCCAGTTCTTTCTCTCTTTCGTTTTGCATGATCCGGTGGCTTTTATAGCAACCACGGAGCTATGCTCGGACCGGTCCAGAGGGGAAAGTTCGGTGAGTCACCGAGCTATGTGGTGACTCACCCCATAGCTGCGACGTGTGGGGGGTCAGCTGGCTTCTGGAGGCTTCTAGCGAGGCGACAGCTTCGTGGCTGTAGCGGGTTCGAGCATCTGGCAGCTGACCGACGGCAATGGTCTCTGGCAGTTGGAGAGGCGGCTGCGGCGCTAGGGTTAGAAACCCTAGCTGAAACCCTAAATGTTTAGGGTTTTATTTTGGTCTGGGCCGATTGATTGGGCCTTCAATTTGGGCTTGTAATTAATAATAAATAATAATAATAATAATAATAATAATAATAAATAATAATAATAATTTTAATAATAATTTAAGAAAAATGAAAAATTGATGTTTATAGTTGCCCCTCTTTGCTCATTCTTGTTTTAACAAGAATAGAGCAAAGATGAAAAACAATAATTTTTCATTTGACTTCTTTTGAATAAAACTGAAATGTTGAAAACATCTTTCCAGAGGTCTTAAAAAACATCATGCACTGCAGGACTTACAGATGACCCTAAGGCTTTGAAAACATCAAAAAGTTCCCGAAGGCTTTTTGGAAACATCATGCACTACAGGACTTAAAGATGACCCTAAGGTTTTGAAAACATCAAAAAGCTCCTGAAGGTTTTTTTGGAAACATCATGCACTGCAGAACTTACAGATGACCCGAAGGTTTGAAAACATCAAAAAGCTCCTGAAGGCTTTTTGGAAACATCATGCACTGCAGGACTTACAGATGACCCTAAGGCTTTGAAAACATCAAAAAGCTCCCGAATGCTTTTTGGAAACATCATGCACTGTAGGACTTACAGATGACCCTAAGGTTTTGAAAACATCAAAAAGCTCCCGATGGCTTTTTGGAAACATCATGCACTGTTGGACTTACAGATGACCCTAAGGCTTTGAAAACATCAAAAAGCTCCCGAAGGCTTTTTGGAAACATCATGCACTGTAGGACTTACAGATGACCCTAAGGCTTTGAAATCATCAAAAAAGCTCCCGAAGGCTTTTTGGAAACATCATGCACTGTAGGACTTACAGATGACCCTAAGGCTTTGAAGACATCAAAAAGATCCTGAAGGCTTTTTGGAAACATCAAAAAGCTCCCGAAGGCTTTTTGGAAACATCATGCACTGTAGGACTTACAGATGTAGGAAATAGTTTAATAAGTAAAAAAAACTAAGGAAATCATTTTCTTACTTTTCAACAATTTCATTTTAGAAAAGATAAAATGAGAAACTAGGGAAATCATTTTCTCATTATTTTTGAAAATAACATGTTGATTGGGTAAAATGCCCCAATCTCAAGATAATGCTCATTTTTGTGGATTGCATCCATCTCTTCTTCAGATGTTTGCATGATTCCTGTATTTGCGGTTTTGAATACCTTCTTCTTGTAAGGTATTTCTTCCCATGAATCTTCTTGTTCTTCCGAAGATATGTAAAACTTCATGTTTGAATGCACTCAGATGTATCAATGTAATGCATTGTCTATTATGCAAATGATGTTCTTATGAATGCATGAATGTTGATGCAATCTTCATTTGACTTCAAAGTGGTGAACTTGGTCTTCCTTCACTTCATCATTTATTGCCAATGTTACCTGTGGATATCAGTGTAGAAACTTATGCTGTCAAGCTTGCATTTCTACAGGATCATCTGATCAACTTATATCTTTGCATCTTCTTAACTTCATTTAAGTCTCAGAAGAAATATTTCATTTATGGAACTCTTGCCGTAGTCAGAACTATGACTTTGATGTCCCATTTTGTCTTTGGTAACACCGGCTTTATTTGCTTGGATTTGTGTATAAATCCCATAAAGCTTTCATCTTTGAAAAGAGAATCTATCATCTTTAAAAAGAGAACCTATCATCTTTGAAAAGAGAATCTATCATCTTTGAAGAGTTTAGATGTAGATATGCCTGACTCAGCAGGGATTAATTAGGAGAGTAGAGTATGTTCTAATTTAACTCTTGAAACACATCACAAGGAAGATTTATTCCAATTCCTTTCATGTCTCCACATATAATCAGATCTTGAATAAGGCAACTTGGACCATATCATGTCGAGATGCTTAACCACAACCTGTCGTTCAACTAGTTTCTTGTGGTTAAA
Organism: Hibiscus syriacus; assembly: GCF_006381635.1. Taxonomy (NCBI): domain Eukaryota; kingdom Viridiplantae; phylum Streptophyta; class Magnoliopsida; order Malvales; family Malvaceae; genus Hibiscus; species Hibiscus syriacus. Next base: position 3,174,030 of record NW_024062641.1, on the reverse strand, counting down.
ATTTTAGCTCTCCTTCTGTGGAAAGAAATCTTCATCATATCTCATCTTATAATCTTGAAGTTGAAGAAGACAAACTTCATCTTGGATCAAAAATGGAAACCATATGATCACAACATTGGTTCAGCATCAGAATAACTGGTTAGTAAAACATTTGACAACACATGCATCATTTCATGTGGTTTCTGCTTAGATGTAAAACATTTGACAACACATTCATCCTTTTCTGTGGCTTTTGCTCAGATGTTTGTAAAGTATTTGACAACACATTCATCCTTTTCTGTGGCTTTTGCTCAGATTTCTCAATCATTGAAGTTCTTTGCCTAGTATTCAAAGCTTTTGTATGATGTCACAAGATCACTTGAGAACAAAACTTAATGGGGATTCAAGTGTGATGTTGGTATGACAAAAAAGTTGGTCAAATTCACAAAATGTGCTGGTGTCAAATTGAGTAGGAGACACTAATTGATCTCGATATCATCTTAGGCAAGAGCAAGTGTAATATTGATCACGTTTTCTTATGTAATGAGTTTTGTAGAGAGTAGAAACACTTCAGCTATAGGATCCATATACAGAAAGATATTCATGGATTTCTTGCTGCTGGGGATGAAACGCACATGATAAACCCCAAAAAATTTAGTTCAGCCTGGCTAGCAATGATAACCCCAATAATAATGGGAATAACAGTAATATAAGTGAGTTGAGTCTCCCTTTTCAATGTCATCAAGTAAGAAAAAACTGATGTGAAAAACAGTTTCATAATCCCAACAGTATGATTGAAACTAACTGCCAGAAATCTCAAAGAAATATTTTCAATTATCACCGACACACATAATACAAAATTCAAAGCTGAGATCTTGAGGAACCGAACCCTGGATCGAGTAGTCTACCTGGGGATCATCTTTATTCATGCAATCATGATGTAGTTTATCAAAGAACACATTGTCATGTGACACATGGTTTAAGAAGATTGGGTATTTGAATTCATACTTGCTGAGTAGATATTTGTTCAACAACAGGACCCTAATGCAACTACCTGATGAATGAAGTAATATAGTCAGCTCGACTGTCAATGTTTTATCATTTTTATTCTTCATATCTTTCTGTCTCATTGGAAATATTTTCTCAAATCAATGATCTTTAACACATGATGATATGGGCCTTCAGCATGTCCCAGCATTGCTGAAAAAATGCATCAACAGTTCTAATTCTGATTGAAAGGGGCTTTCAGCATGCCCCAGTATTTGCTTCTTGTTAATCTGAGACTTCGAAATGCCCCATATGGATCTGTCTGAAGTAACCTTAAAAATGTCCCAACATTCTATTTCTGGTTGAAATGAGCCTCCAAGAATACCCGAAATGCCCCACTATTCTATTTCTGTTTGAGATGGGTTTTTAAGATGTCCCGCATGAATCTGTCTGAATTGGACCTTTAGAATGCCCCAACCTTCTAAACTGTAAGGCTTACTTCTAATGTTTGTTTGATTTCAATACCGTGATCCCCACGAGGTTCAATTTTGACAATGTAGTGTTGTGGGTACTTGTAGCTTTATTCATGCCTCAAATATGTTTATCTTGAATACTCTCCTTTTGGTGTCACTAAACAACAGTTGTCAAGTAACTTGAGAAAATCTCTTCATGTTGTCACAAACTTAAGAAGTGCTCAATCATTCTGATGGAAATGACTGGGATATGTGTATTTTGAATGAGGTGACCATTTTCTGTATCTGGAGGGATCTAGTCAGACAGAGTAGTAAAAATAGCTTGGTAATCTATTCCAGGCTGACACAGTGGATTATTATCTTTCAGTGAAGGCCATCTCTGAAGTATACTTTTCCATAGGAGAGAAACCAATTTATGCAAACAGTAATCTGATGCACTGGCAAGACTACATATACAATGGTATTTGCTCTTTGAAAAATCCACACCCATGCAACATGTTGATTCTGATAACAACTCATCTAATTATGAAGCGATCTTTCAGGATGATTTCATAGATATTGATAGTTCTTTCTGATACCGAGGAAATCCTGAATTTTGATTCTGATGAGGAGAATAAACTGTTATTCTTGACGAAAATGAGGTACTTAGAAGTTGAGGCTTCAATAACCATGGAGAGATATGGTCTGGATTCATTAATTGAAGAGTTGACATATTTTATATGTGCTTCTCAAATGGCTAAGGCTACTGACACACTTCTTCCGGTAGAAGATAGGAAGCCATTATGCAATGATCCCAATTACAGGAAAAGGTGAAACTCGGGCAATGATTTGTGGAAAAGGAAGAAGCAGAGGAAGCTTGAAAAGAATCTTCTTAATGAAGACGATCATGCAGTTCATCTTTCAATTCCAATGATTGGTTCTGGGGTTCCTACAGAACCAGATCAGATAACTCAAAGAACATTTCCAGAAGATGCTATTGGGTCTCCTTATTTCTACTATGAGCAAAATCATCTTTCAAATCCAATGATTGGTTTTGGGGTTCATACCAAATCAGATCAGATAACTCAAAGAACACTTCCAGAAGATGCTATTGGGTTTCCTTATTTCTACTACGAGAACATGGCACTTGCTCCAGTTAATGTTTGGACTGAAATATCACAACACTTATTCAATGTAAAGCCAGAATTTGTAGATTCGAAGCATTTTCATGATGCTACACTGAAAAGGGCTATATTCATAATCTGCCAATTGAGAACAGATTTCCTCTTATCTTGTTTTCTCCACGCACTATACATGATATTTTTCCATTGACAAAGAAATGATGGCCTTCCTGGGATCCAAGAACAAAGTTGAACTGTTTATAAAAATGTACAGTAAGTGCCAAATTGACAAAAAGGATCTGTAAGGCTCTTGAAGCTTATGACAATGAGCCACCTTCGAGTGTCCAGAAGTATGTTCTTGATGAGTGCTGAAAATGGAATCTGGTATGGGTTGGAAGGAATAAAAATGGTTTCACTTGAACCTGATGAGGTGGAAATGCTTCTAGGTTTCCCTAAAAACCATACACGAGGATCTGTATAGAGACATGTTCCATGGTGGTATCAATGTCCTGTCTTTTTCTGGGATCAGTGATGCAAAGGTCGCCTTCTACTGTCTTGGCATATCTTTGTAAACAGATGTGCAAGAACTGAATGATAATCAGTTGGAGCAATTGATGAGTAGATTTAACGGACTCGACCTTGTTGTCGGTGGCATCAAGCGTAACAACCTTACTGGAAGAAATAAACATCATCAGGATGAACTAGAAGATTTTTTTGTTGGTGCATTTTCTTGCAATGACTGCTACGACAACTCTCTCTTCAGCTGATCCAATATATCCCACTCTTTTCGAATCATGGAACGGTTTAGTTGACAGTAAAATTGGTCATCTTCAACTTTTGGAATCCTGTAACCAATGTTACCCTATATAAAAGGCATACAAATGTAGAATTTGTTCCAATGTCTTATTCTGTGCCATATGTTCTCAAATTCGAATTTAGCAATCTTCTGAAGGACATAATGAATATCATCTTGAAAAAAAATGATCGACCGAGAAGAAGTAGCAATGATGTATCAAGACTTGAGCCAGCATCACGGTATAACCATAGTGCATGTAGTGATTTGTTCATTCCCATAATACATCTTACTGAGACTTATATCACTGTGATGTAATCTGCCATAAACATGGATTGATGGCTGGGGAAAGTAATTTGTTTGGTGATGCTTATCGACCTCAGCATGAAATAAGCGATAATCTTTCTTGATGGATTGCTAATAATGTCATAGGAGAGTGTTACAAGTTCCATTCTCCATACTTTTCCGGCTTCTTGGACCATTTGCTTTCAAGAAAGTGAAATGCTTTATCATTCTGGCCTCGTTTATTCTTTTTCTACAACAGAGGTAGAATAAGCAACAATTGCTTCAAGGACCTTTCTCATTTGAGACTATCCTGTTTAAAAATGTTTTTTTATCCTTTCTTTATCAAAGAATGAAAGAATTTTTTCAAAGTAATGCCCTTCTCAGGTTCATAATAGAATCAAATCATAAGCATGAATTCAAAGAATATCAAAAGAATCAACAATTCTTTAATGTTTGAGAATTATAGCTCTTTGACAAGTATCAAAATTTGGTTTGATTTCAGGATGGCTTTCCTATTTTCTATGTTTACATCTATTTAAGATGTCACTCCTTTCTCTCTGTGAACTTTGTCACATCCTTACTTAAGGACTTGGTATTTTAACCTGATGTATACAAAATGACGCAACTAGGATTACTAATTACTAGACCTTTCAGAACGCTTCCATTTCAATTCTCTGAAATCCTTCATTTAGACTTATCTAACCAAATTAGTGCGAAAATATCGGTCTAACAATGAAATTTCTGAGTGCTTGTGTGAAGTTGACTATAACAGGTGTTTCAACTCCCTTAGTCCATCTCTTAACACATTTGCCATTTTGGCAAGCTGAATTCAGCTTTATTGTATATAATAAATAATCACCTTTATCAGGCTAATTGAAACTTATCCATAAAGCCAGGGCTATTAACCAATTACTCTAGAGGAACAGTTTTATTGCATATAATAATATAATGGGTTAGCTGAATATTATCCATAAAGTCGGGGCTATTAACCAATTGCTTTAGGGGGATAACTCAAGCATAACAGACTAGTTGAATATTATCCATAAAGCCAGGGCTATTAACCAATTGCTTTAGGGGGATAACTCAAGCTTATTGTATAATAATAATATGAGTATACATCTCAAACTTCTTAAGCTTGTTAAGAAGAACCTGTTATAGTCTAGTGTTTTGGAGGAAGTCAGAAAATCTCTTCATTAGAGTTCAATTCCCAAGAAACTTATTTAAACTAGATTTACCTATTGTAAAATTATGTTCATCATCGAATGTCATCAATAGAAAGATACTCTAGTCAGTTTTGTAATGTAATACACCAATGATGCCCCATGTTGTACGCTCCTATATATAAATACCAAGCCTTTTTGTAATTCCTTTCAATAGGAGTAGGCTATCTCATATTTGTAATAGGATATTGTTTGGGTGTATTTCTTCTGAGGTAAGATCAATGGTCCTTGTTTTTCTGGTTTTCAATCTTGATATTTTGTCAAAGATTATGACTCTAATCATGCAGAATTTTTAATCCAGTTGATATTCAAAGAACTGCAAGATTACAAAATTGATTCAATGCTCATAACCTTAAAAGCAACACAAATTTATTTATTACAAAAAAAACTGAGAAAGGAACAAAAACAAGTTCAAACAGAATGCTGAAAATAGAAAGGTACTACAGTGGTAGATAACAACTTCCACTTATTTATTTATCATGCCACATCTTTTCTGTAACTGGTCCAGGATTTTCATCCTTATTTTTCCCCCATTTCTTGATCATTTCTTGTGTCAACATCTTTGGATAAACCTTCAGATACACAACTCTTTCCTTCTTCCTGAATAGTTTCCATCATCATCTTTTTCTCCCATGACTCTGATTATATATTTCGGCTGTAATTGGAGTAGTATTCACCATACTCTTTGTATTTTACACTGCCTCACTTGTTCTCAGAAAATCTGATATAGGTGTTTGAGGTTTCTTCATACTTGCATCTTTTTCATTCATTCTTAGACCTATAGGACAGTCTCGAATTACCTCTCCTTTTACTTATTTATCATTTATAATTAGAGAGGTATTGAAAATTGAACGTTTTATCTTTGGCTCAAATACTTCATTTTCTTCTTCCCCTACAGGATGTACTTCATTTGTTTTGATACTACTAACTCCATTTTGGGATTTGATTCCCGATTGTTTGATCAAAACAGACTGATCCTCCACTTCTATGATTCCCTGAACCAAAAGGTCTTGAACTCGTCGTTTGAAGCGACCACAATTCTCAATGGAGTGTCCTCGGGCTCCAGCATGATAGTCACAAAAGACTTTCTCATTATACCAACTTGGATATGGAAGCAACAAAGGCTTAGCTCGACATGGAGCAATAATCTGGGCCTGAAGCAACTTGTAATATATCTTGCTGCATGAAACTGAAGGAAACTTGGGTAAAATTTCTCCAGACATCATTGTCTCATTACAACTGTTTACTTTGCTTTCTTTAGCTTTCTTCAATGGCACTGAAACTTCTTCCATGCTTCTCTTCAACTTGATCTTTGTCGTATTTTCTAGGGTTATACTCGACTTTTTGTGGCTTATTGGATTTCCACATTCACTGACAAAATTCTGGTCATTTGTTTTTCATTGTATCAGCTACATACTTCATAATTCCATTCAAATCTTTTACAACAGGATCACAACATTCATCAGGTTCATCAGCTTGGTCATTTGCTCTTTTGAATCATCCTGAAACTTTTTTGCATGATCAGTCATCTCTTGTTGAGTCTTGATAAGTTGCTCTTGCAATTTCTCAATTCTACCAACCCTTGCTAAAATCTCATTCATAGCTATTATCTCTCTTTAGGAAGACCAAGTTAGCTCCACTTTGATTTCAAAAATTCTGTCATGGAATCTTCCCCGAATTATTCCACATGTTTAAATGTATGCAAAATATTTTTAAACAAAATGTAAATATGTAAAGATGCAAACGCAAAAAATGAAAATATGAATACGAACGTAAAAATGCAAATATAAAAATGTGAATGTAACCATAAAAATGTAAATTGTGCAATACAAAAGCAAACATAAAAGTATAAATGCAAAATGAAAAATGCAATGATGCAAAATGCAAATATATGTGTGAAAAGGTGTTACGCAAGAGTGATCATCTTATAACAGATTTCATTGAACACAAAAGTTTCGGTACATCAAACAAAACTTTACATATAGGGATATCTTTCACTTCTAACTTCTCCAAAGCCCAGTTAGTTTCCATTTATGCTCAAAAGTTGAGTCTTCAGTCTGCTTCATCTCCTTGTAAAGTCACCTAAATCTATCATTTAAGAACCATATTGCTTGTCTGGACTGCAACTTCTTCCATGACATTCTGGTGTTCTTTCATCTCCTGTGTCAATTCTCGGAGTTGCTCATTTTCCCTTGTGAGATAACCTTTGTGTTCAAAAAGTTTTTGGACAAGATCTTCATGTATGTTGCAACTCTTTTTCAGTTTGGTGACCCCTGTTATTCACTCTTCTGGGGTGTTTCCTATGCCATCATTTCGAAAAGCTTGATTGCTCTTCTGGAAATCTTCCTGCATGGTTTCCATTTTGGTGTTCAATTTATTGTTTTCCATCTTTAAATGACGTATTTGAGCCTCGAACCTCAGTAAATCTTCTTCTTTCTGGGTGCCCCTATTGATACTCTTACCTTTGAAGACTTTTGGTATTAATCTAGCAGGACCTTTGGTTACCAAACTAGGTCGATCATTTACCATAAATTGTAAGGTTCCATGATCCAAAAGACTTTGGACTCGACGTTTGAAGGCAAGACAATTCTCGATGGTATGTTATTGAGCTCCGGCATGATATTCACAGTGAACATTGATGTCATACCAATTTGGATACGGAGGTTGGAATGGTTTTATGTAATTGGAGCCACTTCTCGTGATTCAAGTAACTTTTCATACAACTCTTTATACGACATAGGTATAGCATCAACATGAGAATCGCCTTTTGTCTTGAATTGAACCTGAGTTTTAGATATCGGGAGCATACTAAACTTCGATGATTTCAGGTTACATGATTTCTTCTCTTCTCTGGAAGCTTTTACAATTGTCATCATTTCTTTGGTGTCTCCAGATGACTTGTGAATACGAATGATGATTGTCTGTAACTTCTCCAATTGATTAGGATCAGAAGTCCCTTGCATATTTGAGATTGCAGGATTATGCTCATTAAGCTTTCTCTCTTTCTGTGCAGGAATCTCTTCTCCTTTGGCCAAAACAGATATTCTATCCATCATCTTGGACATCTGCTCTCTTATTTCTCGTATCTCCTCTTGTTCCTTAATGGACACATGATCTCTAGGTGCATAGCTCTCTTCTATCATCGGAGTTCCCTCGGGATGTCTTTTCTTGGCCGCATCATATTTTGTTTGATCATAAAACTTTTTGTCCATTTACGATTTCTTTCCAATATGATGAACAGTCTTTCAAGTAAACACCTTTTGGTTATGCCATGATCATGCAATGTAAACAAAATAAATCAATATGAATAGATTAGAGCAATGTAATATGCATGAAAAAAAATATTAAAAAAAATAGAATAGTTAGTACCAACTAATGGAAAAAAAATCTATCTATCAAGGTATAAATCTTAACCTCATGCTTTCTAGTTCCATGCTTTCTAGTTCCATGCTTTGTTTGAAAAAATTAACCTAACCGCATGATTTCTAGTTCGCATGCATTTATTCAGGAAAAAGAAAAGGAAATAAAATAAATTAAAAGCTAGAGCTTATTTCTCCTTTGTGTATACCTACTAACAGAGGTTCAGTACTGTCTTAGATCAGGTGAATTTCTAGGGTTTATTATATGTAGAGTTTCAGTTCTAGGAGTAAAGGTACTCAAATTGTCCTTGTTGATGCCCCCATGGGCTGTCAAACCCTCAATCCTAGTCCATTACAGACTTAAGCGGATCGAGTTCAATTCGAGGGGACACATTTCTCTATGCCTGACACGGAGAATAAATTCTCACGAAGACATAGAGCATATAAACCCCGAAAGTTACTTGCTAGGTCTGACACGGAGAATAAATTCTCACGAAGACGTCGCTTTCACTCCCACTTAAAAGGGAAAAGCTTGATTAGAAAGCTTATGTTATGCAATGCAAGTGTTGTGTGTGAGGAGAAATGTTCAAATCTCTAACAGAAAAATAAATAATGAAATAAAATTCTTGCAAATAAAATGAAATAATATATATAAATACTATGAAAATAATAAGTATATATAAAAATTTGAAAAGAAAGAATTATAAATTAAATATATGAATTTTTAATTTATAATTAATAGAGACAATTTATAATTGATTTTAAAAGCTTGAAAAAGTCCCCAGCGGAGTCGCCAAGCTGTAGTAACCGTTTTTAGTTCGGGCACGATTTTTTTATACTTGGCGGGAAAGATAATGTGAATAATAAATAATTTGGGAGTTGCCATCGGCCTTTTGGGTCAGGTAGGTCGAATACCTAAAAATTATCTTTTAAAAGAGTTTTTAAGAAAACATTAGTTAAAAGATGAACTGATCTGCGTTTATAACCAAAAATTCGTTCTTTTTATTAATAAAAAGGGATTCGTGGTCGGTTACGTTTAGGGAAGGATTAGCACCCCTACAACGCCCAAAATTGGTACTTTTTAATTATAAATTGTCTCTAATAATAGAATTTTAAAAATTCAAATATATTTAATTTATAATTATGTTATTTCAAATTTTATTACTATAATTTTTAAGAAAATATATTAATTTAAATATATTTATAAAAATATTTATTTATTTAGAAATATAAGAAAAGGACTTCTAAGTGCCTTAAGATAGCTCTTTTCTTCGATATTAATAAATAAATGAATAAAACATTTTCTTAAGATAAAAATTTATTTTAATATAGTAAGATATTTATTTATTCAAAAATATCAGAAAATGGCTTCTAGGTACCTTAAGACAGCTCTTTTCTTTGATAAAAATAAATATTAAAATTTTAATAATTTAAATAAAACTAAATTATAAATTTTATAATGTTTAATTATTTAAAATACCAGAATAGGACATCCAGTTGTTTTAAAACTACCATTTTCTTTGATAAATAAATATACATTATTATTTAATATATATATATATATATATATATATTTATTTATTTATTTATTTATTTATGTGACTAATATGAAAATAATAATAATATAAAAGTAATAACAAATTAATATTATAAATAATAATATTTAAAATAAATTTAAAAGTAATAATATTAAATTGCAAAATATAAAAACAATCAGGAAAATGAAAAGAAACAAAATATTTATGACTAAAAAAGTAAAATATCAAAATTAAAGGGCATAATTCGAATTAACAAAAAACATAATGCTAATAATGTAATTTAACCTTATTTAATTAATTCGGGTTAAAAAATAAATTATACAAATTATGAAGGACTAAATAAGGCATTTAACCGAAATATATGTATAATACAGGTAAGGACTAAATTAAAATAAAATAAAATTATAAGACTAAACTAAAATAATCAAAAATCAATTTCAGTGACTAAATTGTAATGATTACAAACTTGGAGCACTGCGGACAGGGTTTACCCTCTTCTCAAAACGCACCGTTTCATCATGAAACGACGCCGTTTTGTATCGGGTATAAAATACCCCAAACGGCTGGCCCTTCGGGCCAGCTCTTATTTCTTCTTATTTCTCTTCTCTCTCTAGCTGAGAGAGAAGAGAATTCTCTCCCTTCTCTCTATTATTTCCCTCACCGGAGGGAACACGGTCTCCGACCGGCAGCCGCCGACCACCGTCAATGGTGGCCGGAAATTTTTTTAAAATACCCTAAGATATAAATCTCACCGTTCTAAGGCCGAATCCGTCATCTATTTTCCCCAAAAGTCCCTGGAATTTCCTAGATCTAAGAAAATACCTTCGGTATTTTTGGTACTTCGGCGATGTTTAGTGTTCTCCGGTGGTTCTGCTTCCTCGGTAAGGGTTTCTCCTCTCTTTTCTCTCGATTTTTTTTCTGGTTGCTTCGTTGTTGTTGACTGGGATGTTTGGTATATTTTTTGCTCTGGTTTCTGTTTTTCTCCGGTTCTTCCTCTCTTTCGTTTTGCAGGATCCGATGGCTTTTATAGCAACCACGGAGCTATGCTCGGACCGGTCCAGAGGGGAAAGTTCGATGGTGGTGACTCACCCCATAGCCGCGACGTGTGGGGGGCTGTTGGCTTCTGGAGGCTTCTGGCGAGGCGGCGGCTTCGTGGCTGTAGCGGGTTCGAGCATCTGGCAGCTGACCGTCGGCAATGGTCTCTGGCAACTGGAGAGGCGGTTGCGGTGCTAGGGTTAGAAACCCTAGCTGAAACCCTAAATATTTAGGGTTTCATTTTGGTATGGGCCAGTTGATTGGGCCTTCGATTTGGGCTTGTAATTAATAATAAATAATAATATTAATAATAATAATAAATAATAATAATAATTTTAATAATAATTTAAGAAAAATGAAAAATTGATGTTTACAGGATACATACCTTATACCTTTGTAGGGGGTTTTCCTCGTATGGGTATAAGGCAGCGAATCCCCTCGAATTGAACTCATTCTGTTTGAAACCTGTAATGGGTGAGGATCAAGGGTTTGGCAGCCCAAGGGGGCATCGATATCAAGGACAATTCGAGTACCCTTTTCCTGTTAGAGCTGGAACCATGCATATCGTGAACCGCAAAATGGTTACTATAGGTATAATCATACCTAACCTCTGTCCGTCAGTAGGTACCCAAAATAAGTGTACACAAGGGACGAGCATTTATGAACCTTTCCTTTTTGCTTTAAATTATGTTAAATAATTACATGCGAACTAGATACCATGCAGTTATGATTAATTTCTTGGAAATAATCATTGCGGGTAGAAAGCATGTATGGGTAGGAATATTATATAATAAAAGCATTCTCAGGTAGATATCATGATTGGGTAGGTGTTACATTTATTTGTAGTTAACATATTTTAATTATATTGATTATCTTGTTTGTTCTAACTCATTTCTTTTCTTTTGTTTGTGTCAATTTTCATCCTTATTTGCATTGCATCAACATGACATAATGCGAAAGTGTTGATCCGCAAGGGGGTATTCATGATAAAATTTTCCAAATAAGAGATAAAAATTTGCAATCAAGAGGTCGCGTACACAAACATGCATCGAAGGCTAAAAGAAGTTTAGAGAGCACAAAAAGGAGACTTCCTCGAAGATCATGTAACATTCGAGACGGGAATGATGATCCATTGATCCGAGGAGTAATCCTGCAGTTGATTCTTATCTACGATCATTTCATCGCTAACCATCAAGGAACGACGCACTGACTTCAACACCTAAACGAAGGCATGTATATAAAGTGGATTGTCTTTTAATGTGAAAACTTTTATCTCTGGTGAAAAGTATTCTAAAATATTCATCATTAGGATTAACATTTTTTCATTTTCATTTTCATCATTGCATTCTGCATGGCATTCATTTAAGCATTTTTACATGCATTAATCATATCTTGTGGGGAACTCTAAGGAAGTGATTCTAACTGTGCAATTGTATTCGCACAGTACTGAGAATGGAAGTCAAATTTGAGAAGATGAAGAAATAATTGGAAGAGAGTTTGCAAAAGATGCAAGCAGAGTGGGAGGTTAAAATGGAGCAGACACAAAAGGCCACCATAGATCATATCTTGCAAAACCAAAATGACATGGTTGATCAAATTGTAGCCAAACTGACTGGGCTCAACCAAGAAAGAGGCAAAGAGAAGATTTCCTCGACCAGAGAAACCTCTGAATGTGTGATGGCACAAGCTAGTCCACAACTGCTCATTTCACCCGACAAGCTTTTAAGCCACCAAGTAGGCTTCTACGCCACTAAAAATCGAGCAACTGTGTCATATACTAGGGATAATTCTACTAATCACAACATGTAAAATCCCAATGAGATAAAAAGAGCCAAGAATGATATCCCGGAGAATTTGAAACAGTGGTGTAGAGAGACATTCCAGAGATTGAGAGGATAAAGCTCTCACAATGAAATGGATGAAACAAAACTAGTTTTAGTTCCTGACTTGGTGCTTCCACCCAAATTCAAGATGCCCAAATTTGAGAAGTACAATGGAACAGTTTCCCTAATTCCCATCTCATGATGTTTATTCGAAGGATGACTGGATAAACCAACAATGATTGATCAATTGCTTCTAAGAAAGTTTGATTGGACCCACTTCTAAGTGGTATAATCAGTTGAGTTGTACTCAAATCCGCTCCTGGAAGGATTTGGCTCATGCCTTTCTGGGATAATACAAGCATATGACAGATATTCCCCTCGAACGAACAACGCTTTAAAATATGGAGATGAAGAATGATGAGAGCTTCCGACAATATGGTCAACGATGAAGGGATGTTCCATCTCAAGTGCATCTACCAATGACTGAAAGAGAGTTCATCACTTTATTCATCGACACATTAAAGTCTCCATATATCAACCACATGATAGGGGCTACCACTAAGAGTTTCTCTGACATCGTCATATGTGGAGAAATGATTAAAAGAGCTGTCAAGAATGGCCAGATAAGAAGCACTGACAGTATTGACATTGGGGAAAGAGCTGAGATTAACAGAGTGGGATCTTATCTAGCAAATATGGGGACCAAACCTCATAATGCCTTCCGTAAAAAGACTCGCATCAATCCAATCCCAATGATGTATGAGGAATTGCTCCCAACCCTAGTTGAGAGGAACCTTATGACTCCAGTTTAATCCAAACCAAGAGAGGCACCATATCCTGAAGGCTATGATATTAATGCCATATGCAACTATCATATTGGGAGCTCAGGGCACACCACTGAGAACTGTGAGGCATTGAAGCGTAAGGTCTAAGATCTGATTGATTAAGGGGCATTAACATTCAATGTGTAATGGGGCATTTTGATCAGGAATCGGCTGGGGCATCCTTCAGGAGTTTTGTTGCAATCTCATGCAAGTCATCTTGTTTGAACTTGTTTTCTTTTGTATTTCTTATGTTTAAATGTTTGTAGGTCACTACGTTCAAACATTTTCAATAAAATGCTTCATTCTTAGGAAATGAGAAATGAGCAAATTTTAATCTTGAAATTCTTTGAATATCAACTCAATTAAAAGCTTTTTAATAATTGAGGATGTAAATGTTTGACAAATGAAAAGATTGAACCCAACAAAATAGGGATCCCTTGATCCTAATCTAAATCTACAGTAGAATGCATACCCTTCTCTTGAAGGGACCGAGCTAGTTTTCTCCTTGCATGCAGAGTCAATCACGGATTTGACATTCAAGTATGTGTTAGGAGCAGACAAAATGGGGTAACTGACACACAAGATTACAAAGAGAATTGGTTTATACTTCTGTTGATGATGTTCAATGATGATCATAATCTTGACAGATGGAATGGTCAAGTAGGTGAATCTAGTTTAGGTCAGTTGCTTGGGAATTGAACTATAACGATGAGATTTTCTGACCTTCAATAAACACTAGACTATAACAGGTTCTCCTTGGAAATCTTAAGAAATGTAATCCGTATACCCATAATATATATAATAAAGATGAGATATTCCGCTAAAGCAATTGGTTTTAGAGGAAACTCTAAAGCCTTGGCTTTATGAATAGATTAAATTTAAAACATGACATTGATCGGGTACTTGGCAATTCGGTGTTTGCTCCACTGTGGATGTCAAGTGGAAGACTTTGTGACAACATGAATCCTTTAGTTAGCCTGATAAAGGCAATTATAAAATATATATGTACAATGAAGCTGAATTCAGCTAGCCAAACAATGGCAAATTAAATCAAGTTCATTAAGTAAAGAGTTTCGATGAATATGGACTAAGGGAGTTGAGGAACACCTGTTATAGTCAAATTCACATGAGCATTCAAAAATCTCATTTTTAGACCGATATTTCTGTATTGCCTCGACTAGACGAGTCTACGATGCTTGAACAAATGGAAGATTTCAGAGAATTGAAACAAAAGTGTCTAAAGAGTCTAGCAATTGACTATGCTAGTAGCGACATTTTGTCCGCCTTCGATCAAAATGCCAAACCAAGAAAGAGGGGCATGTCCTAATTTTCACGATGATCGAGAAAAAGGAAAAAAAGATGAATCAATGAAACAAACCTTAGAATTTAGGTAGCCAACCTTAAAACCAACCTTTTGATCTTGATATTTGTCAAAGATTTACAGTTATCAAAGATTAAAAGAGCAGTTGATTATTTTGATATCCGATGAACTATTGTTTTATGATTTATTTCAATTGTGAAACTTAGAAGGAGACAATATTTTTTCAAAATTCTTTTGATATGTTTTCAAAATTTTTAAAATTCAAAGGAAGAAAAAACATTTTCAAACAAAATAAGTTCTCTGGAAGTATTTTGGAATCCAATGAATATCTCTCCGAAGCTCAAGATTGAAGCTGGGGCAAGAGAAGCCAAATTTTGGGGAAAAATTTGATGAGGCAAGGAAAACAAATTGTCTCAGGTTTGCAAGAGTACACCCTGTTGGAAATGAAGACAACTGAAGTAGGGATATAATGCATAC
The DNA here is from genome assembly GCF_006381635.1 of Hibiscus syriacus. Lineage (NCBI taxonomy): Eukaryota > Viridiplantae > Streptophyta > Magnoliopsida > Malvales > Malvaceae > Hibiscus > Hibiscus syriacus. The sequence continues at coordinate 3,158,816 of NW_024062641.1, read as the reverse complement.
TGCTCACACAACCATTTCCATTGCAGATCAACATATGCATACATCAACACATACATATATGATACATGAATTTTGCATATTTTCATTCATCATCATGTCTGTTAAAGACATTTTCCCCCTCTCTTGAGAACAAACTCAATAATTCATCAAATCAAACACATCAAATAAATTTCATCTTGGCATTCATCATAAAATTCAAGATAGTCAGTCATAAATGCATGATCTTTCAAGAAATTAATGTTTGGAAATGACCATATGTCTCTAACTTGAAGAAAAAGTTTTGACTTCATGAAGTCAACAATCAGATCTTCTGAAGACATTTCCTTAACATGCAAGGAACAAGCAGACTGGCTATCGTCTTTGAGGGTGTTTGTCTAAAAAAAATTCTCCGTTGAGATAGTTTCTCATGAAACACAACCTCTGAGATTGTTTCTCTTAAAAAAATATTTGTCTCCCTTGAGACAACTTCTCCTAAAACACCTACATTTGAGATTGTTTCCCGTGAAACAAGTTTTGTCTCCCTTAAGAAAGTTTCTATTGAAACACCCATCTTTGAGATCATTTCCATTGAAACAAATTTTGTCTATCTTGAGACAACTTCTCTTAAAGCACCATCTTTCATTCTGTTTCCCCTGAAATAAATCCCTAAAGATGGCCAGTCATCCTCATCGTGTAGGAATCGTGTCATCCCCTACCAAACCTCCTCATTATGTAGGAGCTGTGTCAACCTCAGATAACCAGTCATCCTCATCACGTAGGAACCATGTTATCATCCCTAAATATGGCTTTTCATCCTCATCATATAAGAATCGTGTAATCCCCTACCAGACCTCTTCATTACGTAGGAGCTATGTCACCCCTAGATAACCAGCCATCCTCATCGCGTAGGAACCGTGTTATCACCCTCCATAAAGATGGTATGTCATCCTCATTGCGTAGGAACTGTGTTGTCCACTGACCAGATCCCTCATCACGTAGGAGTCGTGTCACACTTAGACAACCAGAACTCTTCATCATGTATGAGCAGTGTCGTCCCCCAACAAACATATCCAATTTCAAAATCTAAAAGAGAACCAGACAAAAACTTGTTATCTTTTTCATCTTTTCCCTATTCTTGTTAACACAAGAATGTGCAAAGAGGGGCAGCTGTAGACACTCATTTTTGTCCGGGTCTCAAAAAAACATTATTAATTATATTATTATTATTATTATTATATTTTGATTACATTTTGTATGTCCAATACTGGAACCGGGTACAAGTTAACCCAAGCCCAACATAAACACAAACAACTAGATAACAAAGACCTAGTATCCCAAGATCCGACCCGGATCCAATCTGACCTGACCCGACTCACCTAGGGTTTCATCATAACCATAGGTAGCTTCTGTCGCTGTTGCCTGCTGCTGATGCCATCTCCGACCAATTCTTATGTCGCCGCTTCATCCAAATGGACAAGCTATCACCAAAACAGTACCAAAAGCAGACATCATATCAAGAAAAACTCAAATAAAAAATTAAAAAGCTAATAAAAAGGAAATCCCAAGGGGATTTACCTCGTGATATCATCATCGAACGGGCCATCACCATAAAAGCAAAGAGGACAGAGGGAGGAAGGGGAGTTTCCAGAGACAGAGAGAAAATAAAAAGATATTTGGGAAAATAAAAAAAAAAGAAAAAGAGAGAAGAGAAGATAAAGATAAGGGAATTCGGGGTTTCAAAGAAAAAACGAGAGGATGGAGAGAAAACACAGAAGAACCCAAAGAAAAAAAAAAGATAAAAAAAATGAGAGGGAAATCTAAGAGCCACCAACAGTTAAAAAAGAAAGAAAATACAAAAGAGAAAGAAACCCTTACCTCAGTTCGAAGCATCGGGAAGCCAAAAGGTCGTCGGGGCTCTAAGTTTTCGAAAGGTAACCTTTAGATCTAGGGGTTTAGGGTGAGATCTAGGTTAAGTGGGAATGGTTTTCGGGTTGAGGGGTTAAGGGGAACCATTTGGGGTAGTTTGTTTTCCTCCAGCCACCGTCGGCCGTCGTGAGCGCCACTGACGGCGATGGTCGATATGTTATCCGATGAAAGAGTTAAGATAGTTCTCTCTCTCTCTGATTTTTCTGAAACAAGAAAATGGGGGAAGATGAGCAAGGCAAGCCATATTTTGGACTTATATACCCCTCCCTAAACGTTGTAGTTTAGGGAGGGGTATGTTTGTAATTTTAGCGTGGTAAATTACGCTCGGGGTCTCCGTGTTTTGTAGATTTCGTGTATGGGCACTGGTTGTATTTTATTTATTTTGTATTTCTTGCACCATGTTTGTAAAGTTTGCATTTTGGTTACTGGGCTATTTATTGTTACTATTTTGTAAATTTATACATTGCACCCTGTATTTATGAAACATATATTTTGATCACTGCTTATATATTTTAGGTTAAATATTGAATATTTCATGTATGTTTCAAATTTTATTATATTTTAGTCCTTTATTTATTGTACAAAAATGATAACTTACACCTTCAGTCCATAAGTTTTTCTAATGTATTTTTTAGTCACTGTTTAGATTAAATTTGGGTTATTTGCTGCTTATACCCTATGATTCTATTTAGATTTTGTTTAGATCCTTTGTTAAATATGTATTTCGTATATTAATCCTTGTGTTGAGTTTTATTTATTTATTTATTTATTTATTTCATCTTTGTTTTTAGGAATTAATATTATGGCATATTTGTATATATATATATATAAATAATTTTAATATTCACATTATTATTTATGATAGGTTTTAATTAATTTATGGTATTGTTACTAAATTTAGTTGTGTTTAATTTATTTGATATTCACGTTTTTCCCAAAAATTTTATTCGAATATTTTCAAGAACAAGTATTCGTAGAATGAGTGTGGAAAGTATCACTTGGTCGAAGTGATGCAATCCGATACAACATTTTAAAGAAATAGAAACTTGAAATAAATCCAGTTCATTTTACTAATTAAATCCCGTTTATTCAATTAATTCACTGCGCTTCCATGTGTTAATTTATTCTACACAAATGTTGATTTTTCATTAATATTCGATTCGTGTTTTTTAAAATCAGTGAGGAGAGAATATTCTTATACTGATAAGAAATAGATGAGTTAGTTTTCCCGATGGTTGATTGCTAATTTCGAGATTTCTTTTCACGTTAAAGATTTTTCCCTAAAAATAAATATTTCAAAGCAATGTTCAATAAACGGATCATATTTTAACTATATATTCGATTTATACTTTCCACCATTTACGACGATGTGTAATTGATTCAGTACGAGTTTTTGGGCATTGTGGGGGGTGCTTACCCTTCTCCACACGTAACCGACTCCCAAATTCTTTTAAATCGAATCTTTGGTAAACGCAGACCGATTTTTTGTCTAAAAAATTATTTTTCTTAAAATTGTTTTAAAAAGTCATTTTTAGGTATTCGACCTACCTAACCCAACGGTCGATGGCGACTCCCTTTCAATTTATTTCAAATTAATTTAAAAACATCAAATTTTCAAAATAAAGTCATAATTGTTTTTTAAAATAATATTTAATTAATTTTTAAAAAAATGGTTATGACAATATGAACTCAAGGGTTGAATTTGAGAAAAAAAATATCGTCAGGCCCTCAGGGATTTTGAAGCTAACAAGGATTGTCTGAGTCGCATTGATTATGAGAACTATAAGCGAACTTAAAGCTGCCAAGGATACTTGGGGTGATGGAGTGGGCTTTGTGCATCGGAGCAATTACAGGTTTCCCTAACAGCCATAGAGGAATTTCACTGTTCCCAGGTGTTCATCAATCTCTTTAATTCTCCATTTCGTTGCTCCAAACTGCACGGACAACGTCTCCAATCGGTACCGTGCCTTAATGAATTGACAGTGCTTCTCTTGAACCAAATGTAAATGTGAGTCGATTACATATGCACATTACTTACCTGTCATTAACTTACAAATTTTCGTGATATATTGTTATGTAAAACAAAATGATTTTTTTACAGCAATTGTGAAAGTTCTTCCAAACAGAATATGTACAACCAGATTGCAGCTAGTGAACACTAGCTTGATCATGCCAACAGAGGGGATAAGGGAATTGCTATTCACAAATAGATTTTTGTGTCAAAGCTACTTAAGCTGATCGCAAATGATTGTAAAGCTGAGAGTGGGTACCGATAGTGTAATACCCCAAACATTAGGTTAGTGACTAAAATGTAAGAATTTAAAATTTAGTGGTTTAATTTGAATAAATTGAAAAGTTCAAGGACTGATTTTAGGAATTTTTATCTAGGACTTATTATTAAAGATTGAAGAGTGTAAGGACAGGACATTATGGTCTTTTAACAGAAAATGAATTTAAAATTCATTTTTAAGAGATATTAAAGCATGTGGGAAATAAAGAAGGAAAGGAAAAGTCTAGAAACTTGGGGTTATTTTCTCTTCCTCCACCGTAAAACTCCATTGTTAAGGTGAGTTACTTTCAAGTTGATTGCTTTTTTAATTTATGGGTTGGTTTTGAAGTTTTGAGTGATATAGAACATTAAAGAAGCTTCAAGAGGAACAGAAACTAAGTGATTAATGAATTAATGGTGAATTAGTAAAATGGGTTTTTAAGTGAATGAATGAAATTTAGTTATTAATTAGATTCTAAAGGCATATTTGACTTGTCAAATGTCTAATTAAGGTATTTGATGTATTAGAAATGATTGAGAACATGTTTGAATATTTGGTATGATTTTTTGTTTTAAGTATTCCATAGAGAAATTTGGATGATAAAAGGTAATTAATGGATATAGTTGGTGGTGATAAATGTTAGTAAGTTTAAGGGTTTGGTTAGAGCTAAAAGTATGAGATTTAGGTGAAGTGTGAGTAAAATTCGAAGTGAAATATGTAAATTCTAGGCAAGGGTATTAGTACTGGAAGAACGATATCGATACTATAAGGTTAAACTGAAGGAAATAATATGAATCGAATGAACATTATCGGTACTGATTGAAGTAGTATTGATACTGATGTGGAGGTATCTATACCAAGGGTGAGGTATCGATACTATAATTGAATATGAAATTCCAGAATACAAAATGGTATCGATACTGAAGTGGGTATCGGTACCATAAAAGTGAAGTATCAGTACTATAGGAGGGGTATTGATACTATTTAGTCTGAAATTTAAATTAGGAGTTTTCGTTCCGTTTAAGTAAGTGCAAATTGGTTACCCATTAATGGAAATTCGGTATTGATATTGGACAAGTCTATGTGTAGATTTGGATCAAAAGCATAGCGGACAAATCGACATAGTAAGAGATTGAAAGAAAGTTAAAAATGATTCCGTTTAGGACTTACATGATGCAAATGTGAGTATTTATGTTATATAAGATAGGAGGACGACTTACGATAAGACAACCTCGAATGTTTTCAATCGAAAACAATTTATTTATTTTATTCAATATTTCTATAATGTTTTATATAAATCGTCTTTTTAAAATATTGTTTTAATTGTATTAGTATGTGAATATGTTATATGTGAATGTGTTCTACGTGGAAAGTGTTATATGCGAAGTGGATAAAAGATATTATGAATAAGGAAATGAAAAATAATTATATCGTTAAAGCCCAAAGTATATGTATGAGAATTAGAGGTATAGTTTGCATGCCAAGAGTCGAGGGTTCTACGCAGTCATTCGGGACAAATCTATGTGGCACTTCGATGTATATTCTTCGTGGCACTTTGGTGCAAATTTTATGAGCAGTGGTGACTGCAATTAAAGCACACAACCTCAATGTACTCACATACCTTGAGTTCTCAATAATATGCGTTGGGTTCTTTAAACAAATTGATATGAATTGAATAGTATATAAGATTATAAGTATGTGTATGAAAGGTATATTGGTTTCCATATATATAATGTTTCTTGAAAATGTTAAATAAATTTTTATTGTTTTTATACTAATTTATGCCCCCACTAAGTCAACGACTTAGTGTGTGATTGTTTCACACGTAGGTTCAAAGAGATTCGAGGATAAAACCTACGAAAGGATAACATACACTTGAACAAGATCAAATCATAATAATTTGAAATGTAGGTTCATGTTATTTTGATATTTTGTTGGCATGTATCATAAAGTTTTAAATTGTAATGGTCTGATCCGTTTTGTGATTATACTATTTTAAGTTTATAAAAATATATTAAGTATTTTTTTTTTGTGATTATGAATTTTCAATGTAAATATTTTTATAAGGGTTTACCATTAAAATACAAATAAAAGTTTAAAATTTTAACGAATTTTTAAAGAGGCAAAGTTTTAAAAAGTCAATGTGACACCTCATATTCGTATCTGGGTCAGGTACGGGTTGGGGGTGTTACATTTATTGGTATCATAGATAAGGTTTAATGGATTTTAAGTTTGAAATGAAGCAAATTTTGTTTTAAAAAGTGTACATGCCAACGAAATATTAAAACTTTTTGATCTGATAGGGTAATTAGTATGATGTCCTTGCTAATAGAGTTAGAGATTATATCTTAATAGATATCAGACTATGAGGGCTCCCGAAGTGTAGAAGATATGGACATGAGAGAAGTAGTAATTCACCTGCCCCAGTTAGGTAAAGTAAAGAGTAAGCGCCTTAAAGAGTGTATGTGCAAGATCAGGGAGTCTTTTTCAGGACGTTGGATGCGATTCTAACACGTTTCCAACCATCTGCTCCCCCATCTCATAAAATGAATGTGTCAAAGGAGCTAAAGAGTTTATGAGCACATGAGTTTAGGGGAGAAGCTGAGAAAGGTCCCATTTCTGCGGATCTTTGGCTTAACGATATAGAGATTATGCTTGAGGGTCTTCATTGTTCTGAAATGGAGAAGCTGGATGGAGTAGTCTGATTGCTAAGAGGTCAAGTGCGTATATGATAGACTAATGTGACGATGAGAGCTCCTAGGGACCAAATAACATGGTCGTTCTTTCTGGAAGAGTTCAAGAACAAGTATATTGGTGATCAGTTCATCATACAAATGAAACAAGAATTCATGGATTTGAAGCAAGGGAATCGCACCGTGTATGAGTATGAGTGCAAATTTAATAAGTTGAGTAGATTTCCAGTTGAATTGGTCTCTACAAAAAAAGACTCATGTGATTGTTTTATGGAGGGATTGCGTCCTAGATTAAAGGAACTGTTGATAGCGCTGAACATTTCTACATTCCAAGAGGTGGTAAATCAAACTAATGCCTTATAATGAGCTCATAATGAAAGATGTAGGGAGCATAATACCCAGTTGAACAAGATAGTGGGTACCTCGTAGAGTGCATCGCAATCGAAGAAAAGCCAAGGTTCGGGTTTTCGACCACAATCTAGATCTGAATCAACTGTATCCTCAGGTAGAGGATCAAACCTGGTGAGAGTTAAACAGACTCAATCTTTTGAATCAGGAGCTGGAAGTCCAAGTCAATGTCAACATTGTGGCAAAAAACACAGTGATGTATGTCGAATGGTCTTCGGAGCACGTTTTAGATGTGGAGATACGTGCCATTTTATCTGGGAGTACCCATTGATGACCGGAGAACCTGCACAATCTGAGAGATTCAGTACTATACCTCAGAGAGGTTGAGGACGGGGTAGAGGAAGGAATCAGTTTGAGTCGGCCACTCAACCTGAAATGCGCTCGACTGCTCGAGTCTATAACCTTAAGACTAATAAAGATCGTGATGATCTGAAAATCATTGCAGGTACTTTCCAGTTAGTTGATAAACTTGTTTTGGTTTTGATTGACTCGTGATCAACTTATTCTTATATTAGTTGTAAATTGGCGAGAGAATTGAAAATCCAATTAGAAGTTATAAGTAATGATGTGATCATGACTAACCCATTAGGGGATAGTGCTCGGGTGAATCAATTGTGTCGAGGGTGTCCCATAAGGATTCAGGGAATTGAATTACCTGCTGATCTGATGGAATTAACCTTTAACGAGTTTGAAGTTATTTTGGGAATGGATTGGTTGTATCGTTACCATGCCAAATTTGATTGCAAATGGTAGTTTTGAAAAGTCCTGATGGATCAGAAATAATTATGGTTAGTGAGAGAATTAATCCATTAGCTAATGTGATATCGATTATGTCAGCTAAGAAGCTAATGTTGCAAGGATGTCAAGCTTTCATCGCCAATGTAATCAATAGTCTAGCCAAGGAGTTGAGACTGGAGGATATTCCGACGGTCCAAGAATTTCCAAACGTATTTACAGCTGAGCTACCGGGATTACCTCCAGATGGAGAAGTTGAGTTTCAAATTTAGGTTATGCCGGGAACAACACCAATTTCGATAGCTCCTTACAGAATGGCCCCAAACAAATTGAGTGAGTTAAAGGCTCAATTACAAGAGCTATTGTATAAGGGATTCATTAGGCTTAGTGTGTCATCTTGGGGTGTACCAGTGCTATTTGTAAAGAAAAAAGATGGTTCGATGCATCTATGCATTGATTATCAGCAGCTCAACAAGGTGACTATAAAGAATAATTATCATCTCCCAAGAATCAATGATTTATTTGATCAACTAAAGAGAGCTTCAGTGTTCTCCAAAATTGATTTGCACTATGACTATCACCAGTTGAAGATACAATAAACAGATATTCCAAAAACAACTTTTAGGACTCGGTATGGACATTATGAGTTCATAGTAATGCCGTTTGGATTAGCCAATGCACCTGCAATGTTTATGGACCTCATAATAAGGGTATTTCAAACATACCTCAATCAATTTGTTGTTGTCTTCATTGACTAAATCTTGGTGTATTCAAAGACAAATAAGGATCATGACACCCATCTTCGAGTGATTCTTCAAACACTCCGAGACAAAAAGCTTTATGCTAAATTAAACAAGTGTGAATTTTGTTTACCTGAAGTGGTATTTCTTTGACATGTGGTATTACAAGAAGGGATTCGGGTGGATCCTCAAAAGATTAAGACTATTATAGATTGGGAACCTCCAAGAAATATTTTTGAAGTCCAGAGTTTCTTGGGATTGGCTGGATATTATCAAAGGTTTGTTAAGGACTTTTCGATGATTCTTCCCCTTTGAAAAAGCTGTTAAAGAAAGATGTTCCATTCATTTGGATGAATAAATGCCAAGAGAGTTTTGAATTCTTAAAAAAAGTGCTAACAGAAACTCCAATGCTAGTGCAACCAGAATCGAGCAAGGATTATACAATTTATAGTGATACTTCCCATAATGGTATGGGATGTGTTTTAATGCAAGATAGAAAAGTAGTAGCCTATGCTTCGAGACAATTTGAGCCACATGAGAAGAACTATCCAACATATGATATTGAGTTAGCAGTGGTGGTGTTTGCACTGAAGATTTGATGCCACTATTTAATGGTGAGTGTTGTTATATTTATACAGATCATAAAAGTTTAAAGTACTTGCTGACTCAAAGTGAGCTAAACTTGAGACAAAGGAGATGTATCGAGCTACTTAAAGACTATGACAACATTAGCTGATGCACTTAGGCGAAAGACTTTTGCTGCTTTACGTATATTAGACGCTCGATTTACGTTAAAGGATAATGGTACTCTGATGGTCGAATTAAAGATAATACCTCCATTGTTGGAGTGTATAAAGGAGTCACAAATGAGAGATGATAAGTGTTTAACACTATTGATACAAGTAGAAAAAGGTGAAATCAAATACTTTGAAATGAAGTCAGATATATGTTTATATTACAGAGACCGTATTTGTGCTCCAAATGATAAAGAATTGAAGAGAGATATACTTTCAAAAGAACATTGTTGTCTGTTGACTATGCATTCAGGAGAAAACAAGATGTATCAAGATTTAAAAGGGCGATACTGGTGGCCAGGCATGAAAAGAGCAATTATAGAGTTTGTTGCAAAGTGTCTTACCTGCTAACAAGGGAAAGCTGAACATCAAGTTCCTTCAGGACTCTTACAACTGATCTTCATTCCTCAATGGAAATGAGAAAGAATTACGATGGATTTCTGATAACTTCCTAAAAATGGTACTTTTAAGGCCTTTTTCACTTAAGTTATTGTTTGTTTAAAAGCTCATTTTAGTCATTTTAGGATCAAGTAGTTGCATACAGTTGCATTAGTGGTGGTGATGCTATTTTATTTTGTAAAGTTGATGATGTATGACGGAAACGCGTGGTTGTTTATGCTGTATAGGAAATAACAAGAAAAAGGTTGCATTGGGAAAGAATGTCGTGACATCACACGTTGCTGAAGAAAAAAGATATTTTCATAAAAAGACAGTTGACGAGGCACGTGTCTGATGGTTATAACCACCTGCTGGGGACCATTGCCACCTGGGAGGATAAAATTCATGCCCAAGGAGTGACTCTAGGGATATGATGGGTAATTGAAATGTTAAAGCTCATTATTACCATTTGATATTATATTTTTCTATATACACTGCATATGAGAGAGAAAAAAGGAGGAAAAATTGACCATCTTCACATATCCTTCTTTTCATTCTCTATTTGTGTTCCTCCATTAACGAGCTCCAAGGAGTGGCGAGCTAGATGTCCGAGAGGAGCTAGAAAGCTAAGACAAGTCGTGGTGGTTGAGGAGAGCTCCGGTTATGCGTGTCGAAGGCTTCTTCTCCATTTTTCTTTGATGTTATTTTCCGTTCGATATTGGGTTGTTGGAACGGGTGAATTTCATGTTTTGTTTCATGGATGATTCGAACCCCACCATGAACTAACCTTATTTGGTGGGGTTGATTTTATGGATGTTTGTTATTATTTTAATGGTAGATTTAAATTTTTCTTTTGCATTTACTTGTTTTGCTTATAAATGATTCATCTTCTAAGTTTATAGAAGGCATGAGAGTGACCATTACTTAGATGAAGGCTAGGTGTTTGAGAGAAACTTAGTCATTATTACTTGTAGTATTCGGGAGAAACACAAGAAAGATCCACATAAGCAATGGGGTGTAGTATTTTCTTAAGCTTAGAACCGGTATAGTAATACTATGTCATAATCCCTTAGTGCTTGAGAGAGACTAAGATAGGATTTCAACGACTAAGAAGGGTAGTTTTATCAATAGCATAACTTGCCATAGTTGAGACTGAGAGGAGATGATGTGGCATTCTATTCTATTAGGTTTCTTTGACTAGAGATAGAGGGAGCACTTTTAGCAAACCCTATTGAGCAGTGAAGTTTAGATAAACGAAATCTGCTTGAAAGATAAACTTTAGCATCCTCATGGAAGCTTGTTGTGTGAGGATTATCAAACTATCATTTATTTATTGTTTTAAACATTTTTCATTGCCTTGACATCTCTATCATTTTCAACATTATAATCTGCTCTTGCCACTACATTTCCATTTGCTACCCCATCAAACTATCAATCCATATCCACCAACATACATTTTCATTGCCGTGACATTCTCCATTAGTACATATCAATACTAATTATACTTAGATAGAGTAGTGCTTTGCTTTGGTTAAACTTTGTAATCTCCACCAATCCCTGTGGAGACGATACTCACTCATCACTTTATTACTTGAGTGATTCTGTATACTTGCACATTATTTGCGTATAATTTTATAGTACTCATAACACACAATAATTTTGTAACGGGGTTACCTTTGACACTGAATAAAAAGGATTCAATTTGGGTAATTGTGGATAGATTAACAAAGAGCGCGCAATTCATTCCTGTTCGAACTGATTATTCAATGGATAAGTATGTTGAATTATAAATCAAGAAGATAGCTCGACTACATGGAGTGCCAGTTTCAATAGTATCTGACAAAGATCCAAGATTCACTTCGAGATTTTGGAAGTCTTTACATGAAGCCTTAAGTACCCAATTGAACTTTAGCACAACTTTTCATCCACAGACTGATGGTCAGTCTGAATGGACTATTCATATTCTGGAAGATATGTTAAGAGCTTGTGTTATTGATTTCCATGGATCGTGGGAGAAGTATCTACCGCTTACAGAGTTTGCTTATAACAATAGTTATCAATCGAGTATCAAGATGGTACCTTATGAAGCTTTATATGGAAGAAAGTGTCGAACACCGTTAAATTGGTTTGAATTGAAAGATCGAAACTTAATAGAGCCAAATCTGATTAAGGAAGTCGAAGAAAAAGTGAAGATTATTCAAGATAATCTTAAGATAGTTGCTGATTGAAAAAAGTCCTATGTGGATTTGAAAATAAAGGAGATTAAGTATCAGGTAGGAGATAAAGTATTTTTGAAAGTCTCTTCTTGGAAGAAAGTATTTCGTTTTGGTCGAAAAGGAAAGCTCAATCCTAGATTTTATTGGACCATATGAAATTATAAAGAGAGTGGGACCATAAGCATATCAGTTAGGATTGCCACCAGAAATGGAAAAGATCCACAATGTCTTTCATGTTTCAATGCTCAGAAGACATCGATAAAATCCTTCGCACATCATAACACCGAAAGAAATAGAAGTTCACTCTGACCTGACCTATGAGGAAGAACCAGTGCAAATTTTAGCATATGAATTCAAACAACTAAGGAGCAAGATGATTTAATTAGTTAAAGTTCTTTGGAGAAATCATAAAGCGGAAGAGGCGACATAGGAACGTGAAGAAGACATGAGAATATAGTTTCCTCATCTCTTTGTACAGTGAAAATTTGAGGATGAATTTTTTAAGGGGGAGAATTGTAATACCCCAAACATCGAGTTAGTGACTAAAGTATAAGAATTTAAAATTTAGTTTTTTAATTTGAATAAATTGAAAAGTTCAAGGTCTGATTTTGGGAATTTTTATCTAGGACTTATTATCAAAGATTTAAGAGTGGAAGGGCATTATGGTCTTTTAGCATGAAATAAATTTAAAATTCATTTTTAAAAGATTTTAAAGAATGTGGGAAATAGAGAAGGCAAGGAAAAGTCTAGAAACTTGGGGTTATTTTCTCTTATTCTCTTCTTCTACAGTAAGCCTCTATTGTTAAGGTGAGTTACTTTCAAGTTGGTTGTTTCTTTAATTTGTGAGTTGGTTTTGAAGTTTTGAAGTTTTGAGTGGTATAGAAGATCAAGAAAGGTTCAAGATGAAGAGAAACTAAGTGATTATTGAATTAATGGTGAATTAGTAAAATGGGTTGAATGGATGAAATTTGGTTAGTAATTAGATTCTAAAGGCATATTTGACTTGTTAAAGGTCTAATTAAGGTATTTTAAGTATTAGAAATGATTGAGAACATGTTTGAATATTTGGTATGATTTTAAGTTTTAAGTATCCCATAGAGAAATTTGGATGATAAAAGGTAATTAATGGATATAAGTTGGTGGTGATAAATGTTAGTAACTTTAAGGGTTTTATTACAGCTAAAAGTATGAGATTTAGGTGAAGTATGGGTAAAATTCGGAGTGAAATAGGTAAATTCTGGGCAAGAGTATCAGTAATGGAAGAACAATAACGATACTATAAGGTTAAACTGAAGGAAATAATATGAATCGGATGAACATTATCAATACTGATTGAAGTAGTATTGATACTGATGTGGAGGTATCGATACCAAGGGTGAGGTATCGATACTATAATTAAAGATGAAATTCCAGAATGCCAAAATGGTATCGATATTGAAGTGGGTATCGGTACCATAGAAGTGAAGTATCGGTACTGTAGGAGGGTACCGATACTATTCGGTCTGAAATTTAAATTAGGAGTTTTCATTCCGTTTAAGTGCAAATTGGTTACTCGTTAATGGAAATTCAATATTGATATTGGACATGTCTATGTGTAGATTTGGATAAAAAGCGTACCAGATAAATCGACGTAGTAAGAGATTGAAAGAAAGTTAAAAAGAATTTCGTTTAGGAATTTCGTGAGGCAAATGTGAGTGCAATTTATTTATGTTATATAAGATAGGAGGACGATTTACGATAAGTCAACCTCGAAATTTTTTGATTGAAAACGATTTATTTATTTTATGCAATATTTTTATAATGTTTTATATAAATTATCTTTTTGAAATACTGTTTTAATTGTATTAGTATGTGAATGTGTTCTACGTGGAAAGTGTTCTATGCGAATGTGTGCTATGTGGATAAAAGATACTTTGAATAAGGAAATGAAAAATAATTGTATGGTTAAAGCCCAAAGTATATGTATGAGAATTAGATGTATAATTTGCATGTCAAGAGTCGAGGGTTCTACGCAGTCTTTCAGGACAAATCTGTGTGGCACTTCAGTGCATATTCTACGTGGCACTTCGATGCAAATTTTATGAGTAGTGGTGATTGCAATTATAGTGAACAACCTCAATCTACTCACATACCTTGAGTTCTCAATAATATGCGTTGGGTACTATAAACAAATTGATATAAATTGAATAGTGCATAAGATTATAAGTATGTGTATCAAAGGTATATTGGTTTCCATATATAATGTTTCTTGAAAATGTTAAATAAATGTTTTATTGTTTTTATACTCATTTATGTCTCACAAAGGCAACGACTTAGTGTATAATTGTTTCACAGTAGGTTCAAAGAGATCCGAGGATAAAAGCTAGGAAATGACAACATACGCTTGAAGAAGATCAAATCAGAACAATTTGAAAAGTAGGTTTTTGTTATTTTGAAATTTTATTAACATGTATCATAAAATTTTAAATTACAATACTCTGATCCGCTTTATAATTATACTATATTAAATTTATAAAAATATATTAAGTATTTATTTTCAATTATGAATTTTCAATGTAAATGTTTGCATAAGGGTTCACCATTAAAATACAAATAAAAGTTAAAATTTTAAGGAATTTTCAAAGAGGCAAAGTTTTAAAAAGTCAATGTGACACTTTATATTCGTATCTGGGCCGGTTACGAGTTACGGTTGTTATATATATTCCATAGTGAGAATGTCCTTACCGGTCTTGCCGAACTGTAGAATCACTTTCTCTTGTTCCGATACGGCAACATTCTGGCCTGGATCCACAGTGGCCACCAACTGGAAATTCTTTACAGAAGACACCGTGACTCGTCCTTTAAAATTTAGGCACTAACACTGCAACTGGTCATGCCATCTAGGAGCTTTCTTTCTCAATACCAAGCATACATTTTGAACTGATTTCAGAGTTTCAAATTCACTTCGTCGTTCTGAATCTAACAAGGGAGAACAATCCTCGTCATGGCATTTCACAAACGCCATTGAAGTTGGATCACTTCCTCCTTGTTCAATCGCAGAGACGGAATTGAGTACATAGCACACTTCATTCTCCTCGGACCTCTCGTCCGAAGGACATTGAGCTCATAAGTATTTTAGGGTTTATGCTTGATTTCATGATTAGATGATGAATTTGATGTAAAACATGTGTTTCTATGATACCTTATGACCCTAATTAACTCCTAAAGCTTTAGCACATGATTAGAAACCAAAATAAGACCTTTGGGATACTTTTTTGGTGTTTTTCCATAAATAAGATATTTATGGGTTTAAGTATCGATATTATATGGACATTATCGATACTGGATGAATTAGGACGAAATTTAAGGATTTCAAGCTGGGAATATCGGTATTGTTGGGGAGAGTATCGACACTGCCACTACAGTATTGATACTTAGGGTATACAATATCGATATTGGGCCTAATTTTCAACAACGTAAGTCATTTTTGGTACCTATACTCGTAGGGGTATTGATACTTGACCCTAAGGTATCAATACTACAAGTAGAGTATCGATACTACCCACTTTGAATAGTTAGATTTGACATCTATAAGACCCATAAGAGCTAAGGATGATCTGTAATGATAGAACTTAGTCCGTAAGGGACGTAAATGGCCAAAGGGCCCGAAAACACTCTTAAGAGTGGGTTACAACTAAAGTAACCATAGTAGACGTAATACGTTCAAGTACCTCATCAGAGAACATAGTAAGTGTCTAAGAATGAAGGATCGTTGCAGAGAATGTACCAATAAACAATATGACAAATTAATTAGGTTACAAAATAGTGGAATTACGTAATGCAAGAATGTCAGGGAATGGAGAATGTATAGTTTTCACTCAAATTAGAAGATGAATTGAGGGAAAGCGTAGTAAGAACGACAAGAGTATCGCTACTCTGTATTGAGCCTGAGTTATGTATCGAGCCAATAAGTAATACAATACAACATGTAAATAACATAATCATTATCGTCATAAAATCATGAAACATGTAGAGACTTCTCTAGAGATAGAGAATGATTAAAAAACCTTTAAGTAATGAATTACCAGAATAGAGCAGCTTAATAAATTAACAGTAGTACAGACTAATAACCTTCCCATATAACGTTCTATGTAAGAGAATGAGTGAGATAACAACTAGTGAGAGAGTGACCTCACTAAAGTGTGTTTAGCTATACTAGAGTGTAGTTAGACTACCTTAGTTTCCCTAGTGGGGCATTGTCATTGCACAAGGCACTTCAGTGGCTAACTAGGGTGCGAGGCCTGAACAGTCATGAGGAGTAGGTTAGTGACATAAGTTTTGTGAAGCCTTAGGGCCATTTGTTATGCATGTATAGTTGCATTAGTCTAATAAAATAGATATCCTTAAAGCTTGGATTGAAGGTTCTGAGAGACCGAGCCAATACTTCAGTTGAACGGGTTTGTACCGATGCTATGTGACATCGGGTTTTCCATTCCATGATTTACCTGATGGCTATGTAAGACCAGGAATTCATTCAATAGCTTAGTGGGAATTTCACCGATGCTATGTGACATTGGTTTCCCTCAGTTAACTAGTGTTTGATGGCTATGTGAGACTAGATACCAATAGCATGTTGCATTCAGATAATGCACAATAGTGCCAAGATCAGATTTAGATAATACGTAGCAGTTACAATCATCAGGGTTAGAGATTCTTTAGTGGTGTACTCATGGTGAGACCCTTAATAGAGGATTAAAGAAAACATGAAACTCCTTCTTCAGTGATAGAACAATTGAACCTTAAGTAGGTAGAAATTGATTAAGATCATGCATGTACCTACTGCTTAGTACCATGTCAGTAGCATGCTTGTGTTTATAAAACTCGTAATGATGCTCTAGATTAGCGATTATAATCATGGGCTTTGTAAGCTCAGTGTTTAGATGTTTTCCTTTCGTAGGTCAGTAGCTAGAGCCGACCATGGAGCATCGTTGTAGTAGGACTTCTAGCATCTCTTTTAGAGTACTGTATTGTAGTTTTAGTGGGAACATGTATTCATAGGACCCTTATTATTGTATTCAGATTAAAACTCAAAGTTTTATTATTATGGTTTTAAATTATATGTCACGGAGCTCCAATTTATAAATGTTTCGTAATTGTATTATATGTCTATCATGATACCATGTGTTATGTTTTAAAATGAAAATGAACAAGTTTTGATAATCAAGGGTTGTATGAGCAGCCGAATGTGACATTTTAAGCCCAATCGAGTTTAGGGTGTTACATTTGTTGGTAACAGAGCATCAGGTTGAGTCGGTCTTAGGACATAATGGTCAGGTTTAGTAAGTTGTCAGATAATACATTCTCTTAGGTACTTAAAGTACTTGTATAAGTCTGGAATATTGATGGTTCCACATTCTTAATATGTGTTGTAGAATTTTACGACCGTCTATAGTTTCAAGAGTGGTCTCGATAATAGGATGGAAAGTCGAGCCTTTCATTCTGATAGTGTCAGTGAGGAGTACCTATCTAGGGAAAAGGATTAGGGGTTTTCATTAGGCGTAGAAATCACAGAGGCGACCTTCTTTAGATATTTGACCTCAACTCTTAGAGAGATTGTTGACACCATTCCTAGGGCACAAAATGTTCAATAGACCACCCAAGGTACTGTACTGTAGATAAAGTCATAGTAGAGAGGCTGAAAAGGTATAAGATAGTTGACTTCTATGGTTCAGGCGATGATGATATGATTTTAGCGATCAATGGCTGAGAGAGACTATGAGGACTTTGAGGTAGCTTTACCTTACCCAGAGGGTAAATTAGAGTGTGTCACCACTTTGATCAAGGGTAATGCTTTCAACTGGTGGGAGACTGTCGAGATGGTTGTACAACCAAAGGTACCTATGTGGGATTAGCTTGTAAGCAAGTTTATAGGCAAGTATATCGGTGAATCACACATAAATGGGTTGAGAATGCAATTCTCTTAGCTAGTTTAGGGATATCGCCTAATGTACAAGTACAAGAGATAGTTTCTTCTGTTGAGTTGTTATGCCCCAAAATTGGTTACAACTGAGGCCTTGAAATGCAAGAGGTTCCTTGAGGGACTTTATATTGATATCCATGTGTAGTTGGTGGTAGATCTACCTATGGTATTTTTAGAGTTGGCATGGTAGGTTAAGGTCGTGGATAAGTTGTAGACGAAGAGAAAGAGTTTGCTAGGTGAATCAGACAGCCCAAGTATGAGGACTTGCATACCAGTAAACCTATCTTAATCAGTAACAGAGTAGACCTTTGGAGAGTGACGTCAGCCTTGTCACTCCAGTCGAGTCGAAGGTCAGACATAGGGTCTCGTAGGAGACTATCAGCTTCACCATCTGTGGCGAGCTCTAGAGGCTCTAATAGAGTTTTGACGTATACAAAGTGTGATCATTGTGGAAAAAATCATCAAGGAATATGCTTTAAACTTTCTAAGAAGTACTATAATAACTCTCCAAAAGAGTTATCTTTGAGGATCCTTTTACCTAGGATAAGTTTGAATTTTAGTATTATTATGAGCATATTAGGATCATTTGTACATACTTTTGCATTATTTGTATCATGGGAATTAATGAGGTGCTTTGGACTTGTTTTGACTTTATTGCTGAAAAATGATATGTTGATATTGTAGCATTGCTTGAAGCTGCAAGTAATGATGTACAGAGGTTGAAGCAATTGATGACTCACCAGGATGTTAAAAGAATCTTTTGAAATAGAAAGTTGGAAGGGAACAACTATCAAATGGTAAAAAAATCACCTAGAATGTGGAGAAAACCCATTGGTTGAAGGTCGAAATCCTTATCCTGTTAATTGCAGAGCTCTTTGATCAATCAAGATAGCTTAAGTCCCTCATCGGGGAGTGTGCAGCAGCTTGGGAGCTTTTCCGATTAGCATAGGTAGTTAAGAAGAGTCTTTTTCTACACTTTCTCATTCGTTAGTGATGAAAAAATAGTAAGTATATTTGAATGTTATTTAATTTTTATGGATGATATTTGGGTTATGAACTTAGTCGTTTGTGGAATGCTTTTAATTACGTTTCATATTTTGAATTTATGTTATGTGATGTTATGGTTTTAAAGATAGTTTAGAGATATAACTATCTCTATGGATGTTTATTGATGATGTTTAAAGATAAGAATCATTAATAGATGTACTACTTTTTTCAGCTTTGGTTTGTTGAAAGGCAAGTTTGTATGTGAGATATATGATGCCCAAATATCTAGCATTGTTAATAGATTAATTGATTAAGTCAATGAGAGTTAATTTATGCCTATTAGATAATGTTAATTATTGCTAGATGCATAAACATTTAGTTCAATATACATTCGTAATAGAAGCTGCCAAATATCTTCCCATTCTATTCAATCCTTGACTAACTAGTCTCATTAATGCTGCAACATTGCCTGCTATTTTTAGATTTGAATTTTACTTTTAGCCACTAGATTTTTTCTAATTCCCTCAAATTTAAGTATATTTTCATAACTCTTTTGTAGCATAATGCTGAAATGACCATGAGTTCGACACTCGAAGCTTTCTAAGCTTTCACTTTATTACTTATTTTACGACATGTGCACTTGCATTTATTGATGTACCAATTTCATAGCATCAAGTTTTTGGCACCGTTGTTAGGGAGCATTGGTTTTGCATAAGAGTTATTTCTTTTGATTATTTACTTGTTCCTTTTATTTATGTAACCACCTATTTAATTTACTAGTTTTATTGGTGTATGTCTCATAGCGACAATGAGCTAGAACCTTTTGATCCTGAAATTGAGAGAACATTCTTTCGCCGTTGAAGAGAAGCTAATGATAATCAAGCAAATATGGTTGGACGAGTTAGAGGTAATAATTCTATACCACCATTACCATATGCTGATAAACTATTGACAATGGAGTTGCTAAACAACAATTTTACAACATGGATGATTGTAATCAGACTATAAGGGAGATCGTTGTGCCAATGCTAGATGATATGCATCATGGCTTTGTGTGACCAACAATTCATGCTGCAAATTTTGAGTTGAAATTGATAATGGTTCAAATGTCACAATCTATGGGATAATATAGTGGTTTATTCACTGAAGATCATTGAGCTCATCTTCAAGCATTTTTGGAGGTGTATGATTCTTTTGTTCAGTGAGGAATCCTTGAAGAAGTACTGAAGCTGAAATTGTTTCCCTACTTGCTGCAAGATAAAGCCAGAACATGGTTGAATTCCCTACCACCTGGTGCTATAGCATCCTAGAATTAATTAACACAAAAACTCGTAATGTGATTTAATATGCCAAATATGAATGCTAAGCTAGGAAATAATTTGACATCTTTTAAGCAATTAGAATATGAGAATTTGTATAGGCATGGGAGAGACTCAAAGATTTGCAGTGTAAGTCCGCAATGCATGGATTCCCACATTAGAAGTAAATGGAAATATTTTTTAACAGTTTAAATATGCAAACTCATATGGTAGTTGATGCTTTTGCCAGTGGAGCATTATTGGATATGTTATACAATGAAGCTTATGATATTCTAAAAAGAATATCTAACAAAGATTATAGGTAACGTAATACAAGGAACATGTTTGGCAGGTGCAATGCTTCAGCAGTAGATACAAATGTTTTCAACTCCATGGCTTCCCAAATCATAACATTAACGAATATGGTCAAAAAACTACAAAAGCCAAGGCATGTATAAGGTAAAAACTACATCTTTTATTTCATGTGTTTATTGTAGGCACCTATTTAATTTACTAGTTTTATTGGTGTATATCTCATAGAGACATTGAGCTAGAATTGTTTGATCCTCAAATTGAGAGAACATTCTTTCGCCATCGAAGAGAAGCTAATCGTAGTCAAGCAAACATGGTTGGATGAGGTAGAGGTAATAGTGCTTTACCACCATTACCATATATTGATAATGAAGAATTACTGACTAACAATGAAGTTGTGCAACCAAAATTTTATAATATAGATGATCGTAATCAGACTATAAGGGAGCATGTTGAGCCAACGCTAGATGATTTGCATCCTGGCATCGCGAAACCATCCATTTATGCTGTAAATTTTGAGCTGAAATCGATAATGTTTCAAATGTTACAATCCATGAGGTAATATAGTGGTTCATTCACTGAAGATACTTGAGCACATCTTCGAGCATTTTTTGAGGTGTGTTATTATTTTGTTCAGTAAGGAGTCCTCGAAGAAGTACTAAAACTGAAATTGTTCCCAACTTATTGCAGGATAAAGCCAGAGCATGGTTGAATTCGTTGCCACCTGGTGCAATAGCATACTAGAATGAATTAACATAAAAATTCGTAATGTGATTCAATATGACAAATATGTATGCTAAGCTATGAAATAATTTGACATCTTTTAAGCAATTAGAATATGAGAATTTGTATAGGCATATGAGAGATTCAAAGATTTGCAGAGTAAGTGCCCAATGCATGGATTCCCATATTGGATGCAAATGGAAATATTTTATAACGGTTTAAATGTGCAAACTCATATGGTGGTTGATGCTTTTGCCGATGGAGAGTTATTTGATATGTCGTAAAATGAAACTTATGATATTCTAGAAAGAATATCTAACAATGATTATCAGTAGCCCAATACAAAGAACATGTTTGTCAGATGCAATATTGCAGCAGTAGATACATATGATTTCAATTCCATGGCTTCCCAAATCACAACATTGACTGATATGGTCAAAAAGCTACAAAATCCAGGGGTATGTATAAGGTAAAAACTACATCTCTACTTTCATGTGTTTATCGTTAAGATGATCATAACTATACGGAGTGCCCCTAAAATCCTGAATACGTCTACTATATGAGAAATTACAATAGAAATGATAATTCCTATGGATATACTAATGCTAACTATCATAACAATCCCAACTTATTTTGAAGAAGTCAAAATGTTACCAATCCACCGTAGTAACATTACAATCAACAGTAGATGTCCTAGCTTCAACTACATCAAAAGCTGCGTAACCACAACAGTGCAAGAATCATCAAGGACAACATTCTACTCAAGTTACAAATCTTACATCTCTTGAAGAATTAATGAAAGAATATATGACAAGTTAATTAGCATCATTAAGATCTCTGGATAATCAAGTTAGCCAATTGTCGAATGCCTTGAGTAGTAGACAACAAGGAATACTACCTAGCAATACTAAAAATCCAAAGCAACAGGGGAATACTCAATGCAATGAGCATTGTAAGGCTATTACAACTCGAAGTGGTCTCCACATTAGAAAGCCTATTGAGAAACTAAGAAAACGGATGATGAGAGGCAATATAAGGGCAAGAGCATGGAATTGGATCTTGAAACATCTATTATTGATGTTATAGTAAGAGAGATTGGATAATATAGCAATTCAGGACCATTACCAGTAGCAATGTTGACTATATTGCTAGATGTAGGGCAACCTTCAATGCCAAGGTAACTGAATCAGAGACCTCCACTACCGTTTCCTTAAAGATTCAAGAAGACTAAAGAGGACCAACAATATTGAGCATTTATTGAGGTGCTAAAGCAACTGACCATCAACATCCTATTGATTGATATATTAGAGAAAAAATTGAATTACATCAAGTTAATGAAAGAATTTCTTTCTAAGAAGAGAATACTTGGAGAATTTGAAAATGTTGCACTTATGAAGGATATAGTGCTATGGCTACAATTCTATCACCACCAAAACTCAAAGATCCAAGGAGTTTCACTATTTCTTGCATTATTGGTGATCAATTTGTAGGAAAACATTATATGAATTAGGTTCTACAATAACCTAATGTTATTGTCAAATTTTAGGAAATTTGGGAGTGAAGAAGCAAGACCCACCACTGTCACTTTACAACTTGTTGATCGATCCACCGTGTATTATAGTGGCATTATTGAGAATATGTTGGTTTGAGTGGACAAGTTTATTTCTCCAACATTTTTCATTAGTTTGGATTGTGAAACCGATAAAGAGGTTCCCATCATACTTGACATGCTTTTCCTTGCCACCGGTCGAACGTTGATTGATGTTGAAAAAGGGGAACTTACTATGCATTTGAATAATGAACACATTACTTTTAATTTATTGAATAATGTTTCTTATGTTGAAGGTAATGTTGAATACTATTCGATTGATATTATTGATATGTTAGCGCATGAGCATTGGGGCGAATACCACAACATGAACAATGCTAACAACCATGCTGTGAAAATTAAGGAGATAACTACAGATGAGGAGGTTGAAGGCAAATACATGAATCATTTTGAATAATTAGAACTACAAAACCGACCTATTCAAGTTTTGAAGTGTTCGATTAAAGAGCCACCCATATTGGAATTGAAGCCTTTTCCCGAGCAGTTGAAGTATGCATACCTTGGAGACAATGAAACTTTGCCTATTATTGTGGCATTTAAACTTGAAGCATAACAATAAGCCAAGTTGCTTGCTATCCTGAAGTAGCACAAACAGGCAATTGCCTAGAGTATCGTTGATATTAAAGGCATCAGTCCAACATTCTGTATGCACAAAATCTTGTTAGAGGACCCACCCTAACAGTAGCTCTATTGAACAATAGAGAAGGTTAAATATGATCACAAAAGAAGTTATTCGAAAAGAGATCATTAAATGGATGAATGCTGGTGTTATATAGTTGATCTTGAACAACAATTGGGTAAGCCCTGTAAAATGCGTTAAAAATATGTGACATTATTATGGTGACGAAAGAAAAAAATGAGTTAGTGCCAATGAGGAACAATACTAGATGGCGAATATGTATGGACTATAGAAAACTTAATAAGGTTATAAGGAAACATCACTTCATGTTACCATTTATAGATCAAATTTTGGATCGTCTCATCGAGAAAGCCTTTTATTATTTTTTTAAATGGGTATAGTGGCTATAACCAAATTGTTATAGCCCCTGACGATAAGAAGAAAACTACTTTCACCTGCCCATATGGAACATATTCCTTTCAACAAATGTCGTTTGGTCTGTGCAATGCTCCAACAACATTCTAGTGATGCATAGTGACAATATTTTTTGACATGATTGAAGATTACTTAGAGGTATTTATGGATGACTTTTCAGTTTTGGGCAAGGTTTTGATCAATGCCTCACTCATTTAGTTGTTGTGTTGAAATGATGTAAAGAAACCAACTTGGTTTTGAATTGAGAGAAATGTCACTTCATGGTGATCAAAGGTATAGTGCTAGGGCATCACATATCTTCCCTGGATGTTGAATTAAACAAGGCTAAAGTGGAAGTTATTGAGAAGTTATTGCATCCCACTAATGTGAAACCAGTTTGAAGTTTCTTATGGCATGTTAGTTTTTACAGAAAGTTCATCAAAGATTTCTTGCAGATTGCTAGACCATTATGCTCATTGCTAGAACATAATAGGAAATTTGTGGTGGATGATGAGATGCTGAAATCATTTGAAACAATCAAGCTAAAATTGGTTACTGCTCCTATAGTAGTAGTACCAGATTGGAGTCACCCATTTGAGCTTATGTATGATGCAAGCGGCCAAGCTGTGGGAGTAGTGTTGGTGAAAAGGGAGGAAAAAGTCTTCTATGTTATACATTATGTCAATCAAACACTGAATGCTGCCCAAACCAACTGCACAACAACCAAGAAGGAACTACAAGTTGTGATGTTTAATTTTGATAAGTTCTGATCTTATTTAGTTGGAAGTAACGTTATTGTCTACACTGACCATTCGACTTTAAAGTGTTTGTTTTACAAGAAAGATACTAATCCGAGGTTAATGAGATGATTGATGTTACTTCAAGAATTTGACATTGAAGTTAGAGACAAGAAAGGGTCTGAGAACCAAGTGGCTGATCATTTATCATGATTGAAAACTGGTAGTGAAGATGGAAAAATATTAGTAATTCTAAAAACTTTTCCCAATGAGAGGTTACTTGCAGTTGAAATCTTTTCATGGTTCATGGATTTCGTTAACTATTTAGTAACTGGTTTGCTGTCACCTGACCTTAATTACCGATGTAGAAAAAAATTCATGAGAGATGTTTGTGCATATCATTGGGTGGATCCATACCTTTTTAAATAGTATAATGATCAAATTTTACAAAGATGTGTACCTGAAAGTGAGCAGCAAAACATTTTGCATTATTGTCACAATGCACCTTATGATGGTCATTTTGGATGAATATAGATTACATCAAAGGTCCTGCAATGTGGTTAATATTTTCCATTGTTATTCAAGGATGCCAATGATTTTGTGAATTAATGTGACCGATACTAAAGTATTGGTAGTATTTCTCATCGCAACGAAAGGCCAATGCAACCCATTTTAGAGATCGAATTGTTTGATCTCTAGTGGTTAGATTTCATAGGACCATATCCCTCATCACATGGAAACCTTTTTATATTAGTTATTGTTGACTATGTATCAAAATGGATTGAGGCTGTAACAATGCCTAACAACAATGCTAAAGCAATTTTAAGGTTTCTTCACAAAAACATCTTTAATTGTTTTGAAACACCAGAGCATTTATCAGTGATACATAATCTAAATTTATTGGAAAAAAGTGGCTAAATTATTGAACATATATAGAGTGAAATATCATATTGCTATATCATACCACTCACAGACCAATGGCAAAGCTGAAGTTTCTAACCATGAGATAAATCAAATTTTCTAAAAAGTGGTCAATCATTCACAAAAGGACTGGTCCCTATGCCTTGATGAAGCATTATAAGCTTATAAGACAACTTATAAAACTTCGTTGGACATTTCTCCTTATCCCCTTGTGTATGGAAAATCTTTTCATTTACCCATAGAGCTTGAGCATAAAACCATGTTGACTTTGAAGCAACTAAACTTTGATTTAGATGTTGCGGGTGATAAACAAATGCTTGACATCAATGAATTAGAAGATATGAGGAATAATGCCTATGAAAATGCTAGGATTTACAAAGACAAGTGTAAAAATGACATGACAAATATATTTTGCCAAGGTAATTTAATGTTGGACAAGTCTTGTTAATCAACACTCGTCTAAAGCTATTTCATAGGAAGCTTAAATATAGGTGGTTTGGTCCATTTGAAGTTATTCCTTATGATGTTGTGCTGATAAAGAATTTGGTGGATGAAAGTACATTTAAAGTTAATGGGTAACGTTTGAAGCCTTATTGTCAACAACAAAGCCCTTACATTACTTCTATCACACTAAGTGAACCCTTCTCTTTTTAACTTCTTATAATATTTAATAAGTCATTTTTGCATCATTTTAGTTATATTTTCTTACAATTGTTTTTAATTTTTGTTAATTTTTGTACAGGTCTTTGCTACAGCTCTATTCGTAACTTCCTTGTTATTCTTCTTAAATTTCTTCCCAATAATCTTCACTACTTCGTGTATCAAATGTTACAATCATCGCTAGCAGCATTGGATAGCTAGAAGGTTAACACTTAAACAGTAAAAAGGTAAAAATAATATGTTTCCCATTTTTCTATTACATCATCACCATCCATCTTTTCCAATAACCATCATTCATTTAAACATTTCAACCTTATCTATTCCACCCAACCATTTGAAATTTTAAATAAAAGTTTAATCTTTTAATCCCTTCCACACACAACATTTAATAACCCTAAATCCCCAAAGCTCTTTTAATTTACTTTTTTCACTCTCCCTTCAGCCGTTACTTCACAAAACCCCTAAAGCATGTGTTTTCATCTCTTTATCTTTTCACTATTCATCTTCCTTAACAAAACCATTAATCATGGCACCTAAGAAATAGTTTGTTGCTAAGATTTCCCGTCGACCACCAACTCCTCGATCTAAAGAGCACTATGTTCAAGAATTAGTCATTTCTAGCGACGGACTGATGAGATTCATAGAGGCCTAGTGGCAACGAAGATACAATGAAGAGTTCTCTAATCATGAGTTTTTTACGAGTAAGGTTTCGAATTATCTACGGTAGATGACCTGTACGCTTTTGACTATATCACTTACACCATGGCTATGCTCCAATGAGAAGCATTCTTTATGTATCTGAGTGAAATTGCTCAAGAGATGGTTTGGGAGCTTTACAGTAATCTCACGGATGAGAAGAAACCCTTAGTCTTTGTCCATGAGAAAATGGTGCACTGGTGGGTAAAACCTATCAACATGTTACCCACCATCAAATATATCTAATGTGAACACAACATTTTTTAACAATCTCACCAATGATGAGTTAGAGCAAATAGGACTTTATGTATGTTTACTTGGAAAATCATGGGACAAGTCAACAACCATTTTGTACAGAATGAATAGGTTGAGTCTTAATCGACCAGCGAGGGTATGGTTTATTTTCCTTCGAACTCGTTTAATTCCCATGATGCACTACTCATCAATCATTAAGAATATGATTTTACTTCTGCAATCTATTTTGGCTGGAAACCATATTGATGTAGGAAAAATTATATATGCTAAACTATATGCTTGTGATCAGAAAACTACAGGGTATTATTTATTTTCCACCTCTCTAATCTTCTCACTGTGCAAACAAGCATAAGTTCCTATATTGTTTTCAAGCGCACATTGCGGAATGAAGGGCTAGACATAGACCAATGTGATGAAGGAACCAATGAAAGCTTGACTATTCCTGATGCTACACAAACCATGATGCCACAGACAAGCCCTGCTGTATTGAAACTGCAAAATGCTACAACATAAGTGACAGTTAAGAACGAATATCTCATGTCAATGCTAATTCATGCTTTGAAAAATCAATCACAGATGCATAAGGCCTAATTCCAATACTACAATATGCCAAAGAGTATGACAATGTAATTAAGCAAGTGATAACCAAGCAATTTAAGAAAGCATAAGTCTCATTCCCTATTTTTCCAATGTCAGTTTTAGATGATTTAGTTCCACTATCAATGGAAGATGGTACAACCAGTTCTGCTAGCACTGAAGGAGAGGAAGCGCAAGAGGAGAATGCCCTGGATACCGATACAACAGTGGCCAAAAAAGACGAGGAAATTGATTCTGAGGGGAAGGAATAAGATGAAGACAACGTGGCTGATTTGGTAACACCTACAGAAATTCTCACTTCTAACTCTGAGGATGTCAACATTAAAGAAGTTCATGAGGAACACACAAGCTACCAAAAGAAAGACGAGAGTTCAAAGATGGGTGAAAGCAAGGATAAACATGTTACCCGTCAATTGTTAGACTTAAATGTTGATACAGTTATGAAAGATACTAACACAACTAATTAGATCATCAATAATGTCATCAAAGAGGTTGGACGGATGCTACTATCAGTCCACCTAAAGACTCTACTGTTGTGTAAGTTGGCGAATCTAAGGAACCCATAGAGGAGTAAAAAATGAAAACCCCTATACCGAAGACAAAAGATGTTGCTACAACATTTTCTACTCTTGTTCCTGATAGTTTCGTTCTCCCTTTCTCATAACATTTTACTTGTACTTTTTATTGTTTTTTTGTGCATGCATCAAGGATAATGCATCCCTTAGGTTTGGGGGTTTGTAGTTCGGTTTACTTTTTTTGTTGTGTTTTGTTCCTTTTGAAATATTTCCATTTTTTGTTAATTGGGATTGCATGAGTTTAGCATTTTCTTACATCATATAGGAAATATATTTGTGATGCTATAGAATCAATGTTATAAAATATATAAAGTTTTTTTAGGAAATTTTGATGATTCCCAATGATGAAAAATCTTATTTCATGAAATACTAAGGGAATGTTGTAGAGACATGTGAGAGTTAGAGTTCATAGAAACTTTTCAACACTATAGGTGTATGTTCTCGATACTTATAGATGGTGGATATTTTTTATCTTTAAATCTCACATCTTTATTAGATACTACAATAAATATGTTTTTTTAAATAATAATAGGAATAAGTTGGAAAAACTAGTAATAGCTCTAACATAGTCTTAGGAAATAAGTTGGAATGCCCCAACATTAGATTTAGGTAGATTGTTGTAGCTTTAAAAATCATTAAATGAGTAGGAATATTTTTTTCTAACATAGTAAAATATTGATTGGATACACCTAGTCTGCACACTACTACACTCTATCGATTCTAACTTTACTAATTTGAAATTGAATTCCTTAATTTAAGATCATAAATATGTTGTATGTATCGTTGCAGCAGTATTCTGAGGGTTGAAAGAAGAAATTAAAGAAAACTCTAATTGGTTTCATTATATTTTTTTGTGGCATTACAGTTAGTTTTAGTTGCAGTTCATGGATGTTGTTGCTTGAGGACAAACAAAATACTAAGGTTTGGGGGTGTGATAACTCTCCAAAAGAGTTATCTTTTAGGACCATTTTACATAGGATAAGTTTGAACTTTAGCATCATTAGGAGCATATTAGGATCATTTGTACATACTTCTGCATTATTTGTATCATGGGAATTAATGAAGTGCTTTGGGTTGGTTTTGACTTTATTGTTGAAAAATGATATGTTGATGTTGTAACATTTCATGAAGGTGCAAGTAATGTTGTGTAGAGGTTGCAGCAACTGATGAATCATAGGTGGTTAGAAGAATCTTCTAGATGGAAAGCTGTCAAATGGTGAAAAAATCAACTCGAACGTGGAGGAAACACATTGGTTGAAGTCTGAAATCATTAGCCTATAACTTGGAGATATCTTTACATTATTTTTCTCCACTACGTTCGACCAGTCATGATTCTTAAGTCCATCATCGAGGAGCGCTGCAGCAGCCTGGGAGCTTTGCCGACTATTATCGACGTTCAAGAAGAGTCCTTTTCTACTCTTACTCATTCGTTAAACATAGCGAAGTAGCAAGTAGATTTGATTGTTATTTAATTTATGTGGATGATATTTGGGTTATGAACTTAGCCGTTTGTGGAATTCTTTTAATTACATTTCATGTTTGACTTTATGTTATGTGTTGTTATGCTTTAAAAGATAGTTGTAGAGATATAACTATCTTTATGGATGTTTATTGATGATGTTTAGAGATAATAATCTTTAACAGATGTACTACTTTTTTTCAACTTCATTTGCTAAAAGGCAAGTTTGCGTGTGAGATATATGTTGTCCAAATGTCTAACATTTTTAATACTTTAATTGATTATGTCAGTGAGAGTTGATTTATGTATGTTAGATAATGTTAATCATTGCTAGATGCATAAATAATTAGTTCAATACACATTCGTAATAGAAGTTATCAAATATTTTCCCAATCCATTCAATCTTTGACCTATTGCTTTCACTAATGTAACAACATTGCCTGATATTTTTAGATTTGAATTTTAATTACTTTTAGCCACTAACTTGTTTCTAATTACCTCAAATTTAAGTATCTTTTCATAACTTTTCTTTAGCATAATGCTTTCTATGGGTTTGACACTCGAAGCTTTCTAAGCTTCCACTTTATTGCTTTATTTACGATAAGTGTACTTGTATTTATTTGTTGTATCAGTTTTGTAGCATCATGCTATAGATGGGAATCCTCAGCCCATATGGTAAGGGATTGCCCTAGTTTACATGGCGATGTTTCAGCTTGATCTAGGGAAGCTATTGGTGGAAGTTGGCTTGGTTTTAATGATTTATTCTAAAATTTGGTACGCTGATGTTGGGCATTGATTGAAGTCGCATATAAAGCTGTGATGTGATGCTGGGCCAGATTGCTGAGCAGATTGTGTAGCAATCGGTGTCTCACATGGTGATTTAGAGAACCTTCTGGTATGAACAACTGTAGGGGAGTAGCTATCAAGGGATCTAGAACCACCTGAAATGTGGAAAAAAATCATTGGTTGAGGGCCTATTTCCTTGATCTATAAATAGGATAACACCTTGCACCATTATGATCATCGAATTTGATTCATCTCCAATATTTTTCTCTATAATCAGTCCACAATGGCAACCTAGTCCATTTTTGAAGAATGCACCAGTAACAGTAGAGTAGTAGTAAGCAGCGGTGACCAATCAGGGTTTAACATTTCATTTGTGATATTAACTTGAGAAGGGAAATACACTTTGTTACGTTAAATGATTAATTTTTCTGTAAACATAAGGTGTTTTGTGAATTGCTTGACTCTTGGTTTTTGTTTTAAACTATATGTTTATGAGCTTTGTGTTTATTGGATGTTTATTAGAGATAATTACATCTTTATGCATGTTATTCTTGGTTGCTTTTAGATATATAAATTATTAAGGTTGCATGCTACTTTTGTGTTAGGCTTTGTTAACCAATTAATCTAAGGCTTTAATGAGAATTAAATTCATTAGGTTTAGTGTTAATAGTTGCATAACTCGTAAATATATTGCAACAACACAAGTATTAAGCCAGCAGCCAAGTAAAACATCATTGTAGGTCCATCTGTTTGATTGCTCTATTGTTTACTACAAAATTCTCTTGCTTTTATTATCTTGATTTCTTTACTCCTCTATTTTTTAGTTTACCAAATCAATAAATTCTCCTACAATTAACTCTTTTGTAACTTGTTTTGCTCTCTTTGGGATTCGACACTCGTAGCTCTTTTGACCTACGAATTTATTACTTGAACAATACATATACTTGTGTAGTTTTTATAACATCTTATGTAGCATCAAGTTTTTGGCGCCATTTTCGGGGAGCATCAGTTTTTCATTAAAGTTGTTTTATTTCTTTTCATTTTGTAGGTATTTTTTATGTTTACTAGTTTTTTTGTCTATGTCCTATAGTGACAACAAGATAGAGCCTTTCGATCCGAAAATTGAAAGAATATTTTGTCGGCAACGAAGAGAAGATACGAGAAATCAAGCAAACATGAATGTTAGAAATGGTAACAATGCCCTACTTCGCTTCAGGATGATGAGGAAATACCGGTTGGGACTGGTAAAAATCAGTATCAATTTTATAATATGGATAACTGTAATGAACCTATTCGAGAGCATGTGGTGCCAACACTGGATGATCTACATCCTGGCATTGTGCGACCAACAATTTATACTCCAATTTTGAGATGAAACTGGTGTTTTTTCAAATGTTGCAGTCCATGGGGCAATATAATGGTGTATTTACAGAAGATCATCGAGCACATCTCTAAACATTTATGGAAGTTTGTGATTTATTTTTTCAGCAAGGAGTTCCTGAAGAAGCATTAAAACTAAAGCTATTCCCTTATTCACCGATAGATAAAGCTAGAGCATGGTTGAATTCACTGTCACCTTGTGCTATAACATCTTGGAATGAGCTAACACAAAAGAGATTTTATTATGATTCAATCCACCAAATATGAATGTGAAGCTGCGAAATGAGTTGACATCTTTTAAACAATTAGAAGATGAGAATTTGTATGAGGCAAGGGAGAGATTCAAAGAAATATTGTAGAAATATCCAATGTATGGATTCCCACATTGGAAACAAATGGGAATGTTCTATAATGGGTTGAACATGCACACTCGAATGGGGTTGATGCTTCAATAAATGAAGCATTACTAGATAAGATGTACAACGAAGCTTATGATAATAACGACTACCAATACCCCAACACGAGGAACATGTTTGGCGGATACAATGTTGCAGTAGTGGATTCTGACGCTTTCAATTCTATGGCCTCCCAAATATCAACTTTGATGGATATGGTTAAAAAACTACAAAAGCTAGGGGATTTATGAGGTAAAACATATATCTAATATTTCTTGTGTTTATTGTGGAGATAATCATAATTATGAAGAGTTCCCACAAAACTTTGAATTATTCTTCTATGTAAGGAATTATAATAGAAATTACAATACCTATGGCAATACTTACAATGCCAATTACCACAACCATCCCAATTTATCTTGGAGGAGTCAAAATGTTGCCAATCCTCAATAGCAGCATTATAATCATCAATAGTTGATGCCGCGGCCTCAAGTACAACAACATGCTACACAACATAGGAAGAATTATCAAGGATATTATTTAACTCAAACCACTAATCTTTCATCTCTTGACGCATTAATAAAGGAGTATTTGGTGAGTCCATCAGCATCATTAAGAGTGTTTAAAGAATCATGTTGGCCAATTGCAGAATGCTTTAAGTACCGGACCACAAGGAGAACTACCCAATGATACTGAGAATCCGAAGTAGCAAGGGAAAGCCCAATTCAATAAGTATTGCAAAGCTATTACTACTCAAAGAGGCCTCCATGTTGGAAACCTTTTAAGGACCCCAAGAAGAAAATTGATGATGAGGCTACAAAGCATGAAAAAAGGTAAGAACATAGAAGTCGATCTTGAAATGCCCACTGTTAGTTTCACATCAAGAGAAGTAGGACAATGTAGTAATTATGGACCATTGTCAGCAGCAATGCCAACCACACTGCCAGATGCCTCTCCATCCATTTTGCCAAAGATTTAAGAAGACTAAGGAGGATCAATAATTTAAGGCATTCATTGATGTACTTTGACAATTGACAATCAACATTTCGTTGATTGAATCATTGGAGTAAAATCCAAATTACATCAAGTTCATGCGAGAAGTCCTTTTCAAGAAGTGAAGGCTT
The DNA here is from genome assembly GCF_006381635.1 of Hibiscus syriacus. Lineage (NCBI taxonomy): Eukaryota > Viridiplantae > Streptophyta > Magnoliopsida > Malvales > Malvaceae > Hibiscus > Hibiscus syriacus. The sequence goes on along the minus strand of NW_024062641.1, from coordinate 3,125,171 downwards.
GGTGACTTTGAGACATTTGCTCTTACCAAAGGATACAGTTATATGGCCACAAGCTGATTACCACCTACTTAAAGATCCAAGGAGTTTTACTATTCCTTTCATTATTTATGTAAATTTGTAGGAAAAGCTTTATGTGATTTTGGTGCTAGCATTAGTATAATACCATAATAAATTTTAAAAAGTTTTAAAGTGGAGAAACAAGACCTACCACATTCACTTTACAACTTGTTGATCTCCTCATCATGTATTCTAGTGGCATCATAGAGAATATCCTAGTGGTTGTCCATTATTTACCATCGATCGAGCTTTGATTGATATTGAAAAAAGAGAACTTACTATGCATTTTAATGATGAACACATTACTTTTAATGTCTTGAATAATGTTTTGTATATTGATAATAATGTTGAATGTTATTCGATTGATGTGTTCGCACAGGGGCATTGGAATGAAAGACACAATATGCATTATGATACTAACATTATAGTAACAATTGAAGAAATAACCGAGGATGAGGTAGCTGAGGGTAATTATATGCAACATTTTTAATCATTGAAACTCTATGCTTAACCTATTCGTGCTCTGAAAACCTCAATTGAAAAGCCACTTGAGTTGAAATTAAAGTCTTTGCCTGAACACTTGAAGTACGCTTATCTTGGAGACAATTATACTTCTTCATCAGTCATCATTGCAGAAAAGCTTGAAACATCACAATAAGCTTAGTTGATTGTTGTTCTTAAGTAGCACAAACGAGCAATTGCTTGGAGCATCGTCGATATTAAAGGAATTGGTCCAATATTTTGTATGCTCTAAATTTTACTAAAGATCCCAACAACAATTCAGTTGAGCAAAAAAGAAGCTAAATCTGATTATAAAAGAAGTTGTTCGAAAATAAATTATGAAATGATTGGATGTTGGAGTCATATACCCAGTTTCAGACAACAATTGGATCAGCCCTGTGTAGTGCATTCCAAAGAAATGTGGCATTATTGTGATGACAAATGACAAGAATGAATTGGTGCCAACAAGGACCACTACTGGCTGGAGAATCTATATGGACTATAGAAAACACAACAAAGAAACAAGGAAAGATCACTTATCGTTTCCATTTATAGATTAAATGATGGATCAATGAGGTTTATGGAGCATGAGACAACAATCTATATCGTTTCCACTATTGTCTGGCCGTCAAAGCTTTCTATTATTTCTTGGATTGTTTAGGGTTTAGAGAGCAGTACTGAGGCAAAGATGGGAGAAAGTCTTCCATGTTGTACATTATGCCAATCGAACACTGAATGCTACCCATCTCAACAACCAACAACCGATAAAGAATTGTTGTGGGGTTTTCCTTTGCAAAATTTCATTGTTTATACTAACCATTCAACTTTGAAACATTTATTTTCCAAGAATGACATTAAGCAGAGGCTAATGAGATAGGTGTTGTTACTTAGAGAATTTGGCATTAAAGTAAAGGATAAAAAAAGATCAGCTAATCAAGTGGCTGATCATTTTTCATGATTGAAAGTTGGCAATGAAAATGGGAAAATACTAGAAATTCCATATACCTTTCCCGATAAAATGTTACTTGATGTCGAAGTTTTGCCTTGGTATGTAGATTTTATTAATTATTTGGTAAGCGAATTGCAGCTTGCTGCTTGCTGCAACCTGATCTTAATTTCCAAGGTAGGAAAAAATCTTGAGAGATGTATGTTCGTACCATTAGGAAGAGCTATACCTTTTCAAGAAATGTAATGATCAAATTTTGAGAAGATATGTCCCTGAATGTGAGCATCAAAGCATTTTGTATCTTTGCCACAATGCTCCCTATATAGGTCATTTTGGAGGAATGTAAACTATAGAAAAGGTCTTATAATGTGGATACTATTGGCCATCATTTTTCAAAGATGCCAATGATTTTGTCAAGCAATGTGATTGATGCCAATGAACAAACAACATTTCTAGCTGTAATGAAATACCAATGCAACCTATTTTCGAGATTGAACTCTTTGATGTTTGGGAACTGGATTTCATGGGACCATATTCTTCCTCATGTTAAAATCTTTTTATTTTGTTGTTGGCTACGTCTCAAAATGGGTGGAAGTTTTGGCATTGCCTACCATCAATGCCAAAGCATTGTTAAGGTTTCTCCACAAAACTATTTTCACTCATTTTGGAACTCCCTGAGCATTTATCAATGATGAAGGTTCTAAGTTCATTGGTACACAAGTTTCTATGGGGTGAAACATCGGATTGCCACATCATATCATCCGTAGAGTAACGACCAAGAAGAAGTTTCTAAACGTGAGATCAAACAATTTCTTGAAAAGGTTGTCAAACCTTCTCGAAAAGACTAGTCTTTACTTCTGGATGATGCATTATGAGCTTATAGAACAACTTACAAAACTCACTTCGCATGTCACCTTATCGCCTAGTATATACAAATAAAGCTTACCATTTACTCATATAGCTGGAGCATAAGGCTATATGGGCTTTAAAGAAACTAAATTTTAATTTGGATGATGTTGCCGAAAAATGGTGCTAAAAATAAATGAGTTAAAAGAGTTGAGGAACAATGCTCATGAGAGTGCACGAATTTATCAGGACAAGAAAAATGGCATGAAAACCATATTTTTCCAAGGCAAATCAATGCTGGACAACTTGTAATTCAACTCTCGCCTAAATCTATTTCCTGAAAAGCTAAAATCTCAATGGTCTGGTCCATTTGAAGCTATTGAAGTTTTTCTTCATGGTGTTGTGCTGGTAAAGAACTTATGGATGGAAGTACATTCAAAGTTAATAGATAACTTTTAAAGCCTTATTGCCAACAACAAAGCTTGCACATTTATTCCATCACACTAAGTGAACTTTCTGATTTTTAATTTCTTCTAGATTTAATAAGTCACTTTTGAAAGAAAAAAATAGTTTTAGTTTATTGCATTCGTTTTAATTTTGGTTATTTTCTGTAATGGTCTCCGCTGTAGCTAGACGTAGATCTTCTCTATTTTTCTTTAACAAAAAATATTCAGTAATTGGATCAATTTTGGGTATCAAATGTAGCATACATTACCGGCATCATCAGTCAACTGGATAGGGTAATATTTGGACGGTAAAAATAAATGAGTTGTGGCCCACCTTCTCCTGCACTTCATCATCACTGTCCATATCTACCAATCAAGACAATTCATTTAAAATTTTCCATCATTATTCATTCCATCCATTTAAATTTTCAATTAAAATTTTTATCATTACACACGCAACCTTACAAGCTCATTCATTCCCCACTTTTCACCTTCAGTATTTACTCTAAAACACAATAAAAAAATCCATTTTTATATTTTCATTCATTTTCTTATTCCTTTTCTTCATTCCTCTAAAAAAATACCGTGGCACTGAAGAAGAAGAGTGTTACCAAAAACTCCCTCCGACAACAAATGCCTTCACCGAGAGCCTCAAGTACAGTCGTTGCCCATTTCAAAAGATGGACCAATGAGGTTTATGGAGCATGAGATACAACACCATTATAGTGATGAAATTTCCAACTAGGAGTTTTTCTATGAACAAGGGTTCGACCTAACTTTAGTGACAGACTTGTAGCAGTTATACTATATCACATATACCATTGCTACACTCCATTGGGAGAAATTTTGTCACATATACCATTGCTACACTCCATTGGGAGAAATTTTGTAAGCATCTGAGGGATATTGCTCAAGAACTAGTCTAAGATTTTTATAGCAATCTTACTGATGAGAAGAAACAACTAGTTTTTGTTCGCGAAAAGATGGTCCACTATTGGGCAAAGCCGATTAATATGATTTTGGGTATCAAGGGTGTTACCTGTGAATATACATCATTCGTGGATAATCTAACCAGTGCTGAGTTGGAACAAGTCAACATTGACGTTTTCTTACCTAGAAAATCATGGGATAAATTGACAATAGTAGTGTATACGATGAAATGATTGAGTCTTAACAGGCCAACATGGGTATGGTTCACTTTTTTCTGCACATGTTTAATGCCTACTATGCATTCTTCTTGGATTACTAAGGATAGAACTTTATTGCTTCACTCTATATTGGCTGGAAGACATTGATATCAAAAATATCATATCGATTGAAATATTGTACTTAAATGTCGACGTCGTTATAAAGGAACAATTGAATAGAAAAAATCTTGATGGCACTCAAATAATTAACAGCGGTATTACAGAAGTTGAGACAACCCCAGAAAGCAATCCATCAAAAGAATCTACCGATGAGCTCGTTGGTAGCGCTAAAGAATCACTAGAGGAGAATAAATTAAAAACCCATGCACCGAAATCTAATGATCCTATTACAACATCGGTTATTCATATTCCTGATACTACTATGGCCAAGGCCAAGGCCACGTCAACATCGACAAGTCAAAAGTGGAAGAGTTCTTTAAAGACTAAATTCATTGCCAAACGCTCCGAATAAGCACAATCAGCCCACACAAAAGCCCGAGAAAGCCAACTTAGGGGATTTTCGTTCTCTCTCTCATGAATTTTTTTAATTTTTAAGCATGCATTGAGGATAATGCATCCCTTAGATTTGGGGTTTATTGTTTAGTTTATGTTTTGTGTTATGTTTCTTATTGTGATTAGGATTGTGTGTTATGCATGTTGTTTAGTATTTACATAGTTTAAGCATTTTTGTTTTAGCATATAGGAAATGCATTTGTGATGTTGCATGATTAGTATTAGAAAATCAATGAAAGTAATTCTCTTTTAGGAAACTTTAATGATGCCCAATGATGAAAAAAATCTTATATTGTGAAATGCTAGGGGAATTATGTATATACTTAGCAGAAATAGAGTTCATAGAAACTTTTCAACACTTTAGGTGTATTTCTCAATACTTTAGGTGTATTTCTCAATACTTAGAGATGTTAGATATTTTTGAACCTTAAATCTAATATATTTATTATATGCTGCAATGAATTTTGTCAATTTTTTTTGAAATTTTGGATATGTTGGAAAAGCTGGTAATAGCTCCAACATAGTTTTAGGGAATATGTTGGAAAAGTTAATAATATGTCAAACATAGATCAAGGCAAATTGTTGTAGCATTGAAAATTATTAACTGACTAGGAACAATTTTTTCTAACTTATTTGAGTATTGATTTGATGCACCTAACCTTCACACTAATACACTCTATGAATTCTTAATTTGCTAAGTTGAAATTGCATTCCTTAATTTAAGATATTATATGTTGTATGCAATGTTGTAGTAGTTCTCTGAGGGATGAAAATGAAATTGAAGAAAAATGATGGTTGGTTTCCTGATATCTTTTTTTGTGGCATTACTTTTAATTTTAGTAATCATGCATATTGTTGCTTAAGGACAAGCAAACACTTAGGTTTAGGTGTGATACCTCTCCAAAAGAGTTATCATTTAACATATTTTTACCTAGTTTGAGCTTGAACTTTATCATTTAGGATCATTTTTATGTATTTTTCATCATTTGCATCTTGAGAGTAAGTTGGTTGAAGTTGGTTAAAGTTGGCTTGATTTTAATGTTTTATGCTAAAAATTGTTATGTTGATAATTTTATGCTATGATGTTGCACCAGATTGCTAAGTAGATCGTGGAACAAACAATGACTCACCAGGTGATTTAAGGAATTTTTTGGAATAAACAGCTAGAAGAAGACAACTGTCAAGGGATCTAGAACTACCTGAAATGTGGAGAAAATCATTGGTTGATGGCATATTTTCTTGACTATAAATAGGAGAGCTCCTTGCACTGTTATGATCATTGAATTTTATTCATCTCCAATATTTTTTCTCCACACTCAATCCACGATGGCAGCCTAAGTCCATTGCTAGAGACTGCACTAGTAGTAGTAGAGCAGTCGTAAGTAGCGGTGCCTAATCATAGCTCAACATTTCATTTGTGATATTGACTTGATAAGGGAAATACAATTTTCTACATTGAATGATTACTTTTTTTGTTTTTATTTGGTACTGAACATAAGGTGCTCAATGAATTACTTAACTCTTGGTTTTTGTTTTAAACTATATGTTGGTGATCTACGAGTTTATTTAATGTTTATTAAAGATAATTGCATCTTTATGCATGTTATTCTTGTTTATTTTAGAGATATAAATAATTGATATTGCATGCTACTTTTGTCCCAACATTAGTGTTTCTGAAAGTAAACAATTTCATATAGAGATATATGATGCCAAGTGTTATGCTTTCTTAACCAATTAATCTAAGGGTTTGTTGATAATTAAATTCTTTAGGTTAAGTGTTAATCGCTGCATAACTCATAAATGTATTGCTACAACATAACCATTATGTCAGCAGCCAAGTAAAACAACATTGTAGGTCCATCGATATGATTTCTCTATTGTTTGCTACAACCTTCTCCTACTATTAATAGATTGATTTCTTTATTTTTCTATTTGTTTGTTAGTTTCCAAATTAATCAATTCTCCTATATTTATATCTTTTGTAACTTGTTTTTCTCCTTGTGGGATTCGACACTCGTAGGTCTTTTTAGCTACCACTTTATTACTTGAACGATACATATACTTGTATAATTGCTATAGCATCTTATATACCATCAAATACCCATATTATTCTTGCTAGTATAGTGTTAACCTTGTTTTCAGAAATATTAGGATATATCTCAGTTAGTTCCATAGCACTTCAGTTGCTAATTGAGTGCAGATGCCTCAAGTACTTTCGATGAGTAAGATAGTAGGGTATACATTCTGATACAATAGTTTTGAAATTCCAAGCAGTGAACCCTCTAACATCACCAAGATGCATTCTTGCATGAGTAGTAAGTGAATTAGCTAAGTAGACATGCCTCGTCAATGATGTCTTCATGTTGGTATATAAGTGCGAGCTATATATAACTCATTACAGTATACAACGTTGTGTGGTACCTTTAATTTTAATACTTCAGATTAAATGAGATCAAGCACTTTAAGTGTTGTTTTACTAGCATTATCCGTTATCGAATAGCTCAGTGGTTCTAAGTGACAGTAAGTACAAAATACAGAGTCTCAAGACCCTTAAGCTAGAATACAGTTGCAAGAAACCTCCACTTTGTGAAGTGTGCTCTCCAGGAGAGCTAGATGTTGCTAAATTTGCTATGCAAGTAGTTGATTTTCAGTTGTGAGTTTCGTATAAGCATGATCTGATAAATAAAATGTATATAAACTGTGAGGTGAATGAGAAATTGTCAGGTAGTATGGATGAGTAATAAATCAGAGTTACGCAGTAGAAGCGTAGAGAACGACATTAGGAAGTTGAGAATTGTTATCATATTTTCAGTAGTAAACTTCAGAACTGTGCATAGCAAGTGCCCGTAGAATCACGACGTATGACATGATGAGTTACCTAAGTTAAACAAGTTTAAAAAACTTATAGAATTGTGTAGTATATTAAGTCAGCTTAGTATAGTTAGCTAATGAAAGAGGTCAACGATATCATTTTGGAGAACGATTAGCTTTATCATCATAAAATGTTTCGAGCATTCGATGTTAGATAGTAAGAATAAGGTTCTATAACCTTGAGATCTCGAAGGTTTTTGAAGGTTTGTAGTCAATGCCTTAGAAAATAATAGATCAATTTTACGAGTTTCGATTTGCATGTCATATTGCTAGGACTTCTTCTTTGATAAAGATTTAGGTGCTTCTATGCTTTTAAATGTTTGACCCAAGAGTAAGTTGTTTTTCAATTTGAGAAAATTTCATGGATGAAATATCTTTCAAGCAGGGGAGAGTTGTAATACCCAATATTATAGGCTAGTAGTTTCGAGTTTACCCGATAACTTGTTCATTTGGTTTCAAAACATAACACATGGTATCAAGATAGACATATAATAAAATTATAAAACATTTTATAAATAAGAGTTCCGTGACAAATAATTTAAAACCAAAATAATAAAACTCTAAGTTTTAATATGAATACAATAATAAGGGTCCTATGAATACATATGCCCACTAAAGCTACAATACAATACTTTTAAAGAGATGTTGGAAGCCTTGTTGCGACAATGCTTGATAATTTTTTAAAAACATTTTATAAATTCAAAGCCTTCTATTGAGAGAGGGAGTGATTTGAATGCTCTCTAAACTTTGTAGATGGTATTTTAGATTGACTATTTTATATTTATTTTGATACTACTTTTTAAGTGCTTGTTGCTTCATGATTATTAGTAGAAATACTTTTAATTAAACTTATGGTATTGGGATTATTGTCTAGAAATATATTTGATTGCTTTGTTGTACACTTTTGATAGCATTGGTATTGCTGAAGAGTAGTGAGTATATTGGAATAGATCAAAGGGTCTTAATCATTGCTAATCACATAAGACTAGTGTTCATTATTTACTTAATATAAGAAGTTCAATATATCATTTCCTGTAATTTGATAGTTAACTTAGTGTTCTTTGGTTGTTGTAGCATGATATGATGTTTATTATCTTGATTTTATTCTCCTATTTAGCAAACCTTTTCATATTGAGTAATCTTTAAACTCCAATGAAGATCATTTTGCTCCCTGTGGATTAAATACTTGTAGCTCTCTAAGTTACCACCTATTATTTGGGCATTCGTGTACACTTGCACTAAAGCTATAGGATTTTAGCAGGCATCAAATTTTGGCACCGTAGTGGGGGAGGTTTGATTTAAAGTTTTCTATATTTTGCTTACATTTTTATTTTCTTTTTTAGGTACTTGTTAGTTTTTACTTTTACTAGTTTATTCCCAGAAGTGATGATGATTTAAAGTCGTTTGATCTAAAAATTCAAAGGACTTTTAGACAACGTTGTTGTGAATCTGTGAGAAACAAACCAATTATGGCTAGACCATGGAACGTTGCTTTACCACCACTCCAACATGGAGAGGATAAGGAGTTACATGTTGGAATTGGAGTAGGACATCCATTTCATATCATGGATGATAGAGATTGACCTATTTGCGAATATGTAGTCCCAAAACTAGATGATCTGCATCCCGGCATCGTGAAGCCAATGATTAATGCTACAAATTTTGAATTAAAGTTAGTCATGTTCCAAATGTTACAATCTTTGGAATAGTATGGAGGGTACATTACTGAATATTCTAGAGCTTATCTGAGAGATTTCATAGAGGTTTGTGATTCATTTATTCAACAAAGTGTTTTGGAGGAGGAACTAAAGTTGAAGTTATTTCCTTATTCGCTAAGTGATATAGCACGAACTTGGTTGAGTTCACTACCACCAGATGCTATAGCATCCTGGAATGAACTAGCACAAAAATTTTTACTGAGATTTAATATACCGAATATGAATGTCATGCTTAGAAATGAGCTAACGCCTTTTAAGCAAATAGATTTAAGGCTTGGGAATGATTAAAGGAGTTGTGAAAATGTCCTATGCATGGTTTCCCACATTGGACTCAAATGGAGATATTTTACAACGGGGTAAATATTCACACACGCATGGTAGTTGATGCTTCAGTGAATAAAGCTCCATTAGATAAGACTTACAATGAAACATAACATCCTGGAAAAGATCTCAACTAATAATTGTCAATATCTAAATACAAAGAGCATGTTTGGCTGAAAAAATATTGCAGCAGTAGATTTTAAAGCTTTCAACTTTATGGCATCACAAATTTTAGCATTGTGTTTATTGTGGCGATAATCACAACTTTGATGAATGTCAACAAAATCCATAGTCTATTTAATATGTGCGAAATTATCAAAGGAATGACAATGCTTTCGACAACAAATATAATGCTAATTTCAAGAATCACCCTAATCTTTCTTGTAGAAATCGAAAAGTTACTAATTTACAGTAACAACATTAACAACAGTAGCACTATAATAGGCAAGAACCATTACCGTAGCCACAAGCACAAAAACAAGTTTCTCAGCCAAAATGAAAGTAAGCATATCCATGTCAATCTTCTACATAATTTTCTACTTTATCCTCTCTTGAAGCTTTGATGAAAGAGTATATGGCGAGTCAATCATCATCATTAAGAGTTTTAGATAATCAAATGGGTCAAATGGCTAATGCTCTAAAAAATCTGTTACAAGGAATGTTGCCTAGCGATACAGAGAATCTGAATCAACATTATAAGGCTATCACCATAAGGAATTGAATTCATATTGGGGAGCCGTTTGAAAAACAATAGATGATGGAACTTCTAGGGGAAAGGCAAATAAGTTAATTTAGAGCCACAAATGAGCCATACAACGTTATCCAACTCAGGACATTATAGTAATTCAGACTCATTACCAATAGCAATACTAACCACTATTGATATGCCACCAACTTCAATGCCTCATAAACTACAGTGAAAACTTGCCCCCACCATTTCCACAACATTTCAAAAAGAAAAAAGAAGATAAAAAAATACACAGTGTTCATAGATGTACTTTGCCAACTCACTATCAACATCCCTTTAATTGATGTTTTAGAACAAAACCCAAATTATATCAAATTCATGAAGGAATTCCTCTCGAAGAAAAAGAGGCTTGGTGAATTTAAAACTGATTGTCTTACTGAGGACTGCAGTGATATGGCTACAAGTCAATTGCCACCAAAACTTAAAGATCCAGGGAGTTTTACTATTCATTGCAATATTGGTGATAAATTTGTAGGTAAAGCTTTGTGTGAATTAGGTGCAAGTATCAATTTAATTCCTTTATCCATTTTTAGCAGATTTGGGAGCGGTGAAGCAAGACCAACTACAATCACTTTAAAACTTGTTGATCGGTCTACCACGCATCTGAGTGGTATTATGGAAAATATGCTTGTAAGAGTAGATAAATTCATATTTCCTATAGACTTCATTATATTGGATTGTGAAACAGATAAAGATGTTCCTCTTATTCTCTGACGACCATTCCTTTTTACAGGCTGAGCATTAATTGACGTTGAAAAGGGAGAGTTGACTATGTGTTTAAATGAAGAGCATATCACTTTTAATGTTTTGAATAATGTTCTTTCTATAAATGATAATATTGAATGTTTTTCACTTGACTTGATTGATGTTTTTGCACATGAGTATTTGGAAGAATGTTGTAGCACAAAAAATGTCATTAGCAAATGAAGAAGGAATTGAAAAACTTACTGATGATGTTGGGAGCCAATACTGCAGCAATTATATGCAATATGTTAAAACTCTAAAAATTCTAGATCATATTGTTTGAGCCCTGAAACTATTTGTTAAAGAACCACTAATTCTTGAATTGAAACTTTTAATAGAGCATTTAAAATAAGCTTACCTTGGAGAAAATTAAACATTTCCAGTCATAGTGGCCACAGAGCTTTCAGCATCATAGGAAGCTCAGTTGATTGGCATGCTGAAGCATCACAAGAAAGCGATTTCTTGGAGCATTACGAACATAAAATGCATTAGTCCATCATTTTGTATGTACAAAATTCTTTTAGAATAACCTAATAGTAGCTCGATTAAACACCAATGACGCCTAAATCCAATTATGAAAGAAGTAATGAGGAAAGAGATTATCAAATGGTTAGGTGTTGGGATTATATATCCAATCCTTAATAGCAATTGGGTTAGCCCGATGCAATAAGCCTTGAATAAAGGCGTCATTAATGTGGTGACAAATTAAAAAAATGAATTAGTGCCAACAAGGACTACTACTGGTTGGAGAATATGTATGGACTATAAAAATTTAAATAAAGCAATAAGAAAATACCACTTTCCATTGCCATTTCTAGACCAAATGTTAGATCGTCTTGCTAGCAAAGCTTTTTATTGCTTCTTGGATGGGTAAAGTGGTTATAATCAAATAGTTATAGCATAGGAAGACTAGGAGAAAACAACCTTTACATTTCCATATGGTACATGTCGTAACCGGTTTTCGCCCGGGCACGAAAAAAGAAAACGTGAATAAATAAATAGTTTTTATTAAAATGTTTTGGAGTTGCTATTGACCTTTTTTGTTAGGTAAGTCGAATACTTGAAAATCATCTTTTAAAAGAGTTTTTAAGAAAAAATATCTAAAAAGATAAACTGGTATGCGTATAACCAAAAATTCATTCGTTTTAATAATAAAAAGGGATTCGTGGTCGGTTACATTTGGGGAAGGATTAGCACACCCACGACGCCCAAAATTGGTACCCATTGATTATAAATTGTCCCTAGTAGTAGAAATTTAAGGATTCAAATATGAATTTAAATTACAATCTTGCTATTTCATATATAATCAGATAATTCTAAGGAAAAAATATTAACATAATTTTTATAAAAACTAAAAAATATATATATATATACTTAGGTTTTTTATAAATAGGGTATTTATTTATTAAAAGTATTAGAAAATGATATCTAGTTATTTTAAGACAACCCATTTCTTTAATATTAAAAATAAATAAATATTAATAAAAATATGATAATATAATTCTAAATATCATAAAATATAAGTATTAATAATATGGTTTAACCATAATTAATTAATCATAATATCATAATGAATTATATATATATATATATATATTCATGTGAATAAAAAAATAATTAAGGGATTATATATAATAAAGTAAAACGTAGAGATTAAAATAAAAAAATGAAAATATAGCCGTTAATTTTGAAATAATAATAAAAACAGAGAAATCAGTGACTAAACTGTAAATATGCTCAAAAATTAGAGGGATTATTTCGTGATTTTCCTTATTTTAAGTGAATAAAGTAATGAACTCCAAAGCCTAGGGACCTGACGCATGGTTTACCCAAAAAATTTATAAACATAAAACTCATCTTCTTCCTCCTTATTTCATACGCATAACACCCCAAAAACTTCTAACTATCATATTTTCTGTTTTATTTATTTATCTATTTAACTTACTTTTTTCGAAAATAAATAAAAATAAAATATAAAACTGAAAAAAATAAAATCAAATGTAGAAATAACCTTTGTAGAACTTTTTATTTTTGACTTTCTTTGTGTATTTTGCTAGATTTCTCCTTTATTTCTCTTGAGTTTTTTCTGTGTAAATTTTACATTTTGTTCTGGGGTTTTTATAGCCCTAGTTTACATGAAGAATCAAAGATGATTTTTCCTTTCTCCTTGCATGTGTGGCTGCTGTAGAGGACCAGCTGTTGTTGGTGGAAGCTGTTGGAATTTGTTGTGGTGGAGGGGCTGTTGAGTTAATTGAAACGTGGAGGGCCTGCTGGAATTTTTTGTGGTGGAGGGGCTACTGCATTTGCTAATTGGAAAAGGGAACCAGTTGGATCAAGGTAAATATGGTGATTACAGCTACCCCTCTTTGCTTGTTGCTGTGGAATTAGAATGGAGCAAAGACATAAAGCATCATTTTTAGCTTGAATTGTTCAAACTTTTGAGCTATGTGTTCTTCTTATTATGAACTTTTCACTCACTTTGGACGAGTTCTTCTTCAGATGAGTTCTTCTCATTATGAACTTCTTCTGGAAATATTTATGCTGATCTATTTCCATGTACAATAGAGTTGAGCAAAAGGTTGAATAAGTTCTTCAGATTATGAACTTCTTCTTCCTCTTCAGATGAGTTCTTCTTATTATGAACTCTATCTGGAAATGCTGATCCTCGAAAGAGATGTTGATTCAACTTCATATGTGATGAAATAAGACAAGGTTAAACAAGTTCTTCACATTATGAACTTCTTCTTCCTCTTCAGATAAGTTCTTCTCATTATGAACTTCCTCTGAAAATGTTGATCCTCAAGTGAGATTCTTCTTGTATTCATTTTCGTAGATGCTAAATCAATCTAAGGTTGAACAAGTTCTTCTCATTATGAACTTCTTCTTCCTCTTCAGATGAGTTCTTCTCATTATGAACTCTTCCTGGCAATGTTATTGTTGATCTATCTCCTTCTGTGATAGAATCAAGTGAAAGGTTGAAAAGTTCTTCTCATTATGAACTTCTTCTTCCTCTTTAGATGAGTTCTTCTCATTATGAACTATTCCTGGCAATGTTTATGTTGATTTATCTTCTTCTGTGATAGAATCAAGCGAAAGGTTGAACAAGTTCTTCTCATTATGAACTTCTTCTTCCTCTTCAGATGAGTTCTTCTCATTATGAACTCTTCCTTGCAATGTTGATCCATCGAGTGATGAATTCGAATATTTGCTAATCCTTGGAATTCCTTTCAAATATTCAACATTGATAAAATGAATGGAAATGTCCCTATTTTTTACAAATGCCTAAATATGATGCATGATATCATTTTAAAATTATGAGCTCATGTATTCTCATCAATTGATGTTTCATTCTCCTAACGAGTCTTTATCTTTGCTGAGATTTCTTTTTTTCTTGGATTTGACTTGCTCTTTTCATAAATTCTTCATTTAGATCTATTTCCCAAAGCACCCCATCAATTTCTCTTTGCTAAGAATTTCTTTTGTTGTTTTTCTGCTTTATTTGTCTTCAAATGACTTTATGGCAGAAAAAACTTGTTCGCCTTTCAACAATGATTGCAATTATTGACATTAGGATTTACCTTGGATTCCATGCACTCAATAGTATTAACATAAATTGATAGCCAGAAATCTTTTGCTTATTTCAAAATTATGTTAATACATTTGCATGATGTTTATATAAAAGAATAAATTAAATTTCAAAAAGAAAATGAATTTTTAAAAGATAAACTTGGAATCTATTAATAAATATATAGAAATGTATTCAAAGTCATGATAAACATAGGAATTATAAAAATTCAAATGACTCAACAAATTATTAGCATAAGTATTTCTAAACTAATCAATTTGATATAATTTAGAGCACTGAGGTAAGCTTATGTTTGGAAGATCTCAAACGTTGCCCGAATGCTTGTAGATGTAAAGCTTCTCCCAAAATATCAAACTCTTAAAAGGGTTTTAATTTCCAGATGCCTAATATCAACATGCATTTGAGCAGCCCTTTCAGGTTTTCAACTCAAATCCTTCATTTGGTTGCAAGACGCCCTTTGCGGGTTTTCATCTTGACCCTCTTTTTCTATTATTATATTCTTTTTTTTCTTTTTCTTTTTCCTTTTCCTTTTTTTCTTTTCTTTTTTATTCTTTTTTTTCTTCAAGCATAATATTTCTTGACAGAATCTGAGTTTATTGGGTTTCTCAGAACCTTTCCATCCATTTCTGCCAAGATCAACGCTCCTCCGGAAAAGGCCTTTTTTACAACATATGACCCTTCCCAATTAGGCATCCATTTCCCACGGAAATCTTTATGTATAGGCAAGATTTTTTTCAGCACTAGATCACCCTCTTGGAATTCTCTTGGATGTACTTTCTTGTCATGAGACTTCATCATCCGTTTCTAATACATCTTCCCATGGAAAATAGCTTTCAATCTCTTCTCCTCAATAAGGTTCAATTTATCAAATCGAGCTTGGATCCATTTAGACTCATCCAAATTTATCTCTCTCAAGATTCGAATTGATGGGATCTCAACTTCAATCGGTAAGACTGCTTCCATCCCATAGACTAAAGAAAAAGGTGTTGCCCCAGTAGATGTTCGCACAGTAGTTCAATATGCATATAAAGCAAAATGTAACTTCTTGTGCCAATCTTTGTAAATTTCAGTAGTCTTTGTAATGATTCTCTTGATGTTCTTATTTACTGCTTCAACTGCCCCATTCATCTTTGGGTGATATGTCACTGAGTTTGCATGCTTGATCTTAACCTGTGCACAAAGTTCAGTTATCATTTTGTTGTTCAAGTTCAGAGGATTATCTATAATGATTCTCTTTGGTAGCCCATACCGGCAGATTATTTCTTTCTTTATAAATTTTCAAACTATAGACCTCTTAATATTGGCTTATGAACCAACTTTAACCCATTTGGTAAAATAGTCAATTGCCACTAGGATGAAACAATTTCCATTTGATTCTTTTGGTGTAATTGCCCCAATGACGTCTATTCCCCACATAAAAAATGGCCAAGGTGCTGTCATTACATATAAAGGCGATGGAGGTGCATGAATCTTATCCGCATATACCTGGCATTTATGACATCTCCTTGCATAATCAATGTAATTGTATGCATGGTAGCACAATAATACCCATATCTCATTATTTTTCTAGCCATGGAAAGACCATTTGCATGTGTTCCACATATCCCATTATGTACTTCCTCAATAATGCTTCTGGCTTCTCTAATATTTACACATCTCAATAGCATTTGATCATTGCTTCTTCTATACAAAGTCTCACCATCAAGAAAGTATCCAGCATCCATTCTTCTAAATGTTCTTTTATCAATCTCAGATGTATTTTTTGGATAACTTTGATACTTGATATATTGCAAGATATAATAATACCATGGCTTGCCATCTGTTTCTTCTTTTACACTGTAGTAATGTGCAGGAATTTCATATACTTACATTCTAATTGGCATCATATCAACTTTCTTATTTGCTTGAAACATAGCAGCTAATGTAGCCAAAGCATCTACCATTTGATTTTCCTCTCTAGGGAGATAATTGAATGTGTCACTTTCAAATTCTTTCACTAATTCGAGGGTAAAATCTCGGTATTCCAGTAATTTGGGATCTTTCATTTCCCATCCTCCTCCTAATTGATATACCACTAACGATTAATCTCCATATATCTTGAGAAATTTAATTTCCTTTCTATGGTTGCCTTCAATCCCATAACACAAGCTTCATATTCTACAATGTTATTGGTGCAAAAGAACTCCAATCTGCTTGTAAAAGGATAATAGATATTTTCTGGAGAAATTAACACTGCCCCAATTCCTCGTCCTAAGGCGTTGGATGCTCCATCAAAATAAAGCTTCCAGGATTCATCATTTGTTCTTACTTCTTCATTCATAGATTTGAATAGCAAATTTTCATATGGAAAATTAAAACTAAGAGACTGATAATCATCTGATACACGACTGGCACAAAAATCTGCTATGACACTTCCTTTTATTGCTTTTTGGTTGACATATACAATATCAAACTCGGATAATAACATCTACCATCTAGCCATTTTGCCTGTCAAAGCTGGTGATTCCATTAAGAACTTTCAAGGATCAAGTCTAGATATTAGCCAAGTAGTATGATATAACATGTATTGTTTGAGTCTTCGAGTAGCCCACACCAAAGCATAATATAATTTTTGTATTGGTGGGTATCGAATTTCACAATTATTAAACTTCTTACTTAGATAATAAATAGCTTTTTCTTTTCTTCCAGACTCATCATGCTTTCCCAGTACGCATCCCATCGAATTTTCAAAGACTGTTAAGTAGAGAATTAACGGTCTATCAGGCACTGGTGATACTAAAATGGGGGTATTGGATAAATATTTCTTAATAATATCCAATATTTCTTGACATTCATCATTCCAGACTTCAGGATTGTTCTTTCGAGGTAACTTAAACACTGGATCACATTTGTCAGTTAATTGAGAAATAAATCGAGATATATAATTTAATCTCCCCCAAAAAGCCTCGAACATCTTTTTTTGTATTGGGTAGTGGAAGATCTTGGATTTCTTTTACTTTATCTGGATCAATCACGATTCCTTTTTGGTTGACTACAAATTCCAAAAGCTTCCCTGACGTTACCCCAAAAGTGCATTTAGCGAGGTTGAGCTTTAATTGATACTTTCTCAATCTCTGGAAAAGCTTTCTTAGATTTCGAATATGTTCTTCTTCAGTTCGGGACTTGGCAATCATGTCATCCACATATACTTCAATCTCTTTATGCATCATGTCATGGAATAGAGTTACCATTGCTCTCTGATACGTTGCCCTTGAATTTTTCAATCTAAATGGCATTACTTTATAACAGAAAGTGCCCACATGGTTACAAATATTGTTTTTTCCATGTCTTCAGGGTTCATTTTTATCTGATTATACCCTGAAAAACCATCCATGAAGGAAAACCATGCATGTCCAGCAGTATTGTCCACCAATATGTCTATATGAGGTAATGGAAAGCTATCTTTCGGACTAGCTCTGTTAAGATCTCTGTAATCTACACACATTCGAACTTTCCCATTCTTCTTTGGTACTGGAACTATGTTGGCTACCCATTCTGGATATTTGGCTGTCTGTAGAAAACCTGCATTTATCTGCTTCATCACTTTCTCTTTAATCTTCAACAACATTTCTGGCCTCATTCATCTGAGCTTTTGTTGAATAGGTTTATATTCTGGACTGATCAAAAGTTTATGCACCACTATATCCGTACTCAAACTAGGCATATCTTGATAAGACCAAGCGAAAATATCTTTGACCTCTTGGAGGAGATTTATCAATTCTCGTTTTATCTGGGCTGACAAAGTAGTACCAATTTTCACTTCTTTCATTTCTTCATTGGTTCCCAGATTTACAGTCTCAATCTCTTCTTTGTGAGGAAAATTTTTTTATCTTATTTTTCTACTAGTCTTAACAATTCGGTAGGAACATCACATTCTACTTCATCCTCACACTCATTGATTTCTTCCAAACATATGGACCGCTCTAAATTTATCTCATGATTAAATTTAGGAATAATTATGCTATTAACATTGTGATACCTGCAAATTTAAGTCGGACATATTTCCGAAAGGATATAGTAAATTTATGAAATAAATATAAAGAATGAGAAATAATGAATGTAAAAATGTAAAAATGTAAAGAATAATTGCCATTTGAGAATTTTAAGAAAACTTCTTATATTTGATATTAAGTGAACTTAACATAACTGCCCTTACAAGATAACAAAAAAATTTATATTCTTGGGCTAAAGCATAAAGATTAGTTTTGAGTATTACTCTAAGTTAATACTAAAAACTACAGGAAGATCTTTAGCAGTCCAATTGTTCAGGACTAAGGGTCTGGCAAGCCCAATGAGGCACCAGCAAGGAGAATTCGGGTACCGTTTTTAGAACCTAAACTGGGAAACCATGGAGAATTAGAGCCTACCCCAAAACCACATTCCAAAACCTAGGATATTTTTACCCTAACCATTTTCTTTTTTGTGTTTTTTGTTTCTTTCGTCATTTTTTTTATATTTTATATTTTTATTTTACAAATCTTTTTGCCTTTGTGTTTTTTTTTCTAGCATTTGCATCATAACAAGAGGCTATTGATCCTTAAAAAGTGTTTGTTAAACACAAAATAAATCTGAATTAATGGACAAAGGTGTTGTAATACAAGAGATTAAAAACGCTGAGGCACGACTATGGTCCGAGAAGACTCAGAAAGAGAAGGGAGACAGTCTTCAGGGAAATTATGTGTCAGAGCTTGTTAGTTACGCATCTGTCAGCCTGAAACAAAACAATGTCCAAGAACTGAGAAATATTTGGGACAGTTGGGGGAATGAGAGAAAGCAGAAGTTTAGCCAACGATATGGTGATATTGCCCTGTTACTCCATGTCAAGACTGATGAGCCTCTGCTCCGAGCATTAATTCAATTCTGGAACCCGAGATATAGTTGTTTCACCTTTAACCGGGAGGACATGGTGCCCACAATTGAAGAGTATACTACCCTACTACACTGCGAAAACATCAGACTAGAGAGGGCATATATCAAACACATCAAGAGTCAGCCTTTCAAGAACGAACTAGCTAAGATTGCAGGGGTTGATGAAAAATTGATGAATGATCGACTTCGACACAAAGGTAAAGGGGAAGGAATCGAGTGGATCCACATAAGGAAACTAATGAAGAACCACCCTGATGAATGGAAGACTATAGACTTTTTTGCAATAGGTCTGTACGGTCTGGTTATATTTCTGAAGACTTTGGGCTGCATTGACACAGCCGTGGTAGAACTATTCGAACAACTTCCAAGGCGAATCAACCCAGCACCGGTCATCTTAGCCGAAACCTTTTGATCTCTCAACCATTGTAGAAGAACTGGCAGAGGAAGGTTCATTGGATGTATTCAGCTCCTTCAAGTATGGATTCACAACCACTTTTGGAAGACTAATAGGGTAGCCTATCGCCAATTCATCACTACCTATTCACCTTTGGGAGAATTCATCACTAGGAAATGGCATGAAGATGCTTTAAAGGAAAAGTGGATGAAAGTTTTTACATATCTTCAGGATCGGGGTATTACCTGGAAAGCCCCCTGGTTGTTCCTTGGTGACGTTCTTTTCTGGTGTGGGGATTCTGATACTATGACCTTACTCGGACTTCGGGATACAGTTGGGTATGCTCCGTTGTTAGCACTTAGACAGTATGGGGCACGTCAGTTTGTCCCGGTAACATGTGGGCTAGCTAGATCACAGTTTGTGTATAATGGTGAAAGTTATAAGAAGATGATCAAGGAAGCAGCTGATTCGTGGAAGAAAGTATATCGGATGGATGTTGTGGCTGCCAGAGACATGCTTACTCCAGATTATGTGGAGTGGCGAGGACTGAGAAAGAATGATAACATTTCGGTGCCAGAATGTGAAGACACCCGAACCATGGAGGAACATCTCCGGTACGTATTTTCTGAACTTGAGAACTGGAAGCTGAACGTTATCAATGGAAGCTAGATGTCGAATCTCAGAAAGATAGAGCAGAAAAACTGGAAAGAGAACAGAAAAGAGTCCGTTTTGAGCTCGAGGATTTGAGAAAAGGGTATCAAGATAAAGTCAAGGATAATTCCAAGTTGAAAGTAACCTCTGAATACTGGAAAGACAAAGTTCATAGCTTAAAAAGAAAGTTCGAGGGGTCTGATGAAAGAGATTGGAAAGAACAGTTGAAAACTGCTCAGAGGCGCTTAGTAGATAGTCAGCATCAAAATTAATGCTTGAGAATCCAGATGCCTGACCTAGAAAAACAACATGAGAGATGGAAAAACAATATCCGAGTTAGAAGTTATTGTGGATGGATTCAAGAAGCAAACAACCGAGCTTCAGATAGTACCCTTCGACGAAGGTCTGTAGTGGTGTTTCCATTGGGAGCAAGCACAACAAAGGGTGAAAGCTAGAGACGCAGTCATCCGAGATTTCCTGGATCAAGTGCAAAAAGTAGCTCATCATCTTCATGGCCTGGCAAGGGAAGATGGAGTGGTTCGACAAGGCGTTGAACCAATGACAGATGAAGGCATAAGACTTGTTAACCTACTAGAAACTGTTCGGGGTCTAGAGGATTTAGTTCGAACGTACCGTTGATTGTTTTTTATGTCTCTTACAAGATAAAACATTTCTGTCTAAATAAGGATTATTTATAATAACAAACATGTTTTTGGATCAATGCCTCGAACATTTCATGCATTTTTTCATTTTGCATTTTGCATCTACATTTCATTTTTTAAGCATTTTCATAAACATGAAATTTCTTCATTGAGAATTAGATGAAGTGGTTTTAACCACATGACACCACATGGAAGCAAGATTGTAACATCAAAAGAAAAAAACTAAAATCACAACGAATGAGCCCGATCTGCTAGTTGTACGACTAAGCCTGCAGGATGATCTGATAAAAGAGTCCACATATCCTAAGGGCTACGATGTTGAAGCTGTTTGCAGTTACCACATAGGATGCTCCAAACATTCCTCTGAGAACTATAAGGCGCTGAAGCACGAGATCTAAAACCTGATGGATTCAGGGGCATGGACAGCCGAAGAAGGGAGCATTGCATATATCATTTGCACTTAGAGGATTGTTTTGTTTGAACACGTCTTTGATCTTTCCTGTTTGCTTAATCTTTTAAACGATTGAATGTATGCTACTTTCTAAGGTGGAGCAATTGAACAAATTTTAATCTTTAGTTCTTCGAATATTAAATGAATTAAGGATTCTTTTAATTCTTCAAGAATTATAGATTTTTGACATATGGCAAGATTAGACCTTTCTTATCCTGTCTCAAACCCCAAAATAAAATACCTTGATTCTTTACCCAAAATGACTCATGGTCATTACCAAAAAGACCAAATTTTCACATTACCTCCATTTGAAAGTTTTTAACAACGCCTTTATCTTTTTTATACACCCATACCTTTCTTTGAGTTAATAAAGTCACACCATTGTCTTTTTAGACTCAAAATTGACATTTTTATACCATTAAAACCCAAGGCATTGAGTTGTTCATTTGAACATGAGCATTCTTCTAAGACACAACTTGGGGCATCTCGCAAGGAGCCTGAACATTGAGACATGTTGGGGGCAAGAAGCAGAAATAAGAATTCACTCGAAATAATTCTACCATATATTAATTACACTGTTTTCATGTGAATAAAATTAATCCTGAAAATCTATCCCCCTGGGGATACCTCCTCTGTGAAAGCTTCTATGTATGAAATAAGATCATAGAGCATCAAGAGAGAGACACATACGTGCAGATTCAAATTGAGCAAGATATGATTGAAGACATCAGAATGAATTGATCCTTGGTTCAATCACCCTTAAACACTTGTTTGGGCCTTTTATCCATTTCTTTCATAACTATGAACCATGACCTACGTTACATGCCTTAAAAGTCTCTTCTAATCATACATGGATTTCTGAACAGAAGAGACTATCTTCAGATTTCATCCCGCCCATCAGGATTAATCTTTATTTACAGAAAATAGTGCAATTAATGCATGATAGAGAAAAATAACAAAGGAGGGTTCAAGACGTAAATTCTGAATGACGTCTTGAAACCAAAGGAGGATTCGAGTTGAAAACCTGAAAAGGTGGCTCGAATACAAAAATTGGGCAGCTGAGGCAATCGCACGAATTCCTTGATAAGGCATCGCACAATCCGAGCTTTACCATGAAAGTTGGGAATCGGAGAACACTTCCAATAAGAGGAGCATGCAAGATACCCCATCAAACCTTTAAGCATCAAATAAACAAAACTGCCAAACCTTTGACCAAACACAATAACCTGAGACATTTTTATCCTTTTCTTACTTAACCATTTCCCAAAAATAGATTTGATCTTGGCACATGTCAAATGGCTATAATTTATTGAAGGATTAACAATATAATTAATTCTTTGATAACCAATGAACTCTAGTTTTATGATTTGTCTCAATTGTAAAACAGTGAAAGGGGCAATATTTTCAAAACTTTTGGTTAAACATTTTTCGAAACTCTTTTTTGATATTTTCAGAATTTTGAAAATAAAAAAGAAAGAAAAACATTTTTTTCAAAACAAGACAATCTCTCTAGAGTGGATCTTGGTAAATGACATGTGGCTCTCAACCACAAAACTCATGCTGAAGCAAGAAATCATGAACAATGAGGGCATCTTTGAAGATTTAACATCAAATGTTGGGACATTTTTTAGATATAACATCAAATGTTGGGGCATTTTTTGAGATTCAACATCGAATATTGGGGCATCTTTAGGAATTCAACATCCTGATGCAAATTATCAGACCTTTTGAAGGCATTTCCTCTATATGCAGGAACAAGCACAAAGCACGAGACTCCATCCAGGGGATAAAACAGAATTAATTCATGTTACATGCATCTTAGACATACTTAAGAGCATCGCATTTATCATTTTTGTATACATAAGTTTTTGCAGCTTTTAAAGTCAAGTTTCAACTTCAAGATGAAGGATGCTCGATTCAAAAGCACATGGGGGTTGCTCTACCTCACAGCGAAGGGGCGACTGTCTGACAACAAAACAACTTTCCAGTTTCAGTCAGAGTCAATTTCAACTTCACGACGAAGGATATTGAACTCAAAGCGACACAATTCGTTCGAGAGTAGATTTCAACTTCATGACGAAAGATATCTAGCTCGAAGCCAAACTTCATTATAATGGGGTCATCCACGGTTTCGACTTCACGGTTGAGGGAATCGTGTCCACCCACAATATACAATACTTGGATTTCAACTTCACGATGAAGGATATCCAAGTCAAGGCTCAACTTCACGATGAAAGGGCCACTTACGATTTCAACTCCACGACGGAGGATATCGTGCCACTCGAGACAACACAAGTTCAACTCCACAACGAATGGATGGCTGGTTATCAACAAATAATTTCCCAATTTCAGAGTTAATTTCAACTTCACAGCGAAGGATATTAGACTCGAGACAGCACAAGCTCAACTTCACAGCGAAGGGGCGGCTAGCTATCAACAAACAATTTCTTAGTTCTAGAGCCAATTTTAACTTCACGACGGAGGATATTGGACTCGGAACAATACAACTTACTTGGATTTCAACTTCACGACGAAGGATATCCAATTCCAAGGCTCAACTTCACAACGAAGGGGTCATCCACGGTTTCAACTTCATGACAAAGGGAATCGTGGTCAGCATTGTCTCTCTTGAGATAGTTTCCAAGTTTCCCTTGAAATAAAATCTTTGAATTTATTTCTCCTAAAACAAATTTTGTCTCCCTTGAGATAGTTTCTCTTGAAACACAAAATCTTCAAATTTATTTCCTTTAAAACAAAATTTGATATCCCTTGAGATCGTTTTTCATGAAACAACAGATATCTTTGAGATTGTTTCCCTTGAAACGAATTCTATCACTTTCGAGACAACTTTTCTTGAAGCATCATCTGAACCGTTACACTCAGCTCAGACACATACTTGAGATGGTCGAGAAGCATTTCTAAAATCAAAAATAGAATGTACACATCAGATTTGAACATTTGAAGAATTCAAGATCAGGGATCAAAACTTGAAGATTTAAGAATCAAGATTCCAGACAGGCAACCGGAGATCGAGATTTCTCTCCAGAGTCCCAAGATAACATATGTTGCATATGCATTTTAGGCACACCTAAGAGGATTGCATCCATAGCATCACATATATGCATAACTTTTTCAGGTTTTAGCTAGAGTCAATTTCAACTTCGCGGCGAAGGATATTGAACTCAAAGAGACATAATTTGCTCGAGAGTAGATTTCAACTTCACGACGGAGGATATCTAACTTGAAACCAAACTTCACAATAAAGGGGTCATCCACGGTTGTAACTTCACGGAGAAGGGAATCGTGTCCACCCACAATATATAATACTTGGATTTTAACTTCACGACGAAGGATATTCAAGTTAAGGCTCAACTTCACGATGAAGGGGCCATCCACGATTTCAACTCCACGACGGAGGATATCATGCCATTTGAGGCTCAACTTCACGATGAAGGGGCTTCCCAGTTTTAGAGCCAATTTCAACTTCACAGCGAGGGATATTGGACTCAAGACAACACAAGCTCAAATTCATAACTAAGGGGCGACTGATTGTCAACAAACAACTTTTCAGTTTCATTCAGATTCAATTTCAACTTCACAGCGAAGGATATTGAAATCGAGACAACACAAGCTCAACTTTACAGTGAAGGGGCGGCTGGCTGTCAACAAACAATTTCCCAGTTCTAGAGCCAATTTCAACTTTACGACGGAGGATATTGGACTGAGAACAATACTACCCACTTGGATTTCAACTTCAGGATGAAGGATATCCAATTACCAGGCTGAACTTCACGACAAATGGGCCACCCGCAGTTTCAACTTCACGGCGAAGGGGAATCGTGTACACAAGCAACATCTATCTCTAGATTGGATTTCAACTTCATGACGAAGGATATCCAACTCAAAGAAGGGTTATCTATTAACAAAGACCTTCGAGTTCGACTACGCTCAGCTCGAAGACACATAATTTGCAGCATAACTCAAGGCAAGAAGGGTTATCTATCATCAAAGACCTTCGAGTTCGATTACATTCAACTCAGAGGTAAATCAAATTACAGCATAGCTCAAGGCAAAAAGGGCTATCTATCAACGAAAATTGTCGAGTTCGATTCCATTCAGCTCGATGACACCTCAATCACACTATTGTCCGGTTGCAATCGAGGTTTTCAAGCCGAGAATAAGATATGGGTTAGCCATGCCTTAGTAGCAAGAAGCCTTTTTTTCATCAACATAGCCTAAGTCGAGAAAAGTTATCTGTCAACGAAGACTTTTCGAGTTTAGTTTCATTCAGCTCGAGGGCATATCAATCACATTGTGGAGTCAAGGGATTACTTTCCAGTCGAATTTTTAGCCAAGGTCTTTAAACCGAGAAGAAGACCAAAGTGGACTACAACGAGAAGCCACATTCTAATTCAAATCATTTCAAGATGGACTCGACTTCACGACGGAGGAGCCATCCGTAACTTAATTCGACATGGAGTTATTCTTCAACTCCACTAAACGAAAATTTGTCTTTTTATCTTTGTTCTATTTTTTGTTCCACAAAAAAGGACAAAGAGGGGTAGCTGTAGACACCAATTTTCTTAAAAGATAGAACTAGCAAGAGTTTATCTCCTAATAGGACTCTTCCACCACCATATCTTTTAAAGCAACAACCATACCAACAAATGTGCAACAACCGAGAAAGGTGTCTAGTTGTATTAGGATTCTATTGTTAATAGGATTCTAAAAATAGTTAGTTTTTTCACTATAAATACATTTAATCCTCCCCATTTGTAAGACACGATTTACATACAAAATACAGAGGAAAGCACGAACAAATACAAAGGCAAAGCTATTATAAACGATTCGAAAAGGGAAATAAAAGGTAGCATCTTTTTTTACATTGATTCGTTCTTTTCTCATATGTGCATGTTATTTTTCTTGAGATTTGGTTTGAATAACCCAAAGCGTGGGTTGCGCCGATGACCAAAAAGGGGTGGGGTTTCGAAGTTTCGAACCTAGATCTACTCCCGAGGCATGTTCATTTTTAAAGTATTTAATATTCCCCCTAAGTCAATCTTAATCTTTAATTTACCTTGAAATTTACCATTTAATTTTAATTTTATATTAATTTTGTCTCCTATATATATATATATATATATATATATTATTTACTATATTCTTTTTTTATTTATATTATATTATTTTTATTATATATATCTTATATCATTATGTATATATATATATATATGTATAGATGTATTAATTTTTCTCCATTTACTATGTATATATATTTTTTTCGTAATATTATATTTTATACGTTTATATATATATATATTTTCTTAATATTCTATTTTTGTTTTTATTTATTTATATATATTATATTTTTACTTTATTTTGTTTTTTCTATTATTTTTTCTTAACATCATGTATATCTTTATTTTTTATTTGTTTTACTTAGTATTATATATTTATTCTTTTTATTTAGTAAATACTACTTTATATGTACACATTATTTTTTTTCCTTTTTAATTTCTTTTACCTTTTTTTATTTTTTTTACACCATTAATATTTTCCCTTTATCTGTGTCTTTGTTTTTTTAACATTTTATTCATTTTGTTTATATTTTTTTATTATTTTTATGTGTTTTGTTATTTTCCATTTCTCTTATTTTATTTATTATTCTCACGTTTGCACACTTGCTATCCTAATTCGATTTTATACTCTGCTACGAATCTAACGTTTTTATCTTTTAAGGGTATTCAAATCAATCAATTGTAAGTAATTTGAATCGGGTCTGTTAAATTTTAATTTTAATTTCAAATTTTTACAACTAAGACAACCGGAAAATTAATTGGTACCGAAAGGGCGGTTCAAGGGTGCTAATCCTTTCTTGACCGTAACCGACTCCCGAACCCGACACATTTCTGGTAAAAACGTAGATCAGGTAAGATGGTGTCCTACCCACCTAAATTCATTTTAAAATGGTCGGTGGTGACTCCAATCCACATTTTTCAAGTCGAAGCCCAATTTTGGGGCCCAACCGAAAGACGGTTTCGACATAATGATATGGATATTTAGACTATCATTTGAGATGGAAAATGTTGTAACTGCTCGAGAATATTTTCTATGGATCTGGATAAGTTATACAGATTTCCTTAAGAATAAAATAAGGAATTCTAAGGTAGAGATATTAAAATCAATTTGATAAAAAGTGTTATTATGGAGGAAGACCTATGGTTCATGATACAAGTGTTAGACGGACAACTAATAAATGTCCGATAAAGATTCAGGAGTTTATGTTAATGGTGAATCTTATGGAATTATCATTAGAAAGTTTTAGATCATTTTGATTATGAGTTGGTTGTCTCTGCATTAAGGTTGAGCTAATGGTCGCAAAAAGCGATTAATTTAGAAAAATGCAGAGAAATTAAAAATTTTAATGATTGATGAAAAAGTGAAATCATCAATAAGTGATATCAGCAATGGTTGCGATTAAGATAATGTAAAAATGATGTATAGATTTTGTAACTAAAGTGATAGATACTCAAGTATCTGAAGTAAGATCATATGATATTTCCATAACTCGGGAATTTACATATGTTTTTCTAGATTTATTATTTAGGTTACCTCCAGATTGAGAGGTGGAATTTCATATTGATGGTTATCAAGGAATTAATCATGTATCTATGGGTTGTATCGAATGGTTGCGATTGAGTTAAGAGAATAAAGAACCAATTGCAAGAGCTGCTAAATTGAGGATACATTAGACCGAGTATTTTACCTTGCGGTGAACCGGTGTTGTTTATAAAAAAATGGATATATGCGATTATGCATAGATTATCGATAGTTAAACAAAGTAACTATCAAGAACAAATATCCTATTTTGAAGATTGATGACTTGTTAGATCAGCTTATAGGGAGCATCAATTTTCCCTAAAATCAATCTTTGAAATGAGATATCATCAGTTAAATATTAAATAGGAAGATGTTTCAATGATAGTTTTTAGAACATGGTATAGACACTACGAGTTCGTAGTAATGTCGTCTGGTTTGAAAAATGTTCTGGTAATATTCATGGATTTGATGAATCGAGTTTTTCACTTTTACTTGGATTAATTTGAGGTGGTCTGTATTGACGACATTCGGGTATACTCGAATACAAAGATAGAGCATGATGATTATCTTTGTACTATGCTCAAGATACTTAAGGATAAAAAGTTATATGACAAACTGTCAAAGTGGGAGTTTTGGCTATGAGAAGTTGATTTTCTTAGTCATGTTGTCTCGGCAGATGGCATATGAGCTAAAAAAATAGAAAAAAAGAAACAGAAAAAGAAAAGAAGAAAAGAAAAAGAAATAATAAAAAAAAGAAAAAATATATAAATAAGAAATAAGAAAGAAGAAATAAGAAAGAAGAAAGAAGAAAAAATAGAAAAAAATGAGAGATGCTTAAAAAATTATTTCACTGATGAAAAAAATGAGACTAAAGACTTTGAAGTCAACTCTGATGAATGTCTATTTTACCAAGGAAGAATTTGAAGAAAGATATTCTTTCTCAGGCACATTATTGTCCACTAACTATACATACAAGTGAGAACAAAATGTATCAGGATGTAAATAGTCATTTTGGTGGCCGGGTATGAAAAGAAACATTATTGAGTTTGTTGCTACATGTTTAACATGTCAATAAGTAAAAGTTGAGCATAAAGTGCTTTCGTAATTGTTGTAACTGATTTTTTTATTCCATAGTGGAAGTGGTAAAGAGTCACTATGAATTTTGTTACAGGGTTACCTTAAAGTGTCTAGTGAAGACACGGTACAAAACACTATGGTATACTAGGTGGGTAAAGCCCAACCTCAGCACTACGGTGCATAATTAGGTGAGCAAAGCTCGACCTCAGCACTACTGTGCAATAATTAACTCCTATATCGGGTTCCTGATACAGTTTTACTTTGGGTTATGGTTTAATGGTTAATAAATGGTAATCATGAAAATAAACTTATGAGCTTATAGAATAATGACAAGTATGTTGGTAAAATATGTTTACGAGCTTATGGAATAAATGGTAAGTATATGGTAAAATATTGGATATGTATGTAACATGATCTTATGGTATTTGTTTTTGACATTGAAATTCATGCATGAATTGTATTGCACTGATTATTGTTTTAATTGCCTCACCAAGTTTATACTTAGTGTGTGATGATTTTCACTCGTAGGTAAAAAGCCAATAGTGGAATAAAGAGTTCAAAGGGATATCAAGCATCGATGAGTATATTTCATTATCAATAAGACATCCTATGATGGAATTTGACTTAGATATTGGCATGTAATTAATAATGTTCAATTTATTTTGTTGAACAAATATGGAAACAAAATGGTAACCTTAGAGTGAAGAAAGGTTAAGTTTTCATGAGTTTTATGTATTTTTTGGAAAATACTGTAGCAGTTATTGTAGCAGTGCATTGATGACTGTAGCATTGCATCGATACACAATTTTAATTCGATATTTCTGTGCATCGGTACATTGTTCACGTTACTGTAGTTGTGCATCGGTACACTGTTCACTATTCACTATTCATAAAAAAATATTTTGCCTTAAATTTGTTATATTGAAGCATAATTCATATGATATGACATTTTTATAATATCATTTACCATTTTAGGAAAATAAATTTTAAATCGCTTTTGAAAATATTAAATGGTTTTTAGAAATTCGGGTGACATCTATAATATGTATATGTATAATTATACGGGTTATAGGTGTTACAACAGAATGCAGAAATGGTATCGATACTGTAATGGAGTATCGGTACCATAATATAAAAGTATCTATACCTTGGTATGAGTGCCGATACTATTGAGCCAGGAATTTTATGATAGGTGAGATTGTTATAGAATATTAAATAATAGTACTTTTGAGTATTGTTAAAGTATAAATGTTAGGGAATATACTAACAATTGGTATGGTATGTGTCTTTAATGGATGTTTGAATAGATCGTAATCAAGCTCCCGAGTCAAGCAAACCTAAAGGCAAAGATAAAGTCGCTGAGCAGTTGGATTTGCATTTTTTGATATAATAACAAGGCATGCCAGGTGAGTGCATTTATTATGTACTTATATGTTATGATAGTCATAGATGCATGTTTCTTAATATATGTATGGTGATTACTAAATGGTGTTGTGTATGCAAACTAAGTAATTCATAATAAGTTTATGAATTTCCATATGGACACTGTGTGTGCAAAACTAAGAAATTCATTATAAGTTTATGAATTTTCGTATGGGCACTATATGTGCAAAACTAAGAAATTCATAGTAAGTTGTGGATTATCGTATTGGCACTACGGGTGCAAACTATAGAATTTATAATGAAATTAAATAGTTAATTGATATTATGAATAATTATTAGAGTATGAATTGTTCTAAAATAAAATATTGATGGCCTAGCTGTGCTTTTGACAGAAAGGTGTCAATTATGCCAGTTAGATGAAAGGTTAAATACTAAATACCTTTGAGTAAAAGATATAATGGCCTAGATGTGCATTTGATAGAAAGGTGTCAATTATGCCAGTTAGATGAAAGGTTAAATACCTTTGAGTAAAAGATTAATGGCCTAGCTGTTTATTTGACAGAAATGTGTCAATTATGTCAGTTAGATGAAAGGTGAAATACCTTTGAGTAAACGATTTAACGGGCTAGCTGTGTATTTGACAGAAAGATATCAATCATGCCAGTTAGATAAAAGGCTAAATGCCTTTGAGTTAAAGATTTAATGCCTAGCTGTGCATTTGGTAGAAAGGTGTCAATTATGCAAGTTAGATGAAAGACAAAATGCTTTTGGGTAAAAGACTAAATGATAAATAGTGCATTTTGACATAAACAATGTCATTTATTGATTTGACTAAAAGGATTGTAAAGGAATCCTATAAAGTACACAATTATCATGGTTTTGATAGCCAAGACATACTTAAGAATAAATTGTAATTCTTTTACAATGTTATGCATCACTGAGTAAATACTTAACGTATGATTTCACGCGTAGATAAAAATCAAAGATTTTCTGAGTAAGGAGTGCGACACCAACAACTTTCATCAATTAAAGATTGACTCATCAGTAACATTGGGACAATCTTATTCATTTTGAAAACTTAGCTAACATGTAATTGAACTTAAGAAAATATTTTGTAATGTATTTAAAGTGATAATTCTAGTAATATGTTTCCATGAATGTTATGCTATTGTGTGGTTTTAAAATTTGAAATAAAATTTTACGGGTTTTTAATTGACAAAATGTTTTAAAAAGTGAGGTGACATCTGTAACTCGTGTACGGAAGGGTATACGGGAGATGGGTGATACATTTATTGGTATCACCTTGGGAGGAAGTATTGCAGTTTGGATTGAGTCCGATAATTATTGGACCTTATGAGATTGTATCAGTTAGCATTACCTTCCGAAATGGACAAGACCTATAATGTTTTCATGTGTTGTTTCTTATTAAGTATCGATCGGATTTGAATTATGAAAAAGAATCAATACGGATAAGGACTTGAGAAATCAAGAAATTGCATAACAAAACGATTCATCTAGTTGAAGTGTTGTGGTAAAAGTATAAAGTCTTTATATTCGAGGACGAATTCTCTTAAGGGGGAGAATTGTAATACCCAAATATCATGTCTGTGACCTTAGTGAAAAGATTTAAAATTTGAGGATTTTTTGAATAATTGATAAAAGATGAGAAAATCATTTGGAATAGTGTTTTAGACTAATTTGTAACAATATATAATTAAAGAGGGCATTTTGGTCCTTTAAGGGCAAATGAATTTAAAATTCATTTGTAGTGGGGTATTAAAGTATAGGAGAAAGGGGAGAAAGTGGGAAAAACACTAGATTATCTCTTCTTCTTCTTTCCCGTGTAAGGCTCTCCTCCATAGCCAAAGGTAAAGTTCCATATGGCAAGTTTTTCCTTTCGTTTTTGGTTTGTTTTTGAAACATTGAGCATTATATAGGTTTAAGGAATGATGGAATAAGATTAAAACTAAGTGATGGATGAAAAAATTGAGATTTAAGAAAATGGGTTTTTTGAATGATATGTTAGAATATGAGTTTTTATTGATGTTTACTAGCATATTTGACTTATTAAATAAGTAAATAGGAGATTAGAAACATTGAATGAGTTTAAAAACATGTTAGAAAAAGTGATATAATTCTTGGATTGAAACATTTTTTGGAGATAATAGATGTTATAAGTAGCTAAATGAAAGAAAGTTATTTGGGATAAGTAAAGAATAGTTATAGAGTATAGTTAAAGGTAAAAATAAGGGAAATTGGCCAAATCTGGGTAAAAATTGGACTGAAAATTGAAATTTTGGGTAAGGGTATCGGTACTGGAAGAACAGTACCGTTACTATAGGCTTAAAATTGGAAGAAATCAGCTGAAAAGTATCGATACTAATGAAACTAGTATCGATAATGATGGGGTATCGATACTAAGAGGAAGGTATCGAACTATTGATTACAGAATGCAGAAATGGTATCGATACTGTAATGGAGTATCGGTACCATAGTATAGAAGTATCGATACCTTGGTATGGGTACCGATACTATTGAGCCATGAATTTTATGATAGGTTTAGATTGTTATAGAATATTAAATAATAGTACTTTTGAGTATTGTTAAAGTATAAATGTTAGGGAATATAATAATAATTGGTTTGGTATGTGTCTTTAATGGATGTTTGAATAGATCGTAATCAAGCTCCCTAGTCAAACAAACCTATAGGCAAGGATAAAGTCGTTGAGTAGTTGGATTTGCATTTTTTTGATATGATAGCAAGGCAGGCCAGGTGAGTGCATTTATTTTGTACTTATATGTTATGATAATCATATATGCATGTTGCTTAATATATGTATGGTGATTACCAAATGTCACTATGTGTGCAAAACTAAGAAATTCATAATAAGTTTATGAATTTTCGTATGGGCACTGTGTGTGTAAAACTAATAAATTTATAGTAAGCTGTGGATTACCGTATTGGCACTACGGGTGCAAACTATAGAATTAATAATGAAATTAAATAGTTAATTGATATTATGAATAAGTATTATAGTAGGAATTGTTCTAAAATAAAAGCTTAATGGCCTAGTTGTGCATTTGACAGAAAGGTATCAATTATGCTAGTTAAATGAAAGGTTAAATACATTTGAGTAAAAACTTTAATGGCCTAGTTGTGCATTTGACAGAAATATGTCAATTATGCCAGTTAGATGAAAGATTAATTACCTTTGAGTAAAAGATTAATGGCTAAGTTGTGCATTTGACAGAAATGTGTCAATTATGCCAGTTAGATGAAAGGTTAAATACATTTGAGTAAAAGATTTAATGGCCTAGATGTGCATTTGACAGAAATGAGTCAATCATGCCAGTTAGATAAAAGGCTAAATGCCTTTGAGTTAAAGATTTAATGCCTAACTGTGCATTTGGCAGAAAGGTGTCAATTATGCAATTTAGATAAAAGACTAAATGGCTTTGGGTAAAAGACTAAATGATTAACAATGCATTTTGACATAAACAATGTCATTTATTGATTTGACTAAAAGGATTGTAAAGGAATCCTATAAAGTTGACAATTTATCATTGTTCTGATAGCCATGACATACCTATAAATAAATTGTAATTCTTTTACAAGGTTATGCATCACTTAGTAAATACTTAACGTATGTTGATTTCACGCGTAGGTAACAATCAAAGATTTGTCGAGTAAGGAGTGCAGCAGCAACAACTTTCATCAATCAAAGGTTGACTCGTCAGTAACATTGGGACAATCTTATTCATTTTGAAAACTTAGCTGGCATGTAATTGAACTTAAGAAAATATTTTGTAATGTATTTAAAGTGATAATTCTAGTAATATGTTTCTATGAATGTTATGCTATTGTGTGGTTTTAAAAACTGAAACAAAATTTTACGGGTTTTTAAATGAAAAAATGTTTTAAAAAGTGAGGTGACACCTGTAACTCGTGTACGGAAGGGTATAAGGGAGATGGGTGTTACAGTAATGGAAGCAGTTTACCTATTCGTTGTGCTAGACATTCTATCTTTTTCTCTAATTCTAGGAAATTTCATTTAAATAAGTTGTTATTTGTTCCGGACAATACTAAGAATTTACTATGTCATAATTCACCCAGGACAATAGAGTATTATTTAAGTTCTTTCTGAAAACTTGCCTTGTTCGAGATCTCTGTACAAGAGATTTTTTCTGCGAGGATATGAGTCCAATAATTTATATAAATTTGAGACAACAGATGTTAATTATTGTAATGATGGTGTCAATTCTAATGCTACTATTACTCCTAATATTCTTCCTGATTCTGCTACTACTAAGAATAATTTGCTATGTCATCTCACTATTTCGGATATTTCTATAGAAAAGTGGCATAGAAGGCTTGGCCACCCATCTTTTGATGTTTTGAATAATGCCTTGACTAAATGTAATGGTCATGTTCGTTTAAATAAAAAATGTTGATCATGCTTCCATTTTGTGTAAATCTTGTCAGTTTGGTAAATTTCATAAACTCCATATTTTGCATCTAGCACGATATACTCTCAACCTCTAAAACTAGTTATTGTTGATGTATGGGGTTTGTACCTGTTTTTTCAAATGGTTACAGATATTATGTTGTATTTATTGATTTATTCACTAGATATACATTGATGTATTTCTTAAAAGAGAAATATCAGTTAATGAAGTATTTATTCAGTTTTATAGAGAAGTTGAACGATAACTTTGAGTCAGGTTGAAGATACTGCAATCTGATTGTGGAGGGGAAGTCAATGCTCTCTTGTCACACCATAAATTTCATTTAAAGTTTATTTAAATTATTTTATTTAATTAAGGGACCAAAATGGGTAGTTTTGAAAGATTATGAGTCAACCTCGTAAGTTTGGGAAATTTAAGTACTTGGCCTTGAATTTACCCAAATTTTTGGTCAATGGAAAAATAAAAAAAATAAGTTGGTGGCTGGAATGGTTTAAACCCGATACCTAGGGCATGGTCAATCATCCCTTTACCATCTACCCTAGGTCATTGTTTGTATATAGTTTAATAAATATATGTTTTATTGGTTTAGGTTTGATTTTAATCCCAAAATCAGAACCCCTCCCCCATTTTTCGTGTCGCCCCAAATTTCTTCCCCCAAAATCCCTAGCCATTGCACCTGTCACCTCAACAACCGTCGTTGCCCAATCGCCGTTTGGCATTCCATTACCATCAGTGGACTCGCCATCGACCGCCGTCCGTCACAAATTAGGAGAACCCGCCAAAACCCCCGTCACCTCGGTTAATTGCAAAATTCGATCGCTTCGCTCATCGACTCGCCTCATCGCCACCGCAGCTGGACTCCTAGTCGTTGTGCACCCAAAAATAGATTGGGTTCATCGTCCACTGTCTTCGTTCTTGTTGCCTACCGTGGGTAAGTCTTTCAATTAGTTGTTGAATTGGGTCGATATTGGTGTGTGGTTAATCATTGGATACTCGATCGTCCAAACCCGCCTTATCACCATCGTCACGTGCCACCACGCGCGACAGTACACGTGGGGCTTGTTCATGGTCCAGTGATCTTTCTAGAATCGGTTCAAGTCAACTCGAATCGGTTTGAGTCAACTCAGACCAAATCGAGTCAACCTGAGTCAACTCGAACCGGTCTGACTCGTTGACCTTGACCCAAACCGTTAACTTTGACCTGACCATTGACATGCACATTGACTTTGACCAGTTTGACCGTTAACTTTGACCAAAAAGTTAAAATTTTCAAAAATTCATATTTTATGTTTTCGACGTCCTGAGTCTGAACCCAAAGTCCATTTTGTCAAATTCAAACTCGGTAAGCTATTTTCTGACATTTTATCTCTTAATTTAATACAAATTTTCACGTTTAAATTATGTTTCTAATGTAATTGGCTTGACCATGTATCCGAGACATTATGGGACGTGAAATTAAACTTTGAAGGTGATCAAATGGAGTTTAATTAGTCAAACGACGTGTCTTAAAAATCGAGGTAATACTTTACTATCATATGCATGCTTTATGGTACATGTTGGTGATTTGTTAATGCATGATTAGAGTTATTGGTCAATTACATAGAGTTAATAATTGATGGACTCGAATTGAATACAATATAAAGACAATAAACCCAATAAGACTTAATCGACTTATGTAAGGAACTAGAAGATTGATAAGAGATAAATCTAAGTTCGATGATTTAATCAATAAATTAAATAATCTCAGGACTCGTAAATTCTGATTAATCTCGTTAGAGATTAAATTTTGGAAATACTTGGATAAGAAACTACAAAAATACTTATGTGATGTAAAAGACAAGAATTATCCCTGAAAGCAAAAATAACCATTTTAATCGATCATGACCTTTGAGATGGTAAAAGACTTAGAATTTTGATTCTTGAATAAACTCCTAAAGATTAATTTTCCAAAAGTAATGTATATGTCGAAATTAAATGAAATGACTGAAATATCCCCAAAATGAGAAAAATGACATAGAATTTCTAATTCCTGAGCGAACACCCAGAGGCTAAATTTCTGAAAGTACTTTACCCGTCTGAATTACTCGAAATGACTATATTATACAACAAAGTTCAAATGAATAAAAGTATTGTAAGTATCTGATTAGTTGAAATGATTGAATTACTTTGGAAACTCCGAAATGACCAGGATAAACTTGAATACTAAATGACCTACTCAATGACCTAGAATTAAGTGGATAACTTGGATAAGTCTGGAAACACTGATTAACTTATATGTTGTGCCGTCTATAAGGGTTATAAACCACGAATCAAGCACATTAACATTTATTAATATCGTTGCAATACAAAAATGAAATAAATATCATTGGAATACATTTTTGTCTCCCTAAGATATATTCAACTATGATTATGAAAGTGATCAGTTCAACTAGAGCAATTAGTATTAAGAAGTGAAAAATGGTGAAGTACCTCGGTCTGAATGATTAGCAAGTATCGTAGTGTTGGGATTGGTTAGTTTAATTTGACTCAAAATCCTGATAATTCGGTATAAATCATAAATACTATAAATTTTTATTTTACTCTCTCATTGGGTTAAATTACTAAGAATTCTTCAAGAAACCAAAATGTCTAAAATACCTCTGAATTGCCTGAATAATGGAATCACTCATGTCATATCTGAAATCTCAAGTAACTCTGATATAAAAGATTCTAAATACCTTCCTGATTACTTAGTGCCTCTGAAAAATATCTGAATACCATATGATCTTGATAAATCACTTCTCGAATGACTGATGAATATGTTAGCTATCAAACCCCATTTTTATAGGGATATCGTTTCAGAAATTCAATCAGTTTATAGAAGTTTCATGCTTTCCTTGCTTGATAATTGCTAAGTGCCTCTAGAAAATAAATGGATCATCTAGTGTGTTCCCTATGTTCTATATGATTATTTTATTTGTCCTGAAATGTGGTTTACTGAAGTTACTGATTTACTAGTTATGAACTATGACTACAGGATATGTGATATCTGATTACCTATTTTCACTGGAAAATATAATCATTCCTAATTTATGGTTAATGGAATCTACTATTTACTATATGAACCAATTATTGGGATGCTGTCTGTAACACCCCTAACTTGTACCTGACCAGGATACGAATATGAGGTGTCACATTGACTTTTCAACTCTTTGGCTCTTTGAAAATATAAATAAAAATTTGACTATGAAAACAAATAACGAATACTTTTGCATGACCTTATTAAAACATAGTTACAAACATATCAGAGCATCTATGATTTACATTTTTTTAGTACATGCCAAAAAATTTCAAATAATCAAATCACATACAATTCAATTCACTCTGATCTAATATCTTTCAAAGATATGTTGTCATGCCCTTGCTTACTCTGTTGACATCTCTGAACATACGTGTAAAAACAATCACACGCTAAGTCTTTGACTTAGTGAGGCATAATGAGTATAATAAAACAATAAAAACATTTATGTAAATATTTCAAAAGAAACATTAAATACTAAAACACCATACTCTTTATAACTTATAACATATACTATTAAACATTGATTAATTTATATCCATTTGACTCTCGCTTATACATTTCCTTGAAACCATTTCATATATAAACCAATAGACACTTCATGAAAACATCGTATATTATTACACATTGTTCAAATTATATCAATTTGTTTTAGTAGCCCGACGTATATCACTGAGAACTTAAGGTATGGGAGTACATTGAGGTTGTGCACTATAATTGTTGTCACCACTGCCACGTAAAATTTGCACCGAAGTGCCACATAGAATATGCACTGAAGTGCCACATAGATTTGTCCCGAAGGACCGCGTAGAATTTGTCCAGAAGGACCACATATAATTTGTCCCGAAGGTTTGCGTAGAACCCTCGACTATTTACTTGCCAACTATACATCTAATTCTCATAACATATACTTTGGGCTTTAACCATATAATTAGTTCACATTTCATTATTCAAAGTATTGTTTATTCAAATAGAACATATTCACTTAGCACATATTAACATAGACATTTTCATGTAGAATATTTTCACATATAACATATTCACCTATAAAATATACTCATAGTATTTCACATAGTATTGTATTTAAACCCATATGTCATTTCATGTCAAAGTTCATAAACACGAATATAAAAAAATATCAGAAAAATGTCATAACATAAACCAAATAAATTTCATTATCAAACTTTCAAGATATGGCTCTTCACAAACCAAATTATTCAAAATTTATTTAACAAAGCATGATAAAAAAAAATTCATAATAAAATTCAAAAACTTTTTTTCTTTTAAAACACTCGAGGTTGACTCATCGTGAGTCTTCTTCCTATTATATATAAGAGTATAGTAAAAATGCACTCACCTTTGCCTCATTTAAGCCCTAAACAAACATCCTTTTCACTTTCCCTCACTAACTTTATACGTTAATTCATTCATCATTATTTTCGATCGAATCTACACATTAAAATGATCAATATGAATATCGGAATTCAATTAAATGTTAACCAAATCAGTATTTCATCAACTAAATAAACACATATTTTATAAATTTTAAGTTGAACAGTATCAGTACTCTACACCCAGTACCGATACTTCCCTTCTATGGTATAGATACCCGCTTCAATATCGATACCCTTTTTGCATTCTGGAATTCCTTTTCAATTATAGTATCGATACCCTATTATTGGCATCGATACCCCAGTATCGATACTACACCTTCAGTACCAATAGTTTTCATCCGATTCATATGGTATTGATATTATTCTTCTAGTACCAATACCCTTACCCATAATTCACCCATTTCAGTTCAAAGTTTACCCAAAAATCACTTAAATCTCATACTTTTAACCCAAATCAAACCCTCAAACTCACTAACACTTGTCATAACCAATTTATATCCATTA
Source organism: Hibiscus syriacus (assembly GCF_006381635.1). Lineage (NCBI taxonomy): Eukaryota > Viridiplantae > Streptophyta > Magnoliopsida > Malvales > Malvaceae > Hibiscus > Hibiscus syriacus. The sequence goes on along the minus strand of NW_024062641.1, from coordinate 3,085,138 downwards.
TAACCCTTTTAACATTCAAAATTCTCCATAAAACTCTTTAAACTAAGAATCACACTCATTCTTCAAACATGTTTTCAATCCTTTATAATACCTCTAACCCCTTAATTAAACCCTTAACAAGTCAAATATATCTTTAGAAATCCAAATACAATCAATTTAAATCAATTCTCTTAAAAACCCATTTTATAATTCACCATTAATTCATAAATCTCTTAGCTACTATTCATTTTTAAGCTTCCTTAAGCTTCTATACAACCCAAATAATCAAAACCAATTCAAAATTTCAAGAAACAATCAACTTTAAAATATCTCACCTTATCTATGGATCTTCACAGTGGAGAGAAAGAATATAAGAACAAACTTCCAGACGTTTTTTTCCCTTTTCCTTTAATTCCCCACATGTTATATAACTATTTAAAATGAATTTTAAATTCATTTCTTGTCAAAAGACCACTTTTCCCTTTAATCCTTCAATCTTTGATAATAAGTCCTAACAAAATTTCCAAAAATTAATCCTTTAACTTTTCAATTTATAAAAAATCAAACTGTTAAATTTAATTTCTTACACTTTAGTCATTGACTCGATGTTTGGGGTATTATACTGTCTGGGTAGGATTCTAGAGTATGTAGGTTCAACTCCGATCAAGCTGGTAATTCCTCATACAGGTTCAACACTGATCAAGCTGGTAATTTCTTATGTACCTAAAGCAACCTTTGGGTGGGTTCCTAGGCCAATGGGCCTGGTAAGACCTTATGAACTCTAAGGTACTCCCTTAGAGTGGCTCCTCTACTGTGTGCATTGGGTAAGTCCTTATGGGCCTAAGGGCACACCCCTCAGGTGGGCACCTACGCTTCAGCTAGGGTAAGACCTTATGGATCCAAGGCGCTCCCTTAGGTTGGCACCTAGGCCCATTGAGCCTAGGGTAAGTCCTTATGCATGCAGTTCTGAGGAACTTCATATCGGTGTTCGATTGGAGGGTATTACTGTGGTTTCAATATATGTTTTAAACTACTAATGTTTTTAAAGGATTTGTACACGTTTCTCTATTTTGTTCGAATACACTAGACTCCCCAATTCAATCATCTGAATCTTTCTCTTTGAATACTTTCTTCAAACCATATATTTATGTTTGTAACTAAAGACTTAGCTAATGGAATCTGAATTCACCACTAGAATCTGATGATGAATGTCCCACTAAGGAATTTATGTTTTACCTTATACCCGATGGCCTATTGCATTCATCTGGTAGTTCTGTATTACTAAGCTTCCTAAAGCTCAATCTTTACTCACCATTTTAGGTTAAAAGAATCGATACAATGCATCTATCAACTTCAATTTTGGGAGTTTCTTCGACTTTGCTTGCAGAGTATGGTATAATGTGTAATTAGGGGCCATGTAGGTTACATTTGATTTTTTTATATAATGAGTCTAAAACTTGTATGATTTTACTTATGTTTGTAATATATGAATTGTTATCTGAACTCGTATTTTATTTATAAATTGTTTTATGATTTTACACGTTTTAACAAAAAAAATAACTTTTTCTGGTTTTTGTTATGGGTCACCCTTGTAGCCCTAATGTGATACCTCGGATCCATCGGGTCACCTTCATCGGACGAAGGGTGTTATATCTCCAGTCATATTTCGAGGAGCAGAGAATTATTCATAGAATGTGTTGCCCCCACACCTTTGAGCAAAACAGTTTAGTCGAGTGAAAGTACAAACACATAATAGAAGTCGGCCTCACCTTGCTAGCTCAAGGCTCGATGCCCTTGAGATTTTAGAATGATGTGTTCTCAAGTGATATTTTTCTAATTAAATGACTTTCTACTAAGACGCTGTCAGATATATCTCCTTATGAAATGCTTTTTCTTAAAATATCTGATTATTCTTTTCTAGAAGTTTTTTGTTGCATATGCTACCCATATTTGCGTCTTTACAACAAACACAAATTACAGTTTAGGTATATTGTGTGTACTTTTCTTGCGTCAAAAAATTGTCTCTTCTATGATACCTATTGTTCCATGTTTGCACCAAGTACATCTATGTATAGGTCTGCTCAAAGTCTAAACAACTTACCCTATTTAATCTTATTACAAAATATTGAGTCAGAGCATAGTCAGCCCACTCCAAGGTTTGTTATGCACAATTTTTCTACTATTTTACCTCATCCATCTAGTCACATTACACCTTCCCACACATCACATCTCTCACTACCATCATCATCTGATTCTCATCATATCATGGTTCTTCTCCATCATCAACTACATCGTCCTTTCCCTCATTTCCACCATCACCATTTCATTCATATCATTCGACCACCCTCAACATCATAATCATCATCATCGTTATCCTCATCATATCCATCGTTATCACCATTGCTTGCCCCTATTCAAAACCTTCATCTGATGGTCACGAAAGGGAAAGCTGGAATTTTCAAACCTACACATTTGGTTGAAATGGAGATAGAGCCTTCTAATGTGTTTAAATCAATGCACACGTCTGTTTGGAAAGATGTTGTGTAGGCATAATACTCAGCTATATTGAAGAATGATACATGAGAGCTACAAGAATTGCCTTCTACTCATAAACTGGTTGGTTATAAATGGTTTTTTAAAGTGAAAAGTAAACCAAATGGGTCCATTAATCATTTTAAAGCTCGTCTCGTGACGAAAGATTATTCTCAAACATAAGGTGTCGAAACGTTTCTCTGCCCGACGACGGAGAGTGCAAATAATACACCTCTAAGATTGTAACTAGTCTCGAAAAAGTAAGTGTTTATCTTCCTTGAATTAGATGAAACACCAAATTGTAGAGTCGCCACCAATCTTTTAATTTGGTGAGATTGGTCACCAAAATGTCATATTATTTTAATAAAATTCCTAAAAATAATATTAAAATAATACAACTCGGGTCTGCTTACCAAAAAATGAGTTTGGGAGTCTGTTACGTATGGGGAAGGATTAGCACCCCCATAATGCTCAAAATTGGTACCGATATTTATTAATTAATGTCTTTCCAATAAACGAATAAATTTGCTCTTTAAATTTAAATTTACAAATAATTTAATATAGATAAATACTAAATATTTAATATAAATATTATTAATCCTATTATAAAATTATATAATAATTACAAGTTATGTAAAATAATAATCTTAAAATATAAATACTAATTAATCACATAATATAATAATTATTAATGATTAATATATAAAGTAATAAAATTAAATAACCTAATTTGAAATGATAATAAAATTATATACCAATTATGTAATTTACCCTAAATTGCTAATACGGGACTAAAATATGAACTAATAATATTTAGGGGACTAAATAGGTTATTTTACCTAAAATATTTGTATTAATATAATAAAGACTAAAATAAAAATATATAAAATAAAAAGACCAAATTAAAGCACGTAAAACCTAATTTCGGGACCAAATCATAAAGTTTACATAACCAGAGGGACCACGTGTGTAGTTGACCCATGTTTAAAATTACAAAAATACCTTCCCCTAAAACAACGTCGTACGAGGGAGGGTATAAATGCCCTAAAATCGGCCCTAAGGCCTTCATTCTCTTCATTTCTCTTTTTTCCTCTCTCTCTCTCTAAATAAGAGAACCTCTTGGTTCTCTCTAAATTTCCTCGCTGGAGGTACGTCGGTCACCGGCCGACAACCGCAGATCACCGCCGATAGCCACCTCCGGCCACCATGAAAAACACCAAACCCTACCAAAATATAGATCTGCTTCCCCTCGTCTCAAATCCGACCTCTAATCTTCCTAAAAGCCTTTAGATTGTCTTAGATCTAAAAAACCCCAAAGGCTTTACCTTCGATTTCGCGGTGATTCTGGCGACATTAAAGCTTCGGCGGTTGGGTAAGCTACTCAGACTCTTCTTTTCGTTGTTTTCTTCGTTGTTGTTGTTTGCTTTGCCTCTCTTTTCTCAGTTTCTTTTGTTGTTTGCTTCTCCCTTTCTTTATTTGTTGCTCTTTCAGGTTAGGGCTATTTATAGTCCTCAGAGATCCTCTGTAATGATGAGGAAATCCGATGAGTCACCGGACCTATGGAGGTGACTCACCCTAGGCAATGAACTGTGTGGTTCTCGTTGATCTTCTAGAGCATTTGGGAGAGCTCTGGAGAGGCGGCAACGTCGTGGCAGCATCTGGTTGGAGTAGTGGAGGCAATGGCAGGTATAGGCCCTAGGGTTACAAAGAGTACCCAAGGGTTTTTCTGGTGACTTGTGGACCCTTAGATCTCCTTCTGATCGTGCGTTGGAGCTGCTGACAGCGCTGGAGTTGAGATGAAACCCCAGTAGGAAACCTTAAATTATTTTTAAGCCCACTGAGTATCGGGCTTACCGAGTTGGACTGGTTCTGGGTCGAGTATAGACTGAGCCTGTGAACTGGGCCTGAATCTGTATATTATAATCACGCTTGGATCTTCTTGTTATAATTTGGGCCTCTATTTGTAATAATAAAATAATATTATATATATAATATAATATAATATAATATAATATAATAACACTCAGACGAAAACTATTGTCGACAGTTGCCCCTCTTTGCTTATTTTTGTGTAAACAAGAATAAAGCAAAGATAAAAAGACAATAAGTTTTCGTCGAGTAACTTCTTGCTTGGTTAGGAAATTCGATCCACTACTCTTTCATGGAGATAGAATTTTGACCTTGTTCTTGCTTCACTACTCTTCTATGAAGGCTGAATTTGCATTACTTCACTACTCTTCATTGAAGGCTGAAGATGACTTGAAAATGATTTGCTTCACTAATCTTCTGTGAAGGCTGAAGATGACTTGAAAATGATTTGCTTCACTACTCTTTTGTGAAGGCTGAAGATGACTTGCAAATGATTTGCTTCACTACTCTTTTGTGAAAGCTGAAGATGACTTACAAATGATTTACTGCACTACTCTTCTGTGAAGGCTAAAGATGACTTGCAAATGATTTTCTTCACTACTCTTTTGTGAAGGGGGAATTTGTATTACTTCACTACTCTTCAGTGAAGGCTTCATGCTTTGCTGAAAAATCTGTTCCATTACTCTTCCGTGGAGAGCGAATTTTGATCTTGCTTCTACTTCACTACTCTTCTGTGAAGCCTGAAGATGACTAACTTTGAAAATGATCTATTTCACTACTCTTTCATGAAGATCAGATTCGAAGTTGATTTGATTCCACTACTCTTCCGTGAAGATCTTACGTCTCTTTAAGGATTCATCATCTTGCTTGAAAAGTAACAGATAACCCAAAGGTTTTACAATTACTTATAGGCTTTACAAATGACTCGAAGGCTTTACAAATGACCCGAAGGTTTTACAAATGACCTGAAGGTTTTACAAATTTGTGGGAAATAATTTACTAAGTAAGAAACTTCTTACTTTTCAAAATTTTCATTTTTGGAAAAGATTAAATGAGAAACGTTGAAAATCGTGTTCTCATTTTTCAAAACAACTTATTGGTTGGGAATACCCCAAAATTACTGCTTCCTCTACATGGATTGTGTTCTTCTATTCCTCAGATGTTTACCTCCCCAAATATGACTCCTGTACTTGTGATTTGAATTTTACCTTATACTCGTAAGGTATTTTATCCCTGCATCTTCATGTGAGAAATATACTTATGCAAATGTAATCAAATGTCAATTTAATGTTTTGATGTTCCTATGAATGCAAAATGTTGACTCAATATTTTTTCGACTCCAAAGTGGCGAATTTAATCTTTTTCCACTTGATCATTCCTTTCCAAAGTTTTCTTCAAATATCAGCATAACAATTCATGCTATCAGGCTTGCATTTCTAAAGAATCATATGATCAACTTATCTTGGTGTCTTCTTTTACCTTCAGAAGAACTGTTTCATTCCTGGAACTCTTGCCATGCTCAGAATTATGACCTTGTTGCCCCACTTTGCTCTTGATAACACCAGTTGTCTCTATCTGAACTTATATAGAAATCCAATAAAGTTTTCATCTTTGAAAAGAGAATCTATCATCTTTGCAGCATGTAGATGTAACTATGCTAACTCGGCAGAGATTTAATCAAGATATCAGCCACGTCTTTCTGATTTGACTCTTAAAACACATCACAAGAAGGATTTATCCTAATTTTTTCATGTCTCCACATCTAATCAAATCTCGAACCAGGTTCTTCAAATCATATTATGTCGGGATGTTTAACAATAACTTATTATTCAACCTTAGTTGGCTTTACTAGTTTCTTGTTGTTAAAGTTGCAACGTTTCTTCGTGGAAAGAAATCTTTATTATTTCTGAATCAGGAATATCACATGATCGCAACATTGGTTCAGCATCATAATTATTGGTTCGTAAAAATATTTGACAACACATTCATCCTTTTCTGTGACTCCTGTGGGGATAATGTAATTATATGATAGACATAACAATGATGTATGGTCAACTCTATTGTCATGGTTTCACCATTTTCATTCTTCATACCTTTTTATCTTATTGGAAATGTTTGCTCAAATTCAAGATTTCTTACTGATAAGGGCTTGCAGTTTGCCCCAATATTTGCCTTCAAAACATTACTGATGTGATCGTTCAAAATACCCTATTGGATCATTTTTGTCTGAAATGAGCCTTCAGCATGCCTTACATAAATTATTTCTTACTGAAATGGGCCTTCAGCATGCCTCAACACTATGTGGGTCTTCAAGATGTCCCAACATTCCAAGTTATAAGGTTAACTCTTAATGTTCATCTGATTTGAATCTCATGATCCTTACTTGGTTCAACTTTGATACTGCCCCATTGTGGGTACTTATGGCTTAATTCATGTTCAAATCTATTTATCTTGAAGGCTTTCATCCTTTCTTGTGAATGAGGCGATCATCTTTTCTTGACAGGTTGTCACACAGGGAATATTATAAGTCCATTTCCCCATACTTTGGATTGTCAAGCCATTTGCTTTCAACAATGTGAAATGCTTCATCATTCTAGCCTTGCTCATTATTTTTCTCAAATAGGTAGAATATGCATCAACTTGACTCAGGAGCCCTTCTCATTTGAGACTCTCCTATTTAAAAAATGTTCTTCCTCCTTTCTTTATCATAGAATGAAAGAATTTAGGAAAATATTGCCCTTTACAGGTTCACAATAAAATCAAATCATAACCATTAATTCAAAAAATATCAAAAGAATCAATAACTTTTACTATTTCAAAGTTATAGTTCTTTGACAAGTATTAAAATTGAGAGGTTAGTTTCAGGTTGGCTTCCATATTTTCTATGGTTACATCTTAGTGAAGATGTCACTCCTCTCTCACTCTTTTGTGAACATTGTCACATGCCTCACTTTCTTGACTTGGTATCTTTAATCGAATGTGTACAAAATGGCACAACTAACATAACAATTACTAGTCCTTCTAAAGTGCTTCCATTTCAATTCTCTGAAATCTTCGATTCTATTCAAAGTAGTGTGAAAATATTAGTCTAATAATGAATTTTTTGTGTGCACATATATGAAGTAGACTATAACAGGCTTTATTTAACTCTCTTACAACAACTTCTTCTTTTTCCCTTTTTGGCTAGCTGAATTCAACTTTATTGAAATTATCCTACATTGGGCTAATTGAAACTTATACATAAAGCTAGGGCTATTAACCAATTGCTTAGAGGGACAGTTTTATTGCATATATGACTCTTACTCTTTAATGAGAACCTGTTATAGTATATGTGTTTGGTGGAATTCAGAAAAATCTCATCACTAAATCTCAATTTACAAGCAGCTAACTTTAAACTAGGAAAGGTTTCATCGTCGAATTTCATCAATAAAAAAGTAATCCAGTCATATTTGCAATGTTACAAAAGATGCCCCACGTTGTATGCTTCTAAATATCAATACCAAGCCTTTTGTATAATTCCTTGCATTTGAGAAAGTTCTCTCATATTTATGAGAGGGTAATGTTCAGGTATATTTTTTCTGAGGTAAGGTCAGGGTTTTTACTAGTGTTCAATCTTGATACTTTGTCAAAGATGTATAACTCTAATTGTAAAAAGCTTTTAATCTAATGATATTGCAAGATTTGTAAGATTACAAAATTGAATCAATGCTCATAGCCTTAAAAGCAACACCTTTTATTTCAAAAGGCGAAGAAAGGAACAAAAACATATTCAAACAAGAAAATACAAAATGAAAGGTACAATAGTGGTAGATAACAACTTCCACTGCCCATTATTCCTTGGATGTCAAGTGTATAATTAGGCCAGGATCTTTGTCGATATTTGCCCCCATTTCTTGATCATTTCTTGGGTAGCTTCTTTGGATGAGCTTTTAGATACACAGATCTCATCTTTCACCTGAGCTATTTCTTGGTCAAATCCTATCATCATCTTTCCTGACTGACAATTAGGCTCAGTTTTAATTTCAGTATCAATCTTTTTTATCGTAGTATCCTGGTTTTGGATGCTCCTTGCAACTATAATTGGAGTATTATTCTCTATACTCTTTAAATTTCCCTCTGCTTCTCTTGATTTCAGAAAATCAAATATAGGTGTCTTCAAGGTTATATCTAGGGTTGTACTTGCTCCATTCCTTTTTAACCATGTTGGCCAATCTCGAATTACTTTTCCTTTTGCTTCTTCATTTCTCCTTTTTGTTTCATCCATCAAAGAAGTATCAAGAATTAAATTGGCCATATTTACTTCATCTTCCTTGGCTTTTCCTTGTCCTCTATTTGTTTTGACACTATCAACATTATTTTTTGGGTTGACTCCAAAATGTTTGATCAAAATGGACTGACTATTAGCATTTACTTCTATAATTCCATGAGTCAAAATATCTTGAACTCGTCTTTTGAAGTTGCCACAATTTTCGATAGAGTGTCCTCGGATTCCAACATGATACTCACAAAAGAGTTTTTCATTATACCATCTTGGGTAAGGAGGTATCAATGATTTAGCCAGACATGGGGCAATAAGTTGAGCTTTGTGTAATTTGTAGTATAAATTGCTACATTAGACTGAAGGAAAACAAGGTGGAAATTCCCTTTATATCACTGTTTCTTTATTATTGCTTTCTTGAGGACCTTATGACTGATAATCAAAATGTTTGCTTTCAATATCTTGAGAGGGATGATGACTTGAAATTTTCTCTTTCTCAACCAGCTTTGAGTTTCTGAGGAGCTTAGGTTTCCCATTTTCGAAACATAACACCCTTCTGTCATAAGGTCTTGGACTTTTAGTTTCAGAATCATACAATTTTATGTAGAGTGACCAAAATCACTAGAATGATAATTGCATGGATTCTTGGCATTTTTCCAATTTGGATGGAAATAAGTACTAGGATGGATGGGTGTTACAAGACCACTTTCAAAGAGAAAGAATAACAATTCTGAATATGAAATTGGAATATGAATGAGGTGTGGCATCCTCTTTTCCTCCTTGCCTTTAGCCTTTTTCAATGTGACTTGTTCCATGTTTCTCTTCTTTGAACCATCTTCAATGCCCATGTTCTCTGTCATATTTCTCGATCTTTGAAGCTCAATTGGATTTCTACGTTCCACAACATGTTCTTGGTCATTTGTCATCATATTAGTAATTATATTATTAAAATCCAGACTTTTTCCTGAAGCTTTCATCTTTTCATGCTCTATAGGGTCTTCTGACATCTTATCCCCATATAGTAGAGTAACCATCATACCCATCATCTTAGACATTTGTTCCCTTGTCTCAGCTTGGAACATTCTTGTTTCTTCAAGCATTTCTCGTTGAATCTCTACAAGCTTCTCTTGGATTTTCTCAATCTTTCCAACTCGAGCTAATATTCCATTCATGGCTTTCAATCTTTTAGAGACATGTCCTGACTTTTTAGTGTACTTTCAAAATTCCTGATTTCAAAATCTTTTACTGATTAATTTCATGCTTTCATGATTAGCATATGTCATTGTGATATGCAGAACATGAATGTATGTGAATGCATGTATAAAAAGGTGTAATTCAAGAGTGATCATCTTAAAACAGCTTCCATTGAACACAAAACGTTTTTCTAGTACATCAAAAGATCATTACATATAAGGGATAACTTTCCCTCCTAATTTCTCTATCTCCTTAAAAAGTCAAGTTAATTTCTATTTATGCTCCAGAATCAATTCATCATCCTGCTTTAGTTCCCTTGTAAAACCAGCTAGGTTTAATAACTTGTGGGCTACCTTGTTTGCTTGTGTAACAGCTTTCTTCAAGTCATTTTCTTTTCCTTGAATCTTACTTGCCATTTCATGAAGTTGTAGAAAATATTGCTCATTTTCCTTCATCATAGAACCTTTATGTTCAAGAAGTTCTTGTACCAGATCTCCATAATCATCTACCATCTTCATCAATGTGTGATCCTTAGATCTAATGGATTTTAATTTAGCATCAATCTCTCATTGATGAATCAGATATGAGGTTTCTATATTGGCTATATCCTTTTTCAATATCTGGTTTTCAGCTTGACATTTTTTCCAAATTGGTGATGGTTGCATTGTATATTTCTTCAGAAATTTGAAAGACATAGGAGAATTTCTTTATTTGGTCTTCATGCATTTTTTTCCAATGATCTGCATCACTCTTTATTTTAATGATTCCTGCTAGCCATTTTTTTTAGACATTTCCTAGTCCAACATCTTTGAAGGTTTGACTGACTTTTCGAAAATCATTAAGCATGGTTTCGACCTCTGTGCTCAATGTTTTGTTTTTGTCTTTCCAAAAACGGGCTTAAGCTTCATAAAAATTCTCTCCCTTATGACTGCTTCTATTGATGCTCTTACCATAAAATGCTTTTGGTACCAATCTACCAGGATTTTTATGTGCATACCCCTCCATGATTTTAAAAGCTTCCTCAAGATACCTTTCTTTGGCTACTTCACAGTTTACTTGATCATGAAACCCTTTTTCCATAATGAAAACCTTTGATCCTGATAATCAGTCTTGAATCAACACCCTTGATCATGCCATGATTATGTAAATGCAAACAGAACAATTAATATATATACATCTTCAAAATAAATAAGAAAACTGGTTAGTACCAATTAATGAAAAGAAAAGATCGTATGTATTATATATATATCTATATATATATATCCTAACCTTATGATTTCTAGTTCCATTCTTTGTTTGGAAAAAATAACCTAACCGCATGACTTATAGTCTGTATACATTTATTCAGAAAATAAAATAATAATACATAAATAAAAGACTCAACATGCTTTTCCTTGTGTGATAACCTTTCAAACTCATTTGGGTTAGGTTCCACCTAGAATTGAGTCCTGAGTTTATTATATGCTGGGTTTTGGCTCTAGGGTAAAAGGGTCAACAAATTGTCCTTTGTTGGTGTCCCCTTGGACTGCCAAGCTCTCAATCCTGGTCCATTATAGACCTTCGGATTAAGTTCAATTCGAAGGAACACACTTCCTTATGTCCATACGGAGGTGAAAACCACACGAGGAACATAAGGTGTGAGCTCAAAGAATGGTCCCCTATCCCATACGAAGGTGAAAACCACACGAGGGAGTAGTTTCTCATTCACTTAAACTGGATAAGAGCGGGGTTTTAGCTCATGTCATGAATGCAGTGCACAGTGGGTGAGGAAAAGTATAAAAAAGGATAAAATAATATACAACCTATTATTCTATTCTAATGTCCTAAAATTAAATATATACACATAAAAATAAAAAGTTAGTAAAATAATAAAAAAATTAAAACAAATTCATTACTTACTGCAAAGATAACTAATTAATAAATTGGTGGTTCGACTCTCTTTTGAACTCCCCAGCAGAGTCGCCAAGCTGTCGAGACGTTTCTCTGCCCAGTGACAGAGAGTGCCAATAGTACACCTCAAAGACTGTAACTAGTCTAAAAAAATAAGTGTTTATCTTCCTTGAATCAAATGAAACAACAAATTGTAGAGTCATCACCAATCTTTTAATTTGGTGAGATTGGTCACCAAAATGTCATATTATTTTAATTAAATTCCTAAGAATAATATTAAAATAATACAACTTGGGTCTGCTTACCAGAAAATTGAGTTCGGGAGTCGGTTACGTATGGGGAAGGATTAACACCCCCATACCACCCAAAATTGGTACTGGTATTTAGTAATTAATGTCTTTGCAATAAATTATAAATTTGCTCTTTAAATTTAAATTTACAAATAATTTAATATAGATAAATACTAAATATTTAATATAGATATTATTAATCCTATTATAAAATTATATTATAATTACAAGTTATGTAAAATAATAATCTTAAAATATAAACACTAATTAATCACATAATATAATAATTATTAATGATTAATACATAAAGTAATAAAATTAAATAACCTAATTCGAAATGATATCAAAATTATATATCGATTATGTAATTTACCCTAAATTACTAATACGGGACTAAAATATAAAATAATAATATTTAAGGGACTAAATAGGTTATTTTACCTAAAATATATGTATTAATATAATAAGGACTAAAATATTAATATATAAAATACGAAAACCAAATTAAAGCACGCAAAACTTGATTTTGGGACCAAATCTTAAAGCTTACAGAACCAGAGGGACCACGAGTGTAGTTGACCCATGTTTAAAACTATAAAGATGCCCTCCCCTAAAACAACGTCATACGAGGGAGGGTATAAATGCCCTAAAATCGACCATAAGGCCTTCATTTCTCTCTTTTCCTCTCTCTCTCTCTAAATTTCCTCGCCGGAGGTACGTCAGTCACCGGTCGACAACTGCAGATCACCCCCGATAGCCAACGGTGGCCGAAAAATACCAAACCCTACCAAAATGTAGACCTATTTCCCCTCGTCTCAAATCCGACCTCTAATATTCCTAAAAGCCTTTAGATTATCTTAGATCTAAAAAACCCGAAGGCTTTACCTTCGATTTCATGGTGATTCTAACGATGTTAAAGCTTCGACGGTTGGGTAAGCTTCTCAGACTCTTGTTTTCATTGTTTTTGTCATTGTTGTTTTTTGTTTTGTCTCTCTTTTCTCTGTTTCTTTTGTTGTTTTCATCGTTGTTTGCTTCTCTCTTTCTGTGTTTGTTGCTCTTGCAAGTTAGGGCTATTTATAGTCCTCAGAGATCCTTTGTAATGATAAGGAAATTCGGTGAGTCACCGGACCTATGGTGGTGACTCACCCTAGGCAGTGAAATGTGCGGTTCTCATTGATCTTATGGAGCCTTCGGGAGAGCTCTAGAGAGGCGGCAACGTCGTGGCAGCATCTGGTTGGAGCAGTGGAGGCGGTGGCCAGAATAAACCCTAGGGTTAGGGTTTTGTTGGTGCCTTGTAGACCCTTGGATCTCCTTCTGATCATGCGGTGGAGTTGCTGACGGCGCTGGAGTTGAGATAAAACCCCAACATAAAACCCTAAACTATTTTTAGGCCTATTAAGTGTCAGGCTTATCGGGTTGGACTGGTTCTGGGTCGGGTATAGACTGAGCCTATGAATTGGGTCTGAATCTGTATATTGTAATCAGGTCTGGATCTGCTTGTTTTAATTTGGGCCTCTATTTGTAATAATAAAATAATATTATATATATAATATATAGTATAATAACACTCAGACAAAAACTACTGTCGACATAAGGGATCGACTTTTGGGAGACGTATAATCATGTCGTTCATGCTTCTATAATTCGGAATAGGGAATTGATAGAAGATATTTACATGAGTCAACCTCCTGGTTTCGAGCAAAAATGCTCTAACTGTGAAAATTGGTGTGTCACTTTAAGAAGGCTATCTATGGTCTTCGACAAGCCCCTAGAGCTTGGTACAATACGTTGAGTGATGTTCTTACTGCGAAATTAGGTTTTGTTTCTTCAAGGTCTTATCCTTTATTGTTTGTTAGAAATAATGATAGCTCAAAGCTTTTACTAATGGTGTATGTTGACGACATTATTATTTATGGCAGTAATATAAGTGAAGTTGATAGTGTTGTTCATCATATTAATGCATGATTTTTGCTCAAGGATATGGGGTGTTGAGTGTTGAATCTTTTGCTGATGTGTAGTAGGTGGTTATACAGTTAGCAGGTTGTTAGCATGTTGTTATGAGCGGTTGTTAGTGCTATAGGTTAATTTGTGATATGTAACCTTTTTATAAAAGTTGTGTTGTATCAATCAAAGAGATTACCTCTCGTTGTTAATTCTGTTATGGAGTTATATTCTTCTTACTTCTTGAAACTTTGGTTTCTAATATGGTATCAATCGCTAGTGCTTCTGGGTGTGGTGCTTCTGCTTGCTTACTTTTCTTCTTGTGATTTTGCCTGTGGTGTTGTTGTCTGTTTTAGATGTTCACTGACAAGAAAATCAATGTGGCATTAGATGAAACAAATTTCTTCTTGTGGAAACAACAACTTTTACTCACAGTTCGTAGTCATCATCTTGAGTGTCTTCTTACCGGTTGTATGCAATCTCCACTGAGATGGTTGTTGATGAAAATGAAAGTCTTGTTCCCAATTAGGTGTATGATGATTTTGTAGCTTAGGATAGTGCATTGGTGTCATGGTTGCTTTCTCCCATCACTCAACACTTTCTGTCTCAATTTGTTGGTGCTGAGACAACAGCTTCTATCTAGAGTACGGTGTTACAGTACTTTATAACTCAGTCCTCAACTTTAATAATGAGTTTACATTGTAAACTTCAGTCTCTCAAGAAGGGAGAATATAGTATACGCGTGTATATACCAATGTTAAAACAATATGTGATGCTTTGGCTTCGTGTGGGAATCCAATTCCTCTGGTAGTGAATATTGATGGTATCTTGAAGGGTTTGTGGCTTGAGTATCAGCCTTTTATGGTTGTTATCACAAAGAGTGGTGCTATCTTACCTTTGGATAAGGTGTGTACTATGCTTATAGATGCAGAGAAGCAGCTTGTTGGGTTTTCTACTTAAGAATAAACTATGGTGGCTACTACTCATCTTACTCATTGATCTGGCTCAGGTGATTTCTTTAAACGATCATATTCAAATTATGATAAAGATCATCTGTCTGCTGCTCGTTTAGGTGGCAGATCTGGTGGTCAAGTAGGTCATGGACGTGGTCGACCACGTATTCAGTGTGAATTGAATGGTAAGCTTGGGCATTTGGTCGATCATTGTTGGCATCGTTATGATGAAGATTATCAGATTGCTAGTAGTAGCCAATCACGGTATGCAGAAGATTATGCTCAAGTCAACACGACTACCTATGATAAGTGCAGTTGCATGTGTTGTTCGAAGTATTCTTCATCTCATGCTTTGAGTGGTATAGATTATTCACCATCTGAGTAGGATTAATGGGTTGTTGACCTTGGGGCTACGCATCACGTGACTTCAAATGTTGATATTATAACTCATCGCATTGGTCATAGTGGTCTAGGTAAGCTGGTTGTTGGTGATGGTGTTTCATTAGCAGTTGATATGGTTGGTAATACGACCCTAATATCTACTTCTAGAACATTGTTAGTTAGTGCTTTGATTCATGTGCCTAGTATAACTCAGAATTTACTCTCTGTATCCAAGTTTGCTAGGGACAACAACGTGATTTTTGAGTTTTATGCCCAAGGATGCTACGTTCGTGATGTTGTTACTCGAGGTGTAACACCCATATTCTGTATACATTTCTGTATACGAAGTACAAAGGTCACATCACTTAAAAATTTATTTCTCATTTGGAAACCCTTTAAAAATTTTATTTCAAACTTAATTCCCCTGAATTTAACGTAATAAGTAAATATTCGTTAAAGTCACGTTATAAAATATTTTGTTACATTTAATTACATGCCATATAAGTTTCCAAAATGACCACTATTATCCTAATGATACTGATGAGTCAACCTTAGTGGATGATATATACTGTTATGACTGCACTCTTTACTTGATTAGTCTTCGCTATGACCTACGCGTGGAAACACACACGTTAAGTAATTACTTAGTGAGTCATAATATTGTAACGTAACCCTTATGTATACATAAGTATTTCATAGTATTTAGTTCCCATCAAATTGTATATTCTTTAAGGATTCTATAATCCTTCTTAGTTAAACTATATTTCATTCGCAATTATCATAATCATTGACCATTATTCTTTCTTTTCATTAATAACATCCATTCATGTTTATAATGCACCGTTATGCATTTTCAATTATAGCATACTTTTATGTTGATAATGCACCCATATGCATTTCAACTATGGCATCCTTTCATGCTGATAATGCACCCATATGCATTATTATTTTGGCATCCTTTCATGCCAATAATGCACCCATATGCATTATTATTTTGGCATCCTTTCATGACGATAATGCACCCGTATGCATTATTATTATTTTGGCATCATTTCATGTCGATAATGCACCCATATGCATTATTATTTTGTTCATTCATTTTAGAGCAATTCATACTCTATAATTCATTCACAATATTATTTTCATACATTAAATAAAAGCATAGTATCTACAGTAAACATACATTAAAATTTAAACATTTCAACTTGACTAATTTCGAATCATTTTCTTCTAGATTGCATGCAATAAATGTACTCACCTAGCTCACAAAGCTTTGGTATCCAAAATGTAAAGCTGACTACTCCGGAACTTGGCTTTTGCCTTTTTGCTTTATTTGACTCGAGAGTTTGGTTTTGATCTATTCAATATCCATTAAATACATGTAAAATATCAATTGTTAGTATATTTCCTAACAATTACACTTAAAAATTACTCAATAGAACCTATTATTAACTTTTCTACAACATTTTCAGCCTATCTTACAATTTCTGTCTCCTCAGTATCGATACATATACCATGGTATTGATACTGCCATACTATGGTACTGATACTATGCTATGGTATCGATACCATTTTTACATTCTGTTTTTGAATGGTATCGATACCTTCCCTTCAGTATCTATACTCCCCCTTCGATATCGATACCGATTGCATCAATATTGATACTACTAAGCAGATTCATCCCATTTTAGCCTATAGTATTGGTATTATTCTATCAGTACCAATGCTTGTGCCCATAAATTCCTATTTTCATCCCGATTATCACCCAAATGGGGTCAAATTTTGTTATACTTACACTATATAATACTATTAAACTCTTCTTTAACTATTCATACTAATATTCCTTCATTTAACCTCTTAAAACATCAAAAATATTTCAAGAACATTCAATTCTAAGAATCACACCACTTTTCCTAATATGTTCTTAATCTTATCCAATTCCTATAATCTCTTATTTACCTTTTTTGGCAAGTGAAATCTACCTGTAAACATCAACAAACACTCATATATTAACATATCATTTCAAAACCCATGTTTCTAAAATCTCTATTATTTCCTCCATTTTATAGTTTTAATCTCATCAAATCTTTCCTTAAGCTCCTATACCACTTAAGGTTGTAAAAACAACCCATAATCAAAAGGAAAAACTGATTAATTGAAGCTTACCTTTGGAGCTATGGTAGAGGCTTAATCCACATGAAAGAAGAAGAAAAAGGAAAGAGCCTTTTGATATCTATTTTCCCCTTTCCTTTAGCTTTAATATCTTACTAAATAATAATTTTAAATTCATTTTTCTTTAAAGGACCAAAATGCCCTCTAAACCATCTATTGTTATAATTTAGTCTAAATCACTAATCCAAATCATTCTCATCTTTTATCATTTAATTCAATAAATCCTATTATTTTAAAATCATTTTAATAAAGTCCCTAATTCGATATTTGGGGCATTACACGAGGTGTGCTTCTTAAAGGGCGTATGGAAATAAGGGCTTTATGTGTTCCCTAATAATAGTACTTCAAGTGTTTGTAAAAAAAACTTGTGTTAATACTATTGTGGTTGATCATGTTTATAGTCTTTGGCATAACAGGTTAGGGCATACAGCGTATGATACTATTGTTAGTGTGTTTCAAACTCTTGTTGTACATGTTTCCAAAGCTATGAATAAGATTTGTGAGGCTTGTTGTATTGGCAAGAGTCATAAACTGCCTTTCTTTCACTCTAATATTGTATATACTAAACCATTTCAACTTGTTTATACTAATATATGGGGGCCACCTCACATTTCTTCTAATGGATATTGTTATTAATTGTCGTTTGTTGATGCCTATTCGAGGCATACTTGGGTTTATTTCTTGAAAGCTAGAACGCAGACAGTGAATGTGTTCAAGTTATTTCAGCAAATGGTTTATACTCAGTTTGGTTTGTCTATTAAGGTTGTGTAAAGCGACTGGGGTGGGGAATATATCAGTCTCTCATTTGTTCTATTGAAAGATGGGATTACTCATCATGTTGCTTGTCCTCACCATCCGAACAGAATGGTGTGGTAGAAAGGAAGTGTCGACATATCATTGAAGTTACTTTGGTGTTGTTAGGTCATACAGCTATGCCTTTACGTTATTGGTATTATGCAGTAATTACTGCGATTTTTATCATTAATCGGCTTCCTACTAGGGTCTTGAATGGTTGTCAGCGCACGAGAAGTTGTGGGGAAAGAAACCAAATTATGAGTTTATGAAGATCTTTGGGTGCAAGTGTTTTCCTTATTTGTGAGTTTTTCAGTAACATAAACTTGAGTTTCGGTCTCAACCATGTACTTTTTTGGGTTATAGTCCGCAGTACAAGGGTTATATGTGTCTAGCAGCCAGTGGCAAGATAAATGTTTCTAGACATGTAATTTTTGATGAGTTAGTTTTTCTATTTGTAGGGGTTATGGTTCGAGTAATACATCTGTGTCTTGTAAACAGAAGTCAACAACACTTGAACTTCTGATTGATATTCGTCAGTTTCAAACCAATGGAACTTGTGCAGTGCAAGCTTCTAATCTTCTGGTGAGATGGGTCAAACCACTGTGGATGCAAGTGTTACCCCTCTAGGAGCTACGGTTCAGCAAGAGATAACTAGTGCAACCTCTGATATTGCAGCTAAGGA
This sequence comes from Hibiscus syriacus, assembly GCF_006381635.1. NCBI lineage: Eukaryota > Viridiplantae > Streptophyta > Magnoliopsida > Malvales > Malvaceae > Hibiscus > Hibiscus syriacus. The sequence continues at coordinate 3,066,202 of NW_024062641.1, read as the reverse complement.
TTCTGGTGAGACGTATTAGGCTAATATGGATGCGAGTGTTACTCCTCTAGGAGCAGCAGTTCAGCAAGAGGTTGCTGGTGTAACCTTAGATAGTGCAGCTGAGGATACTGAGTTGGTGAATCTAATGGAGTCTGTGTCAGCTCATGTTCCTCTTGTCAATGTTTCTCCTTCATTACAAACAACTGTTACGAGGGGTAATAATGATGAAGATTTGTTGAAAGGTGGTGGTATCTCTTTGAATCAACATTCGATGATAACAAGAAGTAAATACAGTGTATTCAAGCCTAAGTTGTATTTGGCTAGCTATGATGATACGGAACATGTAAATATATATGAGGCACTTTAGTCTTCTCATTGGAGAGTTGCAGTTCATACAGAGTTTGAAGCTTTGTAGAAGAATGGTGCATGGACCCTTGTGAAGCTCCCTAAAAGACGATCAGTGGTTGGGTGAAAATGGTTTTCAAGTTAAAGAAGAACCCAGATGTTTCTGTTAGCAGATACAAAACTAGGTTAGTGGCAAAAGGATTCTCTTAGGTGCCAAGACATGATTTTAGTGAGACGTTTAGCCCAGTTGTTAAGTTTGTTAAACTAAATGTTATTCTTTCTTTAGCTGTAACGAAGGGTTGGCAGTTGCGCAGGTGGACGTAAATATTACAGTTTTGAATGGTGATCTATATGAAGATGTTTTCATGCAACAGCCACCTGGGTTCGAACAAGTGGCTGTTGATGGTAGTCCTTTGGTATGTAAATTGCATAAGGCTTTGTATGGTTTAAGTCAAGCACCTAGGAACTGGCACGACAAGCTTAAGAGTTTCCTAGTTTGAATTGGTTTTAAAGAACCACAGCATATATGTCATTGTTTTTTCGTTGGGTAGATGGTCAATGTTTCTATACACTTGTGTATGTTGATGATATAGTGTTGATTGGTGAATCGAATGTGCAAATTGAAAAAGTAGTGAAGTTGCTTGGGAATGAGTTCCTTTAAAAGATCTTGGTGATCTTCATTACTTTCTGGGCATAGAAGTTAAACGGTGTGGAGGTTCATTGATATTTAGTCAACGAAAGTTTAGTTTAGAATTGCTAATGAAGACCAAAATGTGTAATGCCAATTTTGCTTCTACACCTATGCTTGTGTCTGCAAGTTGACTCAAGATGCAGGTTCATTGCTTCAGGATTACTATGAGTACCGCAGTATTGTATGAGCGCTGCTATATGTATGTCATACTCAGCCAGACATTCCATTCAGTGCTAATAAGGTTCCACAATACATGCATGCCCCAAGGCAAGGACATCTTATTGATGTTAAAATAATTTTACGGTATTTGGTAGGAACACTTAATCATGGTTTGGTTATTGCACCTGCAGTGGCAGGCTTCAATGTTGTAGCATTTTTTTATTCTAATTGGGTTGAAAACTCTTATGATCGCAAGTCCATTTCTGGTAATTGTGTGTTTGTAGGTGATAATCTAGTCATGTGGACTTCTAGAAAGAAAAAGTCAGTCTCCAAGTCCACCATGGACGCTAAATACAGGAGCGTTGCTGACGTTACTGCTGAAACAACGTGGGTGTGTGCTCTTCAGACTGATATGGGTGTTGTAAGGAAAAAAATATCGATTGTGTAGTGTGATAATAGCAGTGTTGTGGACATGACAGCTAATCATGTCTATCATTCAAAGAGTAAGCATGTAAAGCTTGATTTTCATTTTGTTCATGAGAAGGTTGCGCTGAAACAAGTGGTGGTGAATTATGTTCCAGGTAGTCATCAAGTTGCTGAAGGTTTTACAAAGCCTCTGGCTGTAGCACGGTTTGAAGTTTTACGTGCTAAAGTTTATGTTCAGTCTTTTCTTGGGGAGGAAGAAAAAGTAGAGAGAATGTTGAGTGTTGAATCTGTTGTTGATGTGTAGTAGGTGGTTATATAGTTAACAGGTTGTTAGCATGTTGTTATGAGCGGTTGTTAGTGCTATAGGTTAACTTGTATTGTGTAACCTTTGTATAAAAGTTGTGTTGTATCAATGAAATAGATTACCTTTCGTTGTTAATTCTGTTATGGATTTATATTCTTCTTGCTTCTTGAAACTCTAGTTTCTAATATGTGGCAAATTGATTTTTCCTTGGAATGGAGATTCAAAAAAGTGCTGCAAGATTGAATCTCAATCAAAGAATGTATATTACCAAATTGCTGCATAAATCTAATATTCATCATGCAAGTCCAACACCTATTCCTATGGTGGCTACCTTTAAGTTGGTGTCTAATGAGGGGAAAAGGTTCGATGATGTTCATCTTTACAACAACATTGTCGGACGATTACAATATGTTACTCTAACAAGGCCTGACATTGCTTTTTGCGGTGAATAAGGTCAGTCAATATATGAATAATTCTTGTGTCTCACATTAGACAACAATTAAGTGAATTCTTCGTTATTTATGTGGGACACTCACTCAGGGATGGGTATATCAACCTTAATTTGGTATGCTACACTGATGCAGACTGGGCAGCTTCAATAGAAGATCGTAGGTCGATGACTGGCTACTGCATTTATCTTGGAGGGAATCCAATATCATGGTGTTCCAAGAAGCAGAGCGTAGTCTCAAGGTCGACTTTCGAAGCTAAATATAGAAGCTTGACTAACTCTGTCTCCGAACTTGTATGGATAGAACAGTTGATAGCAGAAATTGGGGTGCCTATAGAATGAAAACCCACTGTTTGGTGTGATAACTCTTCCACCGTGTCTATGACTTCTAATCCCACTAATCATTCTAGAATAAATCATGTTGAGATCGATGTTCATTTTGTACGAGAAAAAGTGTAAACTAGTCAACTCTTGGTTAATTATCTACCATCAGCGGAGCAAATTGCTGATGTTCTCACCAAACTGATCCCTCCATCACAGTTCAAGCAATTGCGTCTGTATCTCAATGTAGTTTCTCTGCCTGAAGTTTGGAAAAGGAAAAACCAGGAAAATGTTAGGATATGTTGAATATTGATGGTAGTCTTGGTTAGGCTAGTTTGTTATGCCGTAAGGCCATTGAGGCCATTGTAATCGTATTGGGCTATAAATATGATCCATGATTATGTTTGTAAGGCAGATTAGTTTTAATAAAATTCAGATTACATTTTCATTCTTTCTCCATTTCTTTTCGTGTTCGCTCGTTCATTCTCATAACTGAATAATAGTTTCGTTGACTCAGGTTTACTCCGTTCGTCTCTACGATCTCCAGCGATGGCTTTCTATTGTTTATGCTGACAAAATCAACGTTTTTTTCTTTAGCAAACTTCCAAGAAGCTTGCTCAGCCATTGTCTTGGAGACAAAATACATCTATACAACAAGGGGAAAAAGAGTAAGAATTTGACTAAGTTGTTATTGTTCGGGGTGCGAATTTGGAAAGATTGAAGAAATACTAACCAAACCAGTCATTGTTTTGTCATGAATAAATTTGAGATCGCTCGAACAACTTTTATCATAACAAGGCTTTTGTTGTTCTGCAATGTCAATGGTTCCAGCAGATGATGTGAATACTAACCTTCTAACAGTTCTGGCATTGGCACATGCTTTTATGATGCTTAACACTCCATTGATCGTTGGTTTATAACTTGATTCTGCAATTGAGACCAAAGCCATCAGCTTGGAACATAATCATTCAATCCAAGCCAGCAAATGCTAAACCAGCTTCTGTAATAATATACCTCGGGGTCCTTGGACTCAAAATCCATAGGTGTGGTGACATGGAACACGTCGGTACAACCTTGAATTGCATCATCAAAGCTTCCCTCTTCACCTAAATCTGCTTTCCAAAGAGTCAAGCGTGTCTTCGCTTTAGGTAGTTCTAGTAAATATTTCACCTTCTTCAAGTTATCTGCTCCATTGATAAAACAAAAAAAAAATGGAGATTAACAATTAATGCATTGCTATACTACTCTTTTTTTATTTTTTTAAAATTAAAAGTGATGCTTAAATCATACAACCATGTCCCGCATGTTGGTAAGAAACTACAAGATAAAATAGTTAGCACCGATTAGGTAATGTTAACGAAAATAAAAATAGATAAAGAAATCGTATCATGGTATTAAAACACTGCTTTAGAAATGATTTCATCTCAATGTGTGTAATCGATGCGTTTGGCGTTCATCCCCGAGATTAACACGATAGCTCCGAATAATTGTACACTTGAAAATCGGAGTGGAAACGATGGTATTGCTTTTCTCTTAGTACCGAAAAATAAAATGAGATACTTTGAGAAAGTATTTTAGAGAGTACAAAGCTTAGGAAAGCAAAATCAGAATGATTTGAGTGAGTAGAAATGCTGAAATGATCATCTATTTATAGGCTATAGTATAAGGTTAAAATCGTCAAATTTAATCAGTCATAAACACTGATTTAATTTTCAAAATTAACAGGTAATTAATTTCTGTAATTCATCTGTTATAGCCGGCTGAATCTGGCCTCAAAAAAGTCTAGATTCAAACAAAAAAGTAATTGTTAAAATAACTATTATATTAGCTAAAATAAGGCTAGTTGATTAGCTGATAATATCAACAATTAATCTGTTGTATACAAGAATTATGATTCAAAGTTAGACTCAAAGATGTCTATGTTCAACCATGGAAATTCATCATCAAATTTCCAGAAATTAACAGTTGTGATAGTTGTAAATTCACAGCAAATTTTATTCTAAATTAATAGTGGTCAACTAATTACAGATAATTTCAACAATTTAATTTGCCACTTTGAAAATTTTCATTATGCCTATAAATATGATTTAAATAAATATTATTTAAAGAAATACATTTTAGTTTTACAAAAAATAATTTTAAAGAAATTATTCTACATATTATCTAAAAAGATAAAATACGTGCAAACATATCAAATATACATATCACAACAATTACGAATTGGACCGGTCGAACAATGGTGCGCACGTGCAGGAGAGTTATTTCACTGCATTAACTAAATGAGGGAAAGAATTCCACTTCAAATATCTTTCCAGAGACATTTTCTTTCTCAAAGTGAAATGAGTGCCCTTAACCCTTTGTGCACAACCAACACCATACAGTACCGCCCACGACATAACCGCGTTCTAAGAGCAGCTTGATGAGCAATGAACCAATGACACGCCTGTGATCCTCTCTGATGATCGCATTATTAAATTTTCTTTTTGGTCTTTCTTTTAGTTTTCAGTCAACATAAAGAAACACAAAAAAGGAATGTGCTTTTAACACTTACTGGAATCTTGATTTATTTTCATTTGCATTAAAAAATATCAAATTATGATCCAAATAAATTTTGTATTATAATTTACATAATTTCTATTCATACATACCAATCTCTTAGCATCATTCACTCTCTGTTTAGCTGCTTCAGATGAAAACAGACTATCATATACCGTTGCAATATGTTCTATCATATCCAACACTAACAGATACCAATGTGAATTATGGTAGTTTATTGTGATCAGGATTTGCAACAAATTTCACACCCTATTTGACAAAATTCAACATTATATATCCGAAAATATCATTTGCAATTCGTATGGTGTCTTACCATGTCACATTCGGTGAATTTCACATAATTATCCAATATGGGACCCCAAAAGCTCGCAATACCCTCAACAGTTACTTTGTTGTTGGCCTCCAACGCCTGTTGCTGCAATTACGCGACAATCATTATTAATTTAATGTCTATAACACTACTTTCAACATTTATTAATTTAACTCACCGCTAAGTGGTAAAGAATGTAGTCAATCCTCCCAAGTAAATTTTTCGAATCGTAGCATAATGTCCAGCCGAGCAAATCAATAACCTAACAAAATTAATTATACAATCAGAACATATTCAATAGGTTTTAACATTTTATACTTTCTACTTACCGCACCACCAACCCATTCCATAGGCTTCAACGTTACAACGTCGGATACACAAACGTATTGCTTTCCCATTGCGATTACAGAAGATCTGTATGAATCATTACGATTAATATCTTGTCATGAAATATTTAAATATCACTCACAAAGCAATATATTTCACTTAAGACGATTCTAACCCACTATTCCATAAATAATCACACATTGCAGCTTCGAGCTCACCAATTCCGCTTGGAATTTCCGCTTTTTCAACCTACAATTTTGCATACAATTTTTTGTCATAACAACATAATAAAAATCAAAATAAGTTTTCTTTTATTCAGCTTACCTTCTGCTTCTTCTTGGGTGCAGGACATTCTGAATCCAAATCTGCATTTATAACACTCTCCAGTGTATAGATCACATTGACATCCTTCCTCCTCATTTCCTCCATCTTTTCTTCTTCCTCCATCTTTTATTCTTCATATTTTTTCAATACATCGTATATTTTCTCTACATAACTCTTCATCTCTTTTATTTCACCCTTCATTTTTTCCCCTCCATCCAAGTTTTTCTCAACCACCCCCTTCACCCCCGTAAGTTCACTCCTCAATTCCATAAATTCCTTGACCACTCCATCAATTTTTCCACCCGTCACCATATTAAGTTCACCCCTCAACACCTCAACTTCTTTCACCACTCCATCTATTTTTCCTCCCACTTCCCCCTTATTCCTCTCAAGTGTCTCTTCGACTCTTGATTGTCTTTGCAGAATATCAAAAAGGAATTTTTTTATATCAGCCAATTCATACATCAAAATGTCGAATTTACTATGTTTTCCCTTACCGTCATCCCCCTGACCGTCATCCCACCTACAACCATATCTTCTTCCTTCTCCTATGCCTCCACTACCTTCTCTACCTCCTTGCCAATAACCTTCAAAATTAAATTACAATATTAATGCATTGATTATATTCTTAATATTATTTAATTACATTTATTACCCTTTCTTACTTCCTCGGTCTATCCAACTTCAACTTCGCCATCACTCTAACCACCTCTTCCTTCCCCCATGCACGGATGCGTGCCACTCGGTTCTTTCATAAGCCGGCACACTATCACAGCCCGACCAAAAATTGAACAGTGCAAACTGCATTTATAATAAAATTTATCATTTTATATAATAACTATACTATCATTTTATATATAAAAAAAAGAAAACATTCTTTAACTCATTTACCTCTAAGATTACTATGCACCCTTTGAGGTATCTCTGACTGCCTTTTTAAAGGTGATTATTGATTCAATAAATCTCGAATGGACATATTCAGCCCAATTGAATTCACCCTTCAAGCCTTCATGGCAAATCAGCTTCATATAGTCCTTGTTCATTGACGTATCACCCGTTGGACAAAGAAAGATCCCGACAAGGTACAATAGAACTTGAGCCTTCAGATCATCCCCTCGTAAGATCCACTTTTGATTTCCTCTTCAAGTTCAGCATATGTCACCTTCTGCTTCAAACCATATTTGGAGGTAAATGCTTTCAAGTTCTTACTCTTAGAGACTTCTACAACACTTTTGTCTTCATTTCCTACCCCCAAGATGACTGCAGCACATGGGACCCCCAGAGGAAATGAATAATCACCATATTTAGCAATACATTGTTGGACATCAAATTGCTCCATCAAGGATCGACACAATTCCCTCCGAATAGGTCGATCCCTTACTCCTACCAATGATCTAAACCCCATTTCTTCCAGCACATTCAACTGATCCTTCTCCTTAAGGTGTTCAATTAATGAATTCACCTTTTTTATGTTGCACCTTGTCGACACTTATTACATTTTTTAACAATATATAATGTTATTGTTCTTATATATCTTGTATCAACATATTTACAAGTTTAATGAATACCTTCTTTTCATGTGCTTTCCTCCATTCTTTGTATTCTTCACTATCCATCTTTGACTATGCGATGTAAGGTTCCTTCTCAACATCACTCATCGAATTTCATTTCTCCAACACATCATTTCTCACATAATATTAAGCATAAACATTTTTTAATCAATACATTAACGCTAAATAATACTCAATGTCAATTTTAATTTACATACCGAACTTTCATCCTTTGGCATTTGGTCATACTGTCAACATTTAAATATTTTAATCAATTTAAAGTTCTTAAATACTTTAATTCGATTACCATTTCAACAATAATAACAAAAAGACATTGATACTTACTAGAAGTACATATATCCACCCTTTGGTTGCTTTCGACTCTCGGCCTCAATTTCAAAGTCATCTTCACCACCAACAATTCCAAGATCCTTTGACTTCATTTTTCCTTCATATATCAGTGTACGCAAATCAAATCAAATACTGGTTACATACACTTTATTCAATATACAAATATCGATAACTACTCTTGTAGTAAATGGTTTCCTTCAAAAGAATTTGAATGGCCACTACAACAAGTGTCAGCACATTTATACAACCTACAATATCATTTTCTACCTATAATATTATATACAGATATCCATATTTATTTTCTACCTATAATATTATAAAATCAATCACAAATCCTTCTTGGCTTTGATTCGAAATCCCCAAACCAAACCAAAAATCCCTAATCCCTATTTCCTTTAAACGAATGGGAACACTCAATACTCCAAGTATCGGCACATTTATACAACCTATAATATCATTTTCTACCTATAATATTTAATAAAAGTATCGATATTTATATTTTACCTAGAATATCACTTTTTACCTGTAATCGGTCTCAAATGCTTCTTTACTTAGAAAACCCCAAATAACACATAAAAACCATAATTACGATTATTGTAATAATAAAAAACTAGGGTTTCGACAACGTACTTTTCAATTCGACTGCAACAACAAACAAACAAACTTCGCTTTAGAAATGCCTTCTGAAATGCAGCAACAATTACTCTTCGATTTCAAAAACTCGTCCGTGTTCTATCTATTTTCAGAGGAAATTTAGCTATGCCCTTTATATTTTCATCGGATATGTTATTTATATTTAATCGATACAATAACCCAAGTGTCTATACTTTTATGTCAGGTGTCGATACTTTCGATAGGATATTTACCTATTTCTTTAAAAGTATCGATAATTTATTACGTGTACTTATTAAAGTATCGACACTTTCAACATATCCGGTAGCGCTTTACCGGTTTTGTCATTTCGAGACTGGTTTTGTCATATTTTTACCTATTATATTGTTATGGATCGATACATTATAAAGTATCGATACTTTATAGGCGTTATTACTGCTTTTCTTTTAAATTCTAAAAGTGTCGATACTTATATTAATGTATCGACACTTTCAACATATCTGGTAGCGCTTTACCAGTTTTGTCAATTTGAGACCGATTTTGTCATATTTTTACATGTTATATTGTTATACATTGATATATTTTTATAAAGTATCGAAACTTTATAGGCGCTATTACTGCTTCTCTTTTAAATTCCAAAAGTGTCGATACTTATATTAAAGTATCGACACTTTCAACATATCCGGTAGCACTTTACCGGTTGTCATTTCGAGACAGGTTTTATCATATTTTTACCTGTTATATTGTTATGGATCGATACATTTTTATAAAGTATCGACACTTTATAGGCGCTATTATTGCTTCTCTTTTAAATTCCAAAAGTGTCGATACTTATACTAAAGTATCGACACTTTCAACATATCTGGTAGCGCTTTACCAGTTTTGTCATTTCGATACCAGTTTTGTCATATTTTTACCTGTTCTATTGCTATGGATCGATACATTTTTTATTTGTATCGATACAAACAGACAAGCTAAGTTTTTCGGTTGCCAAATTTTTTAATATTTCTTCATGATTTCCACCTACAACATTATTATTACTCAATATTTTCGGTAGCGCTAAACTGATTTTGTTAAATATCTTTTAATGTATCCGGTCACACCGTATATTAATCGTATATTAGTCCTCCTTTTGTGAGACAAACCCGTAGCTTTGACTTGTGTTGGGATTCAAATTTCAGTGAAACGAAGCACGTAAGTCACCCGTGTAGCCAATAAAGTAGTTAACGGCCGATCCAACTACCATTCACCTATAAAATAGACAGCTTACTACGTGATCAAGAACCCTGAGTTAGATGAAGAGAATCTACATGTATATAAAATCATAAGTCAACCTTAATATTAGATAGTTATAATAAGAAACGCATTTGGGTAGAAGCATGTGGCTCTCTAGGGAAGGTCCCCTTGAAAAATTTCAAATATTTGGAGCATAAGATGAAAGAGCAATTGAATGGGTATGAGATGTTATCATAAATAGAAAGCTTAATTTATGCAGGTTTCATAATTGACATGTGTGGTATTCAAATTTTGTAACAGATATGATTGTGGCATTTATGTGATGATGCGAATGGAATCGATCGGTTCTAGAGGGGCAACTGGTGATTTTGTAAGTAGAATTAAAAGTTAGTTTGCGGTTAAATTGTTAAAATTCTTAGATTGAATGTTGTGGTTTATAATACTTAATGTACTGACAATTTTAATATAGGTTGTTGGATAATGGGATCGTATGCGAATATTAAACAATCTCGTGAGCCACAATCAAAATAAACTAAGAGATGATATGGCAAAAGATGCCATGAGATACAAGAATAACAAAAGGAAGCGATGATGTAAATGTAGGGTTAATTTTGTATAAGATTTATAATTTTGTATACGATTTATAATTTTGTATGTGAATGTAATTATGTATGAGATGAGAAAAGTTAGCAATAGGTTTTTGTACATGTTTCTTATACACAGTAGGAGTCATGTTGATACTTACGATATATGGAGATCGTTGTCTGTATTATTCCAAATGTCACTAACATAATTGTCATCATGTGCGGGACTGAATGGCCATTCCATATTTAGGTATGTAGAATAACTACAAAATTCAATAACTTTAAAGTAATAGGTAAATTTATAATGTAGGTGGTAAAAATAGACTTTTTTAATGATAAAATTAGTAAACAAAAATATTTGTTTCCAACATTTTGTCCAGTATGGTTCCCAAACATAAAGTTTCCAAAAAGGTATTGATACATTTATTGTAAGTATCGATCCTAAAAACATCGAAGCCAATCATTATAAAGTAATAGGTAAAATATATCGGTTTAATGAGAGAATAGGTAAACAGATGTGTGGATACATTTTCTAAAAGTATGGACCCCAAAAACATTAAAACCAATAATTATAATGTAATAGGTAAATTTACAATATAACCGGTATAAATATACCAATTTAATTAGAAAAGCGGTCAACATAATGTATCGACACATATGCGTTTTAATTATATTAGGATGTGGTAGTTGAAGGGTGGCTACAACATAATTTCTTAGGACATATTTAGGTATGTACAATTAATAAGTACCAAATTCAACATTTATTACTTTAAAATAATAGGTAAATTTACAATGTAAGAGGTAAAAATATACACGTTTAATGGCAAAATGCGTAAACATAAAGTTTCCATCCTTTTTGTCTAGTATGCTCCCCAAACTAGAAGTAAAAAGAAAGTATTGATACATTTATGAAAAGTATTGATTTTTAAAACTTCGAAACTGATTAACATAAAGTAATAGGTAAATTTACAATGTTAGCGGTAAAAAAGATACCAGTTTATGATAAAATACGTTAACATAAAGTATCGATACTTTTTGTATGTGTATCGATACTTTTTATCCAATACGCTTCCCAAACTTAAGTAAGTAAAAAGAAAGTATCGATAAAAGTATGAAAAATATCGATTCTTAAAACTTTGAAACTGATTACTTGAAGGTAATAGGTAAATTTACAATGTTAGCGGTAAAAATATATTGGTTTAATGACAAGATACGTAAACATAAAGTATCGATACTTTTTGTATTTGTATCGATACTTTTTGTCCAGTATGCATCCCAAATGAGATGCACACAATAAAGTATCGATACACATATGAAAAGTATTGATTCTTGAAAATTTGAAACCGATTAGTGTAAAGTAATAGGTAAATTTACAATGTAAGCGATAAAAATATACTGATTTAATGACAAGATACGTAAACATAAAGTATCGATACTTTTTGTTCAGTATGCATCCCAAACGAGATTCACACAATAAAGTATCGATACATATATGAAAAGTATCGATTCTTAAAACTTCGAAACCGATTAATTTAAGGTAATAGGAAAATTTACAATGTTGGTGGTAAATATATACCTGTTTAATGACAAAATACATAAACATAAAGTATCGATACTTTTTTTTCAATATGCTTTCCAAATTAGATGCACACAAAAAGTATTGATACACGTATGAGAAGTATCGATTCTTAAAACTTTGAAACCGATTAGTATAAAGTAATAGGTAAATTTAAAATGTAAGCAGTAGAAATATAATGGTTTAATGACAAGATACGTAAACACAAAGTATATATACTTTTTGTATTTGTATCGATACTTTTTTCCAGTATGTATCCCAAACGAGATGCACGCATAAAGTATTGATACATGTATGAAAAATATCGATTCTTGAAACTTCGAAACCGATTAGTATAAAGTAATAGGTAAATTTACAATGTAAGCGATAAAAATTTACCGGTTTAATAACAAAATACGTAAACACAAAGTATCGATACTTTTTGTATGTGTATTGATACTTTTTGTCCAGCATGCTTTCCAAACTAGATGCATGCAGAAAGTATCGATACACGAATGAGAAGATCAATTCTTAAAACTTTGAAACCGATTAGTATAAGGTAATAGGTAAATTTACAATGTAAGCGGTAAAAATATACCCATCTAATGACAAAATACGTAAACACAAAGTATCGATACTTTTTGTATGTGTATCGATACTTTTTGTCCAGTATGCTTTCCAAACTAGATGAACGTAGAAAGTATCGATATACTTATGAGAAGTATCGATTCTTAAAACTTCGAAACCGATTAGTATAAAGTAATAGGTAAATTTACAATGTAAGCGGTAAAAATATACCATTTTAATGACAAAATAATTAAACACAAAGTATCGATATTTTTTGTATGTGTATCGATACTTTTTTTCCAATATGAAAACACTGATACTTTCAACACAATTATCGATATTAGGATATTAATCGGTTAAGTTAACATGTTTATCCCGTTTCATTACAATTAACCTATAAACAAACCAGCCACGCGTGATTTTTTTTGTCTTCATTATTTAAAAGAAAAAAATCGATCCTCCCCTCCATATTGAAAACCCTAAACCCAAAAGGCATAAGAGAACTCTTCCACTCCGATGAATATCAACGTTCAGAAATATTGCACCATTCAAACTTCCTAAATTCTCCCTTGAAACTATTACGATAAGATTTGCAGGTAAATTTATTGATATTTTGCCATAAATTAGGGTTTGATCGATTTAAGGATTTGAATATTTTTTTCTTAATGTGATTGTGTTCCATGTAACAACATCCACACCTAAAAATGGCTCCAAAACATCATAGGCGCTGGTCTTCTCAACGAAAATCTTCTTCTCAACCAAGCTCATCTTCTCATATAAGGGATTCTGACAAAATTAGGTCGTTTGATACAAACAACTTTAGAACCGATGAGAATAAAGAAAAATGTCATCAGTGTTTCAAAGTAAGGAAGATTCGTTTCAAATGTGTTATTGACATGGATTTCATGTTCGATGAAAAATATAATTTTAGTTTTAAATCGATATTTACATCTTGGGTTGGCTTGCATTTCTTGGTGTAGAGCCAAAATATTTCCCAAACCTAGTTAGATTCTTCTACAATAATGCTTCATTCGACCATGAACCTAATAGGAATAACATCATCAAAATTTATATGCATGTCATGTGGAAGGATATATATATATATATATATATATATATATATATATATATATATATATATATATATATATATATATCTCCAGATTCTATTGTTGTGGGTATAGGTGATGAAACTAATATAGATCCTACAATAAAACATGTTGACAGAAATAGCCTCATTCACCTATATGTGAAGGCCAGAGTGTTTCACAAAATGCTCACTTGGTTTATTCAGCCTTCTAGGGGAAAATTTTATGTACTTCGAGATTGCGATTATTGGTGCTTAGCGAAGTATAGCTCGAAAACCGCTCCAAACATTGCTCAACTGATATTTTAGACAATTGTTAATATAGTCAGAAAGGGAGCATCTATCATAACTTCACTACCATATGGATGTGTCATCACCAATCTATTGAAGAAACATGAAGTTGATTTTTAGCTTAACTACCCTGTTCGATTAACCCACAAGATTGACATGTTATCCATGACTAGAGAAGGATAAGAATTTATTGAAAATGTCGGTTGGAGTAAAAAAAGATGACATTGGAGTAAAAACAAGAGAATGAGCAATTAGACCTCATTAGCCATGAAAACCACCAACCGATTGAAGATGCAACGATGGAAGACGCTACAGCTGGAGAGGATATTACAATGAAGACAATGATGGAATACATGGTGAATTTTTGGGACCATTTTGATTCTCGTGTGGGCCATATCAATGACCAACTAGGGGAAATGTGAGTTGACATTTCATCATTGCGCGATGAAATCTCCAGCTTGCGTAACGAATTCTGTCAATGACATCAAACGAGTTAGGTAATTCATTATTTATGTTCTAAACATTTACATGTTGTAAAATGTATTTGCTTTTCTTATAACAGCGGTGGAAAACCAAGTGTTGAATGAAGATGACGACATTACAGATGATGACAATGAAGATCCAAACAAGTATATCATGTATGCAATACCGTCGGCAAGAAAACTTGTAATTTTTTATGGCAATGAAGTCTTTGCCAACTTTTCAAGAAGTCCAAAAGGTTTTAATTTGTTCATTTGTATCACTTATTTTAACCTATAAGCGTACTACTTTAATGTCATTTTGTTCATGTTGTAGATGTTATACTGAGACCAGGAGTATATGAATTTATGCATTTTTGTGTAGATAATTTTGTTGTTGTCATTTGGTCTTCCAAGATGAGGTAAGCACTGTTAAGCAATTTCCCTTACTATAGAAAAATGGATAATCTACAATTAGACGTTAATCTTTGAAATTGTTAACAATCTCAGGCATAACATTGATCTTGTACTTCAGAAACTACCTTTATTGTGTGACCAGTTTATAATCTACAATTAGATGTTAATCTACTTTTATTTGTTTATGATTCCTAGATATTTATGTTCGATTGTATGTATAAACAGGATTAAGGAAAGTGCAAAAAAAAGATAGTGTTACCTACTGTAAAGATCTCCATGATGTTTGGAATGCGTTTCCTTAATTTAAGGCCCTAAATACACTGTTGGTTGATGATTCAACGGGAAAATAATTTATAATCCAGTAAGTTACATGTTTTTCATATCTTTTTTCTGTTAAACAGGTGTTCATACATTGGTTGATTAACAATATATGTATTTATATAGCAATATAGTTACATACTCAAGTCTTTGAAAATTTTGTGGAAGACGCCCAATGTTCCGGACTTTGTCAGAAATAACCCTTTTTCTTCAGATTAATTCCATTATGGGTAGACTATTTAAACATTGTTATGTATAACATTATTTTGTATGTATGTTTGGTTTACTTATATTGTGTGTAAATTTTCAGTCGATACACATAATACACATAATGTACTATTTTCAATTTAAAAGTACTCAAACATATAAGACAAAAACAGTGTATTTTAATATTCCACAGTAGAACATGTAAGTTACACAGTAAATATTTCATTCGGATGCGGCAGTGTAAAGAAAACAATCTAACTATCTCCTCTTGTCTACCATGTTACTGCTTTATTTCCATGTGACAACCCCATCAACTCAGCTTTGAACTGAATCAGTATTGTCTTTCCTGGCTTTTTGGCAGATAATGTATGTTACTTGAATAGTAGTAATCATTTATGCACTTTTCAATTTCAATTTCATACAGAATTTCATTTTCATTTTCAATTTCAATTTTAATTTGAGTTTCAATTTCAATTTTAATTTTAATTTGAGTTTGAATTTTAATTTTAATTTCGGCTCCACTATAAATAAGGGTTGGGTCTTTTGTTACCTTCAAAAAACAACATGCTCATTGCATCGGGAGGTAACATCAAATTCCATTTGTAAGGTAACAACAACCTTTTTCAATACTTATTAACTTAGACAATTTTCATGTTATCATTGATTAGGATTAATCCTAATTTCATTTTTTTTTCCAAAATGAAATGCAAGGGAAATCTTGACCATCATAATTTTGAGGAACAAGTTGAGAGATTAGATATATGAAGAATGCCTTTTGGATATTATCCATTTCAGCCAGCTCATTAAGATAGGATAACCCTAGACTTAAACCGTCAAAGAAAAACTTACCTGATATAGAAGCAGATGTAGATTTAAAATCTCAACGGTGATGCATTCGATTCTCAAACAGTTAAAGTGTCAGAAACGTTTCGGTCTTATGATCTGGGTGGTATACGGGAAATGCAACAAAGGACAACTAAAAATCCCGAGAATTGAGGGCTACAACTTGTAATAATAATAAAAAGAATTGAAAGATACATATGTATAAAGTATCGATACTTAGCTAAATTAACAATGTAAACGGTAAAAGTCTACTGGTGAAATGTTAATAGACGTAGATGACAAGTCTCGTAACTTGTCATTTACAACTATTTTCATTATGCCGAAACACTGTTATCTGTTTACATTGTTAATTTATCTATTACTTTAAATTAATAGGTTTGGAAATTCCAAGTATCGGTACTTCTGATTTACGTGTGTATCTTCCATTATTTAACATTATTATTAAAATATGTATAGTTCAATTCTCGAGATTTTTTTGTTGCATTTCTCGTGTAGCACCCAAATCATAAATCTGATATGCTTCTGATGCTTTAAATGTTTGAGAACCATATGTATCGCCTTCGAGATTTTAAATATGCAGTTGCTTCTACATCAACTATGTTTCTCTTAGACGGTTTTGGTTTATGGTTATCCTATCTTAACGAGCTGGATGAAATGGATACTTTTCGGAAGGCATTCTTCACATCTCCAGTCATCCAGCTTGTTACTCAAAATTATGATGGTCGAGATTTCTCTCGCGTTTCATGTTGGTTGATTGCTCTTAATATATCACGACATTTGATCTCCGAAGCGTTGTTGGTTTATTGGTAAGGATTTTATATTCATACGTACGTTTCTGTATCGATACACATACTACACATATCTATATTTTATATTTGAGGATTGTTGAAATATCAATACAAGCTATTAAAGTATTGTACACTCACTCCAAATTTCAGTATGCTTGTACAATAATCTACGTGCAAATGTATCGATACATATTATTAAAGTATCATTTTTTATAATCTCGACAACAAGTTTCGATACTTTGAATTTCTAAATCAGTTAAAATTTAACAAAACGATTAAAACTTGACAAAATCGATTAAATATAACAGATTGAAAATTGACAAAACCAATTTCAATAATTACGCCTATAAAGTATCGGTACCTAAGAAACATGTATCGATACATGACAATATAACAGGTTGAAATTTGACATAATCAGTTTCAATATGCCAATACCGGTAAAGAGATACCAATTTACACAACAACGAAACGTCTCAAAAGTATCGATACTTAAGTAAGGGTAATAGTATAGATTATATATAAATAACTTAACATGTTCAAAATTGACAAAACCAGTTTTCAAAATTGCGCGTATAAAGTATCGATACACGTATAAGAAGTATCGATTCTTAAAACTTCGAAACGGATTACTTTAAAGTAATAGGTAAATTTACAATGTAAGTGGTAAAAATATACTGGTTTAATGACAAAATATGTTAACATAAGTATCGATATTTTTTGTATATGTATCGATACTTTTTATCTAGTATGCTTCCCAAACTAGATGCACACAGAAAATATTGATACCTAATACACATGTATCGATACATGACAATATAACAGGTTGAAAATTGATAAAATCGGTTTCAATATGACAAAACAGGTAAAAAGATACCGGTTTACAAAAAAACGAAACATCTCGAAAGTATCAATACCTTCAACAAAAGTATTGATACTTCAGTAATGGTAATGGTATCGATTAAATATAAATAACATAACAGATTCAAAATGACAAAATCGATTTCCATAATTGCGCCTATAAAGTATCGATACACGTATGATAAGTATCGATTCTTAAAACTTCGAAACGGATTACTTTAAAGTAATAGGTAAATTTACAATTTAAGCGGTGAAAATATACCGATTTAATGACAAAATATGTTAACATAAAGTATCGATACTTGTTTTATATGTATCGATACTTTTTGTCCAGTATACTTCTCAAACTAGATGCACGCAAAAAGTATCAATACATAATACACATGTATCGATACGTAACAATATAACAAGTTGAAAATTGATAAAAACTGGTTTCAATATGACAAAACAAGTAAAAACATACGGGTTTACAAAAAAACGAAACGTGTCGAAAGTATCGAAACCTTCAACAAAATTATCGATACTTCAGTAACGGTGATTGTATCGATTAAATATAAATAACATAACATGTTCAAAATTGACAAAACCGATTTCCATAATTGCGCCTATAATGTATTGATACACGTATGAGAAATATCTATTCTTAAAACTTCGAAACGGATTACTTTAAAGTAATAGGTAAATTTACAGTCCATTATACAAAATACAATCGAAATTAAATTTTCACTCCTTATTTAACCCTTCACCCACTTCAAATGTACCCAATCCCATACAATTTCAATATCCAAATACTGGCCCATACGAACCCCAAGCCCGTCTAACCATCATCAAAACTTTTGTGAGATAGGGCAACTAAAAGGGGGGACTCCCATTCTCAACCGATCCAAGGAGAGCAATAAAACAATTCTCACATTCTCTCACTTTCACTGATCGAAAAATAAAATTGGAAGTGTTACGATTAAGGTTCAGATGAAAAAAGACAATTTTTCAACCGTCTATGGCGACCTCGGAGGCAATCAGCCGAAAGATCACCAGAGAGATGGAGTTTACTCTTCCTCCACCACGACCTCATCCTCCACTTCCGCCGCCTTCGCGTTCTCGCTCCACAATCCTTGCATCCTCATGCAGCAACAATAAGATATGGTCAACCGCCATAACCTCTGTCTCACTCGTATCCGTGAAGCTGCAAGGGAAGCGGAGGAACTCCGTCATGAGAATTTAGTGGGAAGAGGAACTCGACAACAACCACGGCCCGATGGCTATGGAAAGAGGAGGAATGATGGGGGAAGATGATGAAGATGGGGACCCTCTTGTGATAATGGCTGATAGAGATGCTAACCAAGGGATGGAGGAACAGGATTGGGGTGAAGGAGGAGGGCAGGTGGCGGATGGTGAAGGGAAAGAAGGGGGTGAAGTAGGGAAGTTAGGCTCTGCTGGCAGCGGAGGAGGGAGCGTGGTTGTGCCGAAAATTGGGTACAGCAGTCATGGGTTTCATCCGTTGCATTCTCAGTTTAAGGTCTGTGTGTTATCATGTTGATGTTGCTGTTGTTGAATTAAACAATATGGAAATAGACAAAAGTTGCAGTTTTTGTTTGTCATATGCTCCGACCTTATGATGAATGATTAGGAATTCACTTTAGTTATTGGTTTGCAAACTTTTTACAGAACGAATGATAAATACGGACAAGTGGCAATATTTGAGTGGAAATTATATTTTGATGTTTTTTTGCTTAGCTATTATGTTTGAATGTTGAAGATCATAAGTTGCAGTCAGAAAACATTGTGTTTATACCCTTGAACTATACCTTCAGTCTTTTGGTGAGCCTATGATGGAACTTGTGTTAGGCCTATCGATATTAAACTGAAGATTGCTTTACTCGAAATCTCACTTATTGATCCAAATTTCCTCGAACTGTTGACTATGCAACACTAACTTGTAAGAAAGGATGATTCAATTTAGCAATCCACATGAACTGGAAACTTAAAAAAGGTTTTCAACTTAGTATTTATTTTTGAATGTTCTGGGCACATTAATTAATGGTTTCAATGGTACAACCTTTGCATACGTTGTACAAAACTACAACTATAGTTCATGCATTTGTTGGCATAATATGTGAATATATATCTGTCATTCTGTTGATATTCCGTGCGTCTCCTACACCAATAATTCTCGGTAGTAGCTGTAAAATGAACAATTGTGTTAAGAACTATTTGTTACTTTTTTTCAAGTAATTTTTGCTCAAAATCAAATCTAGATGTTTCTGTAATGAAAAGGTGTAAACAACCTATTGGTAAAAGAGATGTAACTATAGAAACATTATAGTTAAAGGCGCAATGTTTCTAGTTTGCTTAAAAATGTATTTGTTTCTTCGATTTAGACCAGATAATGTAAAATGTATGTTCTTCGCTTAAGAGTTTAGGGATTTTATTGTTCTTTTTCCTGTAGGATTACGGTGAACAACATGAGGCAGTTGAAGTTGTTCAGCAGCACAAGGATTAAGTGATCATAGGACAGTTTCTTTGGTAAAATCATAGTTACTTTTCTGGATCATCTATGATTTTTGGTACTAAACAACGGATTAATATGCCTGAGAATTTTCTATTTTCGAAGTCGTTGCAATGTTGAACTGCTTGGTGTTTCATATGCATGCAACTATGATGCTACTGCCTTTATTTATTTATCTTTCTCGATATAGTAAAACGTTCGTTTGAGTTTGCCATTATAAAAAATTTGGGTTTGAAATTCAATCTCGTTTTTAAAACTTGAGTTTGATTTATTTGATTTCAAGTAAGGTTGATAAATATTTATTGGATTTGTGAATTATTTTAGTAAACATGATTACGAAATAGTTTTTGTGTTTGATGAAAAATTAGGCTAACCTCTTGCACACTTAAATACAAAGATACTCCTCTGTAGATACTCGAACTCGGATCACTTAAGAAGAACTGCATATCCTTTACCTGTTTTCATTGGTTAGATCAAAATGATGTCTTTTAAAATGTTATGGATATAGCATAGGCCCAGGCTAATACACAAGGCAGTTTAACTGTTCGAGTTTTTTGGTGTGAATTTACACTATAGAAAGATTTAGGGAAAACTATTTTTTTTTTGTTACTCACCTATTATTTAGTTTCTATTTTGGGCACTAAATTATTATTTTCAAGGGTAAATTATGTGGTTAGTACCTAAATTAAATATTTTCTATTGTAACCAAATAAATTTGTAACTAAATAGAGGTTCTTTTTGTCGCAGTAACATAGTAAATTTAGTCAAAATAAAAATTTATGCCAAGTTTATTTTGTCACAATATTTTGTCAAAATAAAAATTCTGACAATTTCATTTAATTCAAAAAATAATTTATAACAAATATTAATCTCTCATCATAAAAAATTGTGACAAGTAATATTCTTTCACGATAACAAATTGGAACAAAATGATTTAGTCACAATAACACGTTAAATTTAGTCAAAGTAAAAAGTTATGTTAAATTTATTTCGTCATAATATTTTGTCAAAATAAAAAATTATGACAAATTTATTTAATCAAAATAACAATTTATAATAAATATTATTTTTTGATTATAAAAATTGTGACAAATAATATTCTTTCGCAATAACAAATTGTAACAAAGTTATTTAGTCATGGTAAAAAGTTATAAAAAATATTTAGTGACGAAATAAAAGTAGTGAGAAAATAATTTTTGTTGTAATATGTCTTTTTGTCACGAAATCCTTTTTTTGTTTATTATTATAATTTAACTTAATTGTGACGAAATTTAATTTTGGTGATAAAATAATTATTTTATTTTAATAAATGTTTTGTCTCTGTAAGTTACATTTAGTGACGAAATAGCAACTGCGAAAAAAAAAATTTTGTTGCCTTATGTATTTTTGTCACAAAAACCCTTTATATTTGATGTTTAAATATAAGTTAGTTATGACAAAATGTACTTCTCGTGACGAAATAGTTAATTGATTGTGACAAATTTTTTTTGTGATAAGTTAATTATAGTAACGGAATTTCATTGTTACAATAAATACTATAGAATGGTAACGAACACAATTTTGTCACAATATACTTTACATGACAATGTTGTTCTAACAAACATGGAAAAAAATAAAATTGGTCAGAATAAATATATCGTGACAAATTTAGTACTTTTAATGATAAATAATTTTGTTGAAACAATCAAAATTTCTTGTAGTGCTCGAATTTATTGTGGTATGGATATTCGAGAGAGGTTAACAAAACAAAAAAATGTGGGCATTAAACATCGACCACAATAGGAAAAAATATCCAACTCTTTTATCATCATTTAATCGTTAACCCTTACTTATGTAATTGCATTTTCTATTTCAATGTATGTTTTTGTTTCTAATATTTCAATGTATGTTTTTGTTTCTAATATTACAATGTAATTGCATTTTCTACAATTTTCCAATGTATATGTATTTTCTACATGAATTTCCCACTTACCTCTTACTTCAAGTGACTAACATTTTCATTTTAATCGAACTTCACCCTACACAACCCTTGATAACTCTCACCTTAAAAAACCCTAAACCATTTTAACCTACAAAATCCTTCACCACTTTCATGAACCCTATACCACTTTAACCTAAAATCACTCCAACCTAAATAAAAAATTAAAAAATACCATCGACCATTCTTAGATCATAACTAAAACCCTCTACCTAATAAATTATCAAATTCTAATTGATAACTCTGCAAAAAGACTACTTTTAAGGCCTTTTTGACTTAAGTTATTGTTTGTTTAAGGGTACATATAAGTCATTTTAGATGTATGTAGCTGTATGTAATTGCATTTGTGGTGGTTGTGTTATTTTATTTTATTAAGGTGCTATATGAGGAGGAAGGTGTGGTTTTTAGTGATGTGCAGGAAACAACAAGCAAAATAGGCGAGCTGAGAAGTAATGTCGCGGCATCACACGCTGAAGCATATTGAAATGCCTCGGCATTTCTGGCGCAGAAAACAACAAAAATATACAGCTGTACGTGGACAGCTGGCTCTGCACGTGAAAATGGTGTAACAACCTGCTAGGGGACACTGACACCTGGAGGATAAGGTTCATGCAAACATGTGATTCTAGGGTATGAGGGGTATTTTGCACCCAACAATATCCCAACAACATCATCATTACCCCTAGATATTTTTATTATATATTACACCTCACAAGAGAGAGAGTGTGGGGAAGAAATGAGACGCATATTGTAGCAGAAAAATCATATTTTTTTCCCTTTTCCTTTCTTCTTCCTTGGGTTTTCCTCCATTGATAAAGCTTCAAGGAGTGGCGAGCTAGGCGCCGAGAGGAGCTAGCGAGCTAAGGCGGTTCGTGGTGGCTGAGGAGACCTCCGGTGGCGCGCGTCGAAGGCTCTTTCTCACTTCTCTTTGCTGTTATTTTATTTATTTTATTTGTGGGTTGTTGGAACGAATATTTTGTGGATTTTGCTATGGATATTTCGAACCCCACCATGAACTAACTTATTTGGTGGTGTTGGTTTAATGGATGTTTTAACTTTATTTTAATGGTATATTTAAGTTTATCTTGGTTCTTTATTTGCTTTGTTTATGAATGCTTCACCATCTAGGCTTGTAAGAGGCATGGAAATGTCCATTTCTTAGATGAAGGTTAGGTGTTCGGAAGAATCCTAAGCTAAAAATACTTGTAAGTATTCGGAAGAAACGCAAGGCAAGATCCTCATAAGCAATGGGTTATAGTATTTTCAAGGGGCTTTGAACCGGCCTAGGAATATTATAACCTAATCCCTTAGATCTCGGAAGAGACTAGGATAGGATTTCAACGACTAAAAAGGGTGTCTTTATCAATAGGGTAGGCTGTCCAACATCGTTGAGTGAGAGCAGATGCCTTGGCATGCTATTCTGTTAGGTTCATGTGAGAACATTTTAGGAAAGCCATGTCGAGTAAGTAAAGACCAGATAGCTTAAATCTGCCTGAGAGATAAGTTTAGCATTCTTAGATCAATCCCTACCATTCATTCCATTGAAAGCTTGTCACGTGAGGATTATCTTCTTTACATTTTATTTATCTTTTATTTACTGTTTTTACCATATTTCATTGTCTTGACATTTCATCATTTTCAACACTAAACATCTATTCTTGCCACTGCATTTCCATTTGCTACACCATCACACCATCAATCCACATTCACCAGCATACACATATCCATTGTCGTGACATTTGTATATATCAAGACTAACTATACTTAGATATAATTGTGCATAAACTTTACTCAATATCCTTCCAATCCCTGTGGAGATGATACTCACTCATCACTTTATTACTTGAGCGATTGTGTATACTTGCACATTATTTGCGTATATTTTATAGTACTCACAACACGCGAACAAGTTTTTGGCGCCGTTGCCGGGGATTGGCAGTTGATGATGTTGAGTTTTTATTTTCTTTGTACATAGTTACTTGTTTTTGTGTTTACCTTTTTCAGGTGTTACATTGTCGCATGACAAGTAAAAGACCCAAAGAACCATTATTTCATGTAGAACCTGAGGCTCACGTTGTTGAAAATCAAGTGAAGGATCTTGCAGTTCTAAATGCCACGATAATTCCAAATGCTAGGAATGCTGCTCGACCACAAACTATTAGAGATTACTTAGCTCCCACCTTAGATGACCTACAACCTGCTATTATATCTCCCAAGATTCAGGCAACCTAATTCGAGCTCAAACCAGTTATGTTCGACATGTTGGACTTGATTGGAAAGTTTGGTGGTGCTCCTCATGAGGATGCAAGGTAACATGTTCGAGAATTTTTGGAGGTCTGTGACTCCTTTCGACAAGAAGGTGTGCATGAAGATGTGCTGAAATTGAAGTTATTTCTATATTTTTGAAAGATGATGCCAGGGCATGGTTCAATAGATTACCTTCCGGCTCTATAAGGTCTTGGACTGAATTGTGCAAAAAATTTTTGCTATGGCATAATCCACCGAATATGAACAACCATCTTAGGAATGCCATAGCATCTTTTCACCAAGCTGATGACGAGTCAATGTATGAGTGTTGGGATCGCTACAAAGAATTGCTTCGCAAATGTACCAACCATGGATTCCACGACTGGACTCAAGTCATGATGTTCTACAATGGAGCCAATGCACCCACGAGGATGATGCTAGATGCCTAGACAAATGGCACTTTGCTTGACAAATCACCTGAAGAGGCTTTTGGAATTCTTGATCGAATTGCTAACCATGATTACCAATTTCCCTCTTCAAGGTTTGAAACTATAAGGAAGGCATCTGGGACATTCAAGTTGGAAGCTGAAGATTCAGTGTCAGCCCAACTCTCTACCATCACTAATATGTTGAAGAATTTGCAAAATTCTAAGGAGGTGAAAGAAGTGAAGGTTGATAGCTTGGCATGTCTGTTATGCCAAGGCAATCACCATGAATGTGAATGCCCGAGCAATCAAAAGTCCGTCAACTATGTGGGAAGCTTCAATAGATGGAGTCAGCATCCCAATTTCTCATGGGAAAATCAAGGAGCTTGTAATGTCACTCATCTCGCTCAGCAGTAGTATATAGATGAGCCCCCAGCCTTTCAAACGAATATGCCATGGCATAATCAAGTGACAACATCTTCACTTAATACAAGTTCTCTAGAGGCCACTATGCAAGACTTTATGGAAACTACAAAGGCTCTATTACAAGATCACGATGCATCTATTAAGAGTCAAAAAGAATTATTACAAAGTCAAGGGGCATGGTTGCAAAGTCATAATTTGTCTTTGAGAGCTTTGGAAATGCAAGTGGATCAAATTGCCACGGTATTACAAGAATACCAACTAGACATAGTGATACTGAAGTCATTAAGGCTAAAAGTAGTGAGCAATTTAGTACATTCACCTCAGAAAGTGGCACCCAGATCTACAAAGATGCTAAGTTTGGGGGGGAAACACTCGAAGAACCTAGCTATGAGATTGTGCATGAAGAGTCTCAATTGCAAGAGGACTTACATTCGCTGGAGAACAAAGTTGTAGGTTCAATGAGTAAACCCAATGATGGCAGGCAAAATAATGCCACGGCAAAGGGAAAACCCCCACTAGCAGGAGTTGATGACCAAAGGGAATCTGTAGAATCATGCCACGGCAATTTTGCATGCACTGGTGATTACTTGAAGCTTGATGAAGAAGACAAAGATGAGCATAAGGATATTTCAAATGAGACGGGTCAGTCTAGCTTACTTATAGCTAGACCAGGTACGAAATCTGAACCTGAGGATTTCATTGAATTTACTCAACCCTAATTAGTTGCCCATTTTTCTAGGCTAGAAATTGTGAAAGAACTAAGGAATAAAATGGAGAAACAATTCCCTGATGAGAAATTATTATTTTCCACGGCATTGTCGTGGTACGCTGACATTGTCAATTTTCTTGTTAGTGGTGTTTTACTTCCTTACTTGAATAGTCAGGGCAAGAACAGATTGATGCAGGATGATGACCCCTACTTCTTGAACGAATTTGCCCAAGCAATTAAAAAATGCCACTGCAATGGGGAGAGAAAAGAGAGGACTACTGCAAAGGTCCTACAAATCAGGTTCTATCGACTTACACTGAAGGTGGCGCTGTTATATATGTGGAGCATTTTGGTCTATACTGGTGCTCTAATCGAACGCGACAAAAATGCCATGACAATTCATGATATTTTGGAGTTTGCATCCCTTGAACCCTTTTTAATTTATGTTTTAGAAGTTTTATTTTGTCGTGAGTGTTGTTTGGTTTATTTTATTTTTATTTTTTTAGTTTTAATTTTAATATTATTTTTTTTAGGACAAAGGGTGTTTTGAAGGATGAATATGATGAAATCTCACGAGGGAACTTCATAGGCTGCTGCAAACCAATATGCCAAGGAGATGCTCCCACATTGGGCTTCTAATCTTCTAGTCATTCTGGACGAGATCTTGCCATCATTTGAGGATGCCACGACATTTGTAAATGTCACTCAGCAAGACAATACACCCAAGCCAGAGGATGCTAACCCAGTCAGCATGGACTAGATGACGTCTGAAGTTATCTGTTTGGCGTATGGAGACCTCAACATCTAAGAACACTGAAGGCCCTAGCACACCAGCTACTGAACCCAGTTCTGATCCTGACAAAAGCCCCACATCAATGAGGAAGTGCACCAGACACAATACTACTAGCACTGCCAGTGTGACTCCACCACCATCTTAGGAAGACAAGGTACCTTGCATTGCATTGCATCGCATCGCATCGCATGTAGTCTAGTTTTAACTTAGTTTTTATTCAACATTGAGGACAATGCTTCTCTCAAGTTTGGGGGAGGTAGTGTTCTTTGTAGAACATGTGCATGATAATATTAACATAATGTTATGCCATGGAATTAGTAAATGGTAGGACAGTTAGATGAAATGTTTTGATGATACCTGATGAAGATGAACTTTTTAGGCTAGAAATTGAATGTAAATGACTATTGAGAATGATAGAACTGACTCTAGGGCTTGATGCTTTGTGAATTAGTCTTACACGATTTGTATGTTTTCTATACTTAAAGAACTTATGAAGTTTTTATGAAAGAACTCTGGTTAGCCTTCGGCATAGCTGTAGATGGACACTCCTCTTTGTCGTGGCATTGCCTGGAACTCTCTTTAATAAATGGCAGGCACGCGCATACGAGTGAATGAAAGTAGTCACGGGATGACTCTGTCTGACTAGCTTGGGGGTGGAAGGTATGCTCCCTTTCACCTAGAGTGTGGGATGGTAGGTGTGATGAGCTGACTCCCTTCGTAGCAGTGTAAAAAAAAAGTGAAAAAAATAAGAAAACAAATGTGTAGTAAGTGAAAAGGGAGTATAAATGTGCTTAATGAATGAGTTAATGCCATGGCAAAACTAGGGAACTCAATTAGAAATTACCTAAATTCGTTAAGTATAGATTAAATACAATAAATCACACACACAACACCATAAAGAATCTTGACCTTGGGAAAAGTACTTGAATTCTTGATATGTCTAGCATGTAGAAGCCGATTTTTCTGAGGGTTGAAATTCAATTTTTGTCTTGTTGTCCTACTGTTGAAATTTCCATGACATTTTGATTGTGTTAATTGTTATCCATTGCTTGAGGACAAGCAATAGCTCAAGTTTGGGGGTGTGATAACTCTACAAAAAGACTACTTTTAAGGCCTTTTTGACTTAAGTTATTGTTTGTTTAAGGGTACATATAAGTCATTTTAGATGTATGTAGCTGCATGTAATTGCATTTGTGGTGGTTGTGTTATTTTATTTTATTAAGGTGCTATATGAGGAGGAAGGTGTGGTTTAGTGATGTGCAGGAAACAACAAGCAAAATAGGCGAGCTGGGAAGTAATGTCGCGGTATCACACGCTGAAGCAGATTGAAATGCCTCGGCATTTCTGGCACAGAAAACGACAAAAATATACAGCTATACGTGGACAGCTGGCTCTGCACGTGAAATGATGGTTGTAACAACCTGCTAGGGGACCACTGACACCTGGAGGATAAGGTTCATGCACAACATGTGATTCTAGGGGTATGAGGGGTATTTTGCACCCAATAATATCCCAACAACATCATTATTACCCCTAGATATTTTTATTATATATTACACCTCACAAGAGAGAGAGTGTGGGGAAGAAAGGAGACGCATATTGTAGCAGAAAAATCATATTTTTTATTTTCCCTTTTCCTTTCTTCTTCCTTGGGTTTTCCTCCATTGATAAAGCTTCAAGGAGTGGCGAGCTAGGCGCCGAGAGGAGCTAGCGAGCTAAGGCGGTTCGTGGTGGCCGAGGAGACCTCCGGTGGCGCGCGTCGAAGGCTCTTTCTAACTTCCCTTTGCTGTTATTTTATTTATTTTATTTGTGGGTTGTTGGAACGAATATTTTGTGGATTTTGCTATGGATATTTCGAACCCCACCATGAACTAACTTATTTGGTGATGTTGGTTTAATGGATGTTTTAACTTTATTTTAATGGTATATTTAAGTTTATCTTGGTTCTTTATTTGCTTTGTTTATGAATGCTTCACCATCTAGGCTTGTAAGAGGCATGGAAATGTCCATTTCTTAGATGAAGGTTAGGTGTTCGGAAGAATCCTAAGCTAAAAATACTTGTAAGTATTCGGAAGAAACGCAAGGCAAGATCCTCATAAGCAATGGGTTATAGTATTTTCAAGAGGCTTTGAACCGGCCTAGGAATATTATAACCTAATCCCTTAGATCTCGGAAGAGACTAGGATAGGATTTCAATGACTAAAAAGGGTGTCTTTATCAATAGGGTAGGCTGTCCAACATCGTTGAGTGAGAGCAGATGCCTTGGCATGCTATTCTGTTAGGTTCATGTGAGAACATTTTAGGAAAGCCCTGTCGAGTAAGTAAATACCAGATAGCTTAAATCTGCCTGAGAGATAAGTTTAGCATTCTTAGATCAATCCCTACCATTCATTCCATTGAAAGCTTGTCACGTGAGGATTATCTTCTTCTTTTCATTTTATTTATCTTTTATTTACTGTTTTTACCATTTTTCATTGTCTTGACATTTCATCATTTTCAACACTAAACATCTATTCTTGCCACTGCATTTCCATTTGCTACACCATCACACCATTAATCCACATTCACCAGCATACACATATCCATTGTCGTGACATTTGTATATATCAAGACTAACTATACTTAGATAGAATAGTACATAAACTTTACTCAATATCCTTCCAATCCCTGTGGAGACGATACTCACTCATCACTTTATTACTTGAGCGATTGTGTATACTTGCACATTATTTGCGTATATTTTATAGTACTCACAACACGTGAACACTAATAACCCTAAACTACTATCACATTTAACCCTAAACCCTAAATCGAAACCCTAATTTGAAAGGCCCCCTAAAACGTTCTTTCTACCGTGGTGCCACACCAGCTGGAAGGAGCTTCCCCTGAAACGCGTCTTATCTCTATATCAGCAAATCCCGTTAAAGCGCGTTCCTGAAAACATGTCTTATCTCCACATCAGCCGAATGAGTGTTACTTTGGGAAATATTGAAAAAATAATGTTACATCGAGAATATTAAAAAATAGGGTGAAATTTAGGTAGAAAAGCCCTGATCAAAGGAGGGATTGATTAAATAGCTGAGACGACGTTAGACTTCATCTAAGTTATCCAAAGTCCGAAACACCCAGATCCCAGAAAAATCTAAACCGTGCAAGCTTTAGTTCACTGCCCCAAGGCTGAAACTGCTCAGTCGGATAACTCTCTTTTTCGTGAGTAAAGGAATCTTCTTTTTTTTTCTCTTATTGAACTGAAAGTGAAAAAGAGCAAAGAGTATAAAGTAGAGAGATCTCTCTTGGTTTGATGAATATTGGCGTGTGAGCTGTCACGAGAGGCACCAAAAGTGGATCATTTTCTTTTATTTTTCAATACGATGATATTTAACTTTAAAATATAATATCTCTACCTAAAAAAAATTAGGTTTAGATTTGGTCCGTAATCTCACTGTGACATTGTCTCAGCAATTGCCCGGACTTCTCTAATGGGGACTAGGGGTGTAAAAAATTGACCCGACCTGTAAAATTGACTGAAATTGATTCGATTTAAAATTATTTTTGATCTGCACTGTGGCGATCCGAAACCTACTTGAGTATGAGCTGGTGTTGACCTGAACCCGAATTGAATCGAAAATATGATACTCGAACCCGAACTGCATCCGACTGAAATAAACCCGAACCCGAGATTGACCTGGTAAATAACTGGTATTACTCGGTCTGTTTTCAACCTGACCTGTTATGAACCTAACTTGTTTTTAACCTGACCTGTAAATGATCCGACTTGTTAAGGACCTAATATGATATTTACTTGATTTATATATTACCATAGACAAAATTATGAGATTTTAATAAAATTATGAGTGTTTTATCTTATGATGTAATTAAAATATTAATATGATTACTTTTTAAATGTTATATTAAAATATTTATTATGCTAATTATATTAATAAATAGATCTATTATATAAAATTATTTAATAAAATTAATAAAATACTCGGATGACACACATTTGACCCTGCATGATAATTGTTATTATGTCAACAACAACAACAAAATCATATTCCTATATGCAATGGGGTAAGGGAGAGGTAGGGTAGTAGGTTGCCCCCAACGTAAAGTTGAGAGCAACTTTCATAGAAGACCTCCGACATTCAGAAAATGAAAAATAAAGATAATGATTATTATGTCGATGGTTATAAATACTCGGATGCATCATACATGCATACATGCATGCATGTGTGTTGACTAAAATAAAATAAAAAACTAGAAAAAGGAAAGGGCATGGAGTCTGCTAGAGGCTAAGTTGGGCACGTAAGAAAAGATGAGTGGACAAAAGATAGGTAGCTTTATTTTCGCGCCAAATGAGATGATATAGAGCCCACCGTCTATCCATTACCGGATTTAATGTTTGTTTGAGTAATATGGAAATAAATGTCTTACGTGTTTGTTTGAGCATGAAGAAGATTCATGCACATCGCCATGAGTCGCCTACTCCTACCCTATCCACCTGCACTTCCATGCCTTTTTGGTTCTCTCAAAGCACAGGCAGGCAGACATAATAATAATTTATTTAAATTCTAATTATTTTCATTTTTCCTTGAAAAACTAAACTGTTTAGTTAATTAATTATTATACCAGAAGAAGAAGAAATGTTTTGAGGGCGAGGAGGGTTAGATTTCCCATAAATATATATGTTATTTTTATTGATTATTGTGTTATTGGTAGCACATGCATGCATAACACGTATATATATGGCAGGTATTATCCAAGGAAGGTCATGGTTTTGACTTTGAGAGATGATTAAGGGAAAGGCTTAAGTCTCATCAAAACCGTCCAATGCTTTATTATTTTAATTGTTTATAAACTATAGGTTACATATATTGTTTATATAACATATAAATAGATTATATATATATATATATATATATAATATAACTATATACTATACATAGTTTATACATACATGTACTATAAGTTACATATATAGTTTATATGTATACATATACTATAGGTTATATATATTAACTATTGTTTATAGACTATAGGTTAATGTTACATATATAATTTATATAAATTATTGTTTATATAAATTATATATGAATTACCAACTGTGTCTATATGTACATAGTTTAAGGTTTAAGGTTTAGGGATTATGATTTAAAGTTTAGAGTTTAGGGTTTAAGGTTTCTATAAACTATATATTTTATTACTTTATATAGTTTATGCATAGTGTTTCTATAAACTATATAAGTAATTTATTTTATATAGTTTATATTTATAGGTTATATATATATATATATATATATATATATATATATTATACATAGTTTATACATACATGTACTATAAGTTACATATATAGTTCAAGGATTAGGGTTAAGAGTTAATGTTTAGGGTTCATAGTTTAAGGTTTAAGATTTCTATAAACTATATACTTTCTTACTTTATATAGTTTATGCATAGTATTTCTATAAACTATATATATATATATATATATTATCTATGGATTACTTATATTAGTTATACATACATATATATACTATGTTAATATAAATTATAATTTATAAACTATATATTTTATATAGTTTATATATGTATAGTTTATATACATACACACATACATATATATATATATATATATATAAATTAAAAGTAATTAAAATGTATACATGATTAAATTACATCAAATTGAAAATTCAAGAAGATATTTACAATTAAACCATGACTAAAATGAAAGAAATCAAAAATAAAATACAAGTGGAAAAATGATGATTGTTGGAGGAGCATGAGCCTAATTAACCCAAAATATCTTGTTGGACACTATCATTGGCCCCAACTTCCCAAATTTTTATATTCCCTCTAAGTTTCCAATTTCCCTCTAAATTCTCAATTTCTCTATATTCTCAAAATTTCCCAATTTCCCTCTAAATTCTCAAATAAAATAAAAAAAATTCACTCAAAAAAATCTTTCTTTTAAAAAGTGTTCTCCCACTATATATATATATTAATATAAATTATAGTTTATAAACTATATACTTTTTATAATTTATACATATATAATTTACATATATAGTTTATATATATAGTTCATATACACATAATTTATATATATAGCTTATAGTAATTATATAGTTTATATATAAATTTATATTATATATATATATAATATTTTTTTTCAATTTTTTAAATGAATGCAATTTACTCTATTTTTCATTATTTCTTCATATTTTGCATTTATTTCAATTTCATCCTTTTTTGTTTTTTTTAATTTATTTCAATTTTAAGTCTTTCACTTTTATATGTATTCAATTTAGTTCTTAAATTTATATTTGTATCTTCATTTGGCCAATTGTTAGTTGTTATTTATATTTTTGTAACTGACCCATAACTTTTTAAATGAGTATAATTTAGTCTTTTTTATATTAATTTAAACCTCACATTTTAAATTTATTTCGATTTGGTCCCTTACCTATGTGTGTTGTTTAATTTATATTTTAAAATTTTATTTGTAATTTTACATTTCTTCAATTTTGTCCTTAAATTTATATTTTTTACAAAATTGATCCATGATTTTTTTGTAATTTACTCGAAATCATATACAATTACAACTTACAATTCAACAATCACGAAAAATGACAAAATAATTAATCCAAAAATAAAAACGACCCGACCTGAACTCAATCCATATCCGGTAAACATCCGACCTGAATTTTATCTGTCAATGATGTGACCCAATCTGAACGAGATCCGACTGAAGTCTACCAGAACCTGAATTAACCTGGTCTTTATCTGCTTCGGACCTGAACTGACATCGATCCGAACTGAAAATGACTTGACTTGAACCCGATCTGGATCTGATGTCAAATCAACCTGAGTTGACCTGTACCCGATTTTATCTGATCTGTCAAGATCCGACTGAAACTTGTCTGATTACTTGATTTTACAACCCTAATGTGGACTTTTAGACGAGGTATTTGAAAAGTGTGGGTATTCAATTTTTTCTAGTAGTAAAACAAATAGTTTTTGTTTTTATTCGTGAAGATTAGATGTTGATATTATTAATAAAAACATAAACAATAAAGTTGTCAATACGAATCAACACCTCCGAACACACATCTGAATAACAACACTAGTTTAGTTTGTTTTAATATTTGCAAGTATTATATTACTTGGCAATCCAAACTGTAGCATTGTTAGCTGCTCTCAGAATTTCACTTGGTCAACAGTCTGTCTAGCTTGCAGAAAGCATAAACAAATCTCCATTGTTTTAGATTTTCTGGCTTCTTCAACCACAAATTTCGAATCAAAGTTAAAAAATTAGTTCTTTTCAAATTCATTGTTAACATCACACAAAATTACTAAGTTGATTCTGGAGAATCTGTCGTAATCTTTCTGCCTTCCATTGCAAGTGCATTAGCATGAGCTTATATCTATTTGTACCACCGACTTATTTTCTGATCTCCATTTCAAGCCCAATAAGTTTGCGCATCGACCTTGGCCCATTAAAGAGGAAGTATTGAGACTCTCCTATAAATTCAGAACTTGAGAGGGCCTATCTCTAAATCTATCACTCAACTCCCTTATCTATCCCATTTGGAACACAGTAAAGCCATAGAAGTAATGGCGCTAAATCTGTCCAACACATTTCTCCAAATCACGCCTTCACTTCCCCCTTCATTCGCCACCAGAAAGGTAAAAACACCAAAACCCCAAACCTCATTTAATCCCATCTTTAATCTTCAATCATTTAACTTAACCAGTTCCTTTTTTCCTTTGTTTTTTTATAGACGGTGACTCCAACGGGAGGGGGCTACAGGCCACAAATTACTTGCCGGAAAAAAGACATCCACCCCGAATTCTACGAGGATGCTAAAGTTTATTGCAACGGAGAATTGGTGTTGACAACAGGTGGGACGCAAAAGGAGTACGTGGTGGATGTTTGGTCGGGGAACCATCCTTTCTACCTCGGAAACAGGTCGGCTGTTCTTGTGGACGCGGACCAGGTCGAGAAGTTCCGTAAGAAGTTTGAAGGGTTGTCTGAGATTATGGAAATTCCTGTGCTTAAGGGTGAGATTGTTTTGCCCACTAGGAAGAAGTCAGCTGGGAAAGGCAAGAAGAAGTAGATCCATTGCTAGTATTTTTTTTCTTATTCAAGGTTGTCAATGGTACGGCATTGAAATGCTTGGTTTGTGTTTGATATTATGCTTAATTGATAAAAATTGGTATTTAATCTTGTGGCAGATAGGATTTTTCTCATGGTAACTTGTTAACAAAGATGTAGAAAAGGACTAACTAAATGTCATAGAACTGAATAGTATGAAGCCACCATAGCCATGTCTATTAAATCTCTCATCACAAGTAGGATTGCTGAATCTCCTGCCGCACTTCGTTCCTCACTTTAAATCTTGCTGGTTTCACCTTTGCCAAAAGGTTGAGTTTTTAGGGTTCCAAATGAGATGACCCAGGTATTTTAGGATGACTTGTAGATTTTGCACCTGTACAAAAGAAAAGAACAAGGGAAAACTGTGAGACATGGACACCATTCTTATTACTTGTATAGAAGGATGAAAAGTATATTTACTTGAGGCGTCCTTGTATTATATATAAGTTTGGATTGGATAACAATGGTGCAGTGTTTGTAATTTGGATTCTGGAATTTTGATTTTAATTTTAAATTTAAAGATGGTGTGATAATATAAGGGGGGAAAAATCTAGAACCCAAGAATGGATGTGCTTTGCAAATTTGGGGTCATTACCCTCTTTTGGAAACCGTTTGAAATCCCTGCTTTGGCATTGCCCCAAGCCAATTGTATGAGAAAGGCTAGGCTTGAATTGAGCGCGTTTACACTACACAAATACACAACTTCCTCGAGAGCCTCCTTTAACTAAAATAAACCCAAAGCCTTTTTCTCAATTTAACATGGCAAAATTGGCCCAATAGGCCGGGGTTAAAAAATTGGTCCATTAGATTATTTTTAAAATTATTTTGTGATCTACGATATTTGCTGTAATGATTTGAAATTTATCAAGCTGACGTGACGAGTTTTAACAAAATATATTTTTTATTATTACTTGTTATGCCGATGTGATAAATTCTATAAAAAAAAGTATATTTATGAAATTTATCACATCAACATGACGAGATTAAATAAAAAAATATTATTTAAACAAACTCGTCATCAGGACATAAAAAATTTTCTCTGCATTATAACATTTATTATAAATCCCAATTTAATTTTGAAAAAAACCTAATAAATTAATTTTTTTCCCACATATCCTATTGGGCCAATTTTACCATTTTACATTGATTTATAAGCCTAATGCTTCGAAAGAAAAGCCAGGCTTTTAATAGAAGACTTAACTAACAATTGATACTTCAATTACATTATTATTTTTATCTTCGTATTTAATTATTTTTAGTATATAAACTTCACTTTTCACCTACATTTTTCAAAATGTGAGTTTTATTATAAAAAAGCTTTTAAAGTATTAAATCTTGTTTTTGGGTATATACGAATAGAGCTCGAATGAAAAAGATTGTGTTTGTATTCGTTTATTTATTTTTGAAAGTATTCATGTTCGATTTGTGTTTTTTTAAAATTTTAGTATCATATTTTTGTATTTTTTATTTATTTTTAAAGGTGTTTATATTCGATTATTTTTAAATTTTTGTTGTTTCATATGCAAGCGAAAGAAAAATAATAAAATACATCACCAGTTCATAAACTCCTTAAGATTCACAATTTAAACTTCAAATTTCATCACATGTTTAATTTAGTCTCTATCTCCATCAATAATTAAAATATAAAAAGAGAGAGAGAGAGAACCAGGTAAACTGGCTTATTAACAAACTTGTTCATGAACATAAACGAAAGAGTCAATAAACGGGCTCATAAACGAACTTGTTCGTGAACATGAATAGTTTGAATATATCTTTGTTTGTGTTTGTTCGTCTATTAAATGAACATAAAAATTTTGTTCATATTTATTTATTTATTTAGCTTAACAAACGAACGTTATATGAATAATTTACTGAAGGCTCTATTCATTTACCCCAGTACTTATTTTGGACACTAATTTTACGTGGACCAATAAAATTAGGCGAAATCAAGTTAATCCCAAATTAAATTTTAACCGGGCTAACCCAAGAACCTAACCTAAAATCCAATCAAAACCCTATTTTTCACCCGATCAAAACTTTCAAACAGAACCCCCCCCCCAGTCAACATTTCATTCTCCCTGAATTCTCGATTAAAATTAAACTTCCCTCAACTCTAGTAACCTTCAAAACTCCTACTCACACGATCTTCTTTAATAAAAAAGAAAAAGAAAAAGAAAACTGGATTGGCAAATAGAAGAAAAGCAGATGAGGAAACCACCAGAAGATAGGTCCCAAGCCACCCTAAACCATCGTTAACTGTGCTTCACAATTAAACAGAATTGATACCAGAGGAAGGTTATAGTTACAGATGTAGAACCGAGAGGAACCAGTAATGACCCAGGGGCATGAATCAGCAATTGTATCCCAAGGGAGGCGCCGAGGTTCCAATAATCCATTAGTATAAATGGAATCGTCTAGTCGAAGCAATTCAAAGACGATTTGTAGTCACACTTATGGAATCGTCGGATGAACAAGCAATGACCACCATTGAACAGATATTGCTCTACGGACAAACAATTTGACTAAGGTTTCCTAGCTCAATGCTTCGGGTTGACAGTAAGAACCAGGTTTTAACCCAACCACCCACTCCAATGCAACAAGTCATTGTATTAATTTTCTACACTTTTCAATCTCATTTTATTTTAATTTTACATGTATACCTCAAAAGTATTCTTTTTTTAAAAATTAAAAATATTTTTAAAATCTTGATTCATGGGTGTTCAGGTATAACTAGACCGGACAAAGTTGACCCAAACCCGATTACCTGACCCAATATTCGATATTAACTAGAATATGATGATCAAATTTGATCCAAAACCCGAATCATACCCGATCCAAAATTGTCACATCCTATAAAATTTTCTTAATATAAATTATGAGGATCAAATTGAAATTTTAAATAAATTCGAGGCAAATTCTTGAATTATGAAACACTTGAGGACGTGTGGCATGATTTTGCCATATCCTTTAAGTTTTGGGTTTAAATCCTCCCAAAGATTTCCTCATTTGAAAATTTGAACTCTCTCTCCCCTCAAAGCTTTTAGCCAAGAAACTTTAAACGTTATTTCGTCGTCGACCGTAGCTCCATTTAGTACACCACCCACACCATTGGATTCCTTGTATCGTCTTAAGTTCATCGGTGTTTGCCTTGTCACAGTTACAACCAGCGTATGGAGGGGTGAGCGATAACAAGTTTTCGACGAGTTGATACCGAGCTCTCCACCGTTCACCGTTGTGAATCGAGCTAAGTAAGAGTCTCAAAACCCTTTAAAATAATTTTTATTTTGTAATTTTCTGTTGCCAAACTTCGCCGCACGCTCCACCATGCGCCGCCTATATGCATGGCTTGGTGGAGCTTCTTGAATTGGGTCGACTCGACCCGCTAACCCTTATATTCGATCCATAACCACATCTGACCCGACTCGTGTACCCGTCTGGCCCAAATCCAAACCGACCCAACTGAACCGGTCTAGTCGAGGAGCCGAGCTGAGCCGTTGACTGTTAACACCGTTGACCGCCATCGTTAACCATTGATCGACTTTAACTTTGACGGTTAATCGGTGTTGATTTTTTTTAAAACCTCTCTCTTGACTTTTTTGACATCCTGAGTCTGATTTTGAGGTATGCTTCATGAAATTCTAACTTGAAAACTCCAAATCAAGCTTATTAAACCGAAAATGCTTAGTATTTTTAGCATTTGTGCATTTTTATTTGGGATTTGATTATGGACTTGGTCTGAGATTATATTTTTATGAAGGTAGTCGTGATTCCCTTAATCGAGGACCGACTAGGTCTAACGCTCCCCATTTAGTAGATCCGTATGGTTCATGTTCTTCAAGAGTTACTCGTAGGTTTATATAAATATTTGAATTAAAGTTTATTATTTATTATGTTAGAATTTTGATATAGTTCCTTCGATTCATAAGATCTAGTACTACCGTCGATCGTCATAGGAGAACCCGAGAGTAGGCTACCGTATCTGATTTCTCAGATCGATACATGTGTTTTTATTGGTGTTATAGTATTGTGTTGAACTATCTGTCTGAACTGTTTTAAAATTTTGATTATATTAAATATTCAGACTGCATGATATCTGATTTACCATATATTTTCGACATGATCTCTTGTTACTTTATTTTCGTATTTGATTATGGAATATGGCATGTTTTAATGTTTTAATACATTAAACTACTGTTTTCACTCAAATACATGTACATTTAATATCATTGGAGGTATGATTGGTAGAAGTATCTTAGGCTTAGTCTATGACTTGTAAGACCTTACCGCATGCTCCTCTGCTTTGTGCATAGGGTAAGTCCTTACTGCATGCCCTTATGCTATCAGTATAAGGTCCTTACCGGGTGTATAGTTAGGAGTATGATTCAAGGGAACCAATACATTCTAGTGGTTGGATGAGGGTAGTGTTCATGTTTTCAAAACCTATTTTATAAATCAACTTTTACTGAAGTATTTCATCTGTATGTTTTTATACACCACAAGGAGCACAACGGGCTTTACAGCTCACTCTTTAATAATTTAACCTTTCAAATACTATAAAACCGTAGGCTAGCAAACTTGGCATCAGGAGGACCGACAATTCTCCATTTTGTACCAACTATATATTTCTATACGTTTTTTTTGTTATATTTTAGTGATTCGTGTTTTTAGTATTGTATTTATGTATTTGTATTACCAGTGTTTTGTTTCTAGACATATTTTATATAGACTTATGATGATAATATATGTATATGTTTACTGTATGAACTTTACCGTTATACAAATTTTATTCATTGAAAAAAGATTTTGTTGACGACATGTGACCGCCTGGGTTTGGTCGTAACGCCTAAGTCGAGTCTAAGGGGTTACAAAATTTTAGCTGACCAAATATGGATCCATATCCAATTTGACCAGAATAAAAAAAAACCTGAATTGAAATTAACCCGAACCGAAAGTAACCCGAATTGAATTTAACTCGAACCGAAAAGCAAATTAACCCGATTTGAAAGTAACCCAAACCAAAATTAACCTGAACTGAAAGCAATCTGAACCAAAAATCTATATATACTTGATTAGACTTATAACCAAATTAAGCCTAAATGATAAAATTAACAAACAAGAAGAAATATTTTTACAAAAATATATCAATAATTCTATATATACTTGATTATATTCATAACCAATTCAATCTGAATTGGCATGATACACAGGTTAACCCAAATCGAAAATCAACTGATCTAGTATTGATCCGATCTGAAAATCAACTGATTAGATATTGACTCGACCCAAAATCTAACTGTTCCAGAATTAACTGACCCAAAAATGAATCGATCTAAACCAAATCACAATCGATTCAATAGTCACCGACCCAAAAATTGACGCACCCGAAAATTGACTCGACCCACTACCCGACCCGACTCGATTTACCATACACTCGAACTAAATCTGAACTAGATCCAATCCGATCTGAATAAAATTAAACCGAATATAATCTAAACTCAAAATGACCTAACATAAACCCGATTCAAATAACCCATTTGCCACCTTTAGGTATAACTAGTCTAAAACACAAATATTTTTTTAAAACAATGTTTTTAAACTTAAAAATACTTTTGACACTTATCCATCGCATAAAAAAACATATCACATGTGATTCAATTTAAATATCACTTTTGATAAAAAGATTAATTATTAACTTAATAAAAAGGGATAATGTTATCAATTTAGCTTATATAGAATTTTGATAAATTAAAATAAATTAGTTATTACTTATGAATTGAATATAGTCTTCAAAATTATGATGAAGAAAATATTTCTTTTACCCAATATATAAAAAAAGAAGACCATTTGACTCGTTTCTGAATTAATTAATTATACATGGCATTGACAATTAAATATAATATGTTGTCTCTTTTGTGGGTCAGTGAGTTTGGTATGTTATATAATATGAGCACTACATTATGTTAAGATAGTCAAACAACCATCACAAGAGTGATCATAACAAAGAGGAAAGGAAAACTTTTATTAGAATTAAGGGTATTTTTCAAAGAGTATTTTTTTCAAAGTCACAAAAAAGGCATTTATATATACAAGTCTACAGTCACAACTCAAGACTGATAACTGACTCAAAACAACTCTGTAACAAACTCTTAACATAAGATGTGCCAAACACCCAAACTATGCAAAACCATACAACACACACTAAACTCCGACATTCTCCCTACTTGGAAACCTGTCGAAGACCATCATTTTTCAACATTCTCTTTGCTGCTCAACCTATTGAAGACCAACTTCATTATTCAACATTCTCCTTGCTGTTTAATCCATCAAAGACCAATGTTTCCTTGAGTTGAACAACCAACAACCTTTGCTGATGCTTTAGAAATAAAGGAGCATACAATGGTTTAGTCAATACATCGACAACCTACTTAATGGTTGAAACCTCATGAACCTTCAATTTTTCAGCAACAACCATCTTTCTAACAAATAACAAATCAAGTTCCACATGTTTGAATTTGGAATGAAGAACCAGGTTAGCACACACAATAACACTTCAATTGTCACACCATAACATAGGTATACCATGTAGAACAACATGAAACTCAATAAGCAAGGACTTAAGCCACACCATATCAGTCGCAACACACACAACACTCTGGTATCCAACCTCGATAGTAGACCTGGCTATAACTTGTTGTTTCTGAGAACTCTACGAGACTAATTTGCCAAAATAATATATGCAATAGCCAGAAGTAGAGCGTCTATCATCCACATCTGACCCCCAATTAGCATCGGCAAAACTAGTTAATGTCAACTTTGAAGAAGGTAAGAAGCGTAATCCAAAATTAATAGTACCCTAGAGATAGCGCAGGATCCGCTTCACAGCTTGAAAGTGCATCAAGAGGAGCCTGCATGAATTGACACACTCGATTGATAGCAAACACCATATAAGGATGAGTAATGACAACATATTGCAAGGCACCAACTATACTTCTGTAGTGAGTAACATCTTCAAAAGGAGATCCATCCTTAATCGACAACTTACAATTTGACACCGTGGGTGTATGAAGACTATAGCACCAGCAAAACCACTTCGATGTAACAAGTCACCAATATATTTCTGTTGACTCGACACAATATCGCCTTCTTCATAACATACCTTAACCCCCAAAAAATACTCAAAGAGTCAAAATCCTTCAACAAAAACTATTTGTTCAATTTATCAATAACTAGTTGCACTTCATCAGTACTAATCTAGTGAGAATAATATCATCAACATACACCAACAAATATATTACATTGTGAACATAAAGAAATAAATTTTTTGCTAAAACAAAACCCTCGAATTCCAAATACACTCGGAGTTGCTCAAACCAAGCTCTAGGAGCTTGTTTAAGCCCATAAATGGCCTTGTGAAGTTTACAAACAAGATTACCATTACCTCGCTCATAACATGGCGGCTGAGTCATATACACTTCCTCAGTAGAAATCCCATTTAAAAAAGCATTATTAATATCAACTTGTCGTAACTTCCAACCACGAGTCATAACAAGCAAAATAATAACACGTACTGTGGAAGGCTTAACTACAAGACTAAAAACTTCATGAAAATCATTACCAGGTGCTGAAGAAACCCCTTTGCTACAAGATGAGCATTATACTTGGCTACAAAGACATATGCATTTCTCTTCACCTTAAACAACCACTTGCAAGCGACTACTCGCTTATTAACGGAAAAAAGAACGAGTGACCATATCTCATTTCGAACCAAAGCATAGTATTTTGCTTGCGCAGTAGCCTTCCAATAAGGATAAAATAAAACTTCCTTTATATTTCTAGGCTCTTGATCAGAATTCACAACTCAGAAAATTTTTGGTTCCCAAATACCACATTTACTTTTAGTGACCATGGGATGAACATTGTTAAGATTTATGAAGCTCAAGGATCAATCGGAAATATTGCCAAGAGGGGTGAATTGGTAAATTATGTTTAGGGAGTAAGGAGAAAGAAAGTATAGATAATTTGGCACAAGGATTTATAGTGGTTCAACTCCCTCAATGAAGTCTACATCCATTACCTAAGCTCATCACTTAGGATTTTCCAACAAATTCACTAATTTGTTCTTTCTTTTACAAGGATCAAGAGTAACCTTTACAACTCCCTACTTTTTCACTTGGCTAAAATAGAACCAATCCCCTTTACAAAAGGTAAAAAGAAGTAAATAAGAAAACCTCTTAAAGGTAGGATGTTTACAAAGTTAAAGCTCACAAAAACATAACTATTTACAAGAAAAAGAAAATAAAGAGTTAAAAATGTTTCTCTTGAGTTTGAATGTTTGGATAGGTGTCTAACCCTTCTTAAAGTGTCTTGAACTTGTATTTATATGTTGGAATGTGTTTGTGATCGTTTCTAGCCGTTGGGAGTGATTTGGAGCTGTTGAGGATATTTTATCTGAAAAAATAAACTACCCAGGACAGGGAGTATCGGTACTCCCTTTAATATTTTTAAATAAAACTAGTCGTTACTAGTTGTTGGGCCTGACGATATCAATACTATACTCATGGTAACGATACTACTATGTAA
Source organism: Hibiscus syriacus (assembly GCF_006381635.1). Lineage (NCBI taxonomy): Eukaryota > Viridiplantae > Streptophyta > Magnoliopsida > Malvales > Malvaceae > Hibiscus > Hibiscus syriacus. The sequence continues at coordinate 3,022,471 of NW_024062641.1, read as the reverse complement.
TGTAGTATCGGTACCCCATTGGGTATCGGTACCTATTTTTCATTCTAGAATTTGGGCAAGCTAGTAGTATCGATACTATCTTAAGAGTATCGATACTTCTCTTACCATTGGTATCGGTACCACAGGAACAGTGGAACATCCCAAATATCGGGTCAGTGATCAAATTGTATGAATTCTAAACTTAGTGGTTTAATTGAATTTATTTAAAAGTTCAAGGATTGGTGAGGATTTGATATAAAAATTGGATTTTTAGAAGGGCATTATGGTCTTTTCAGAAGAAATATTTTTTTCTTCTCTTTTTAAGGGATATAAACGCGTGGAATTAAGGGATAAAAGGAAGAAAGAAGTCTGGAGTTGGTTCTTATCTTTTTCCTTTTGTTGTGAGCTCTATTTCAAAGGTAAGTTATTGTAAGTTGGTTGTTTCTTCAAATTTTGGTTTGGTATTGAAAGCTTGGGTGTTATATAAGCTTAAGTAAAGCTTGTAGGGGATTAAAACATAAAGAGGAGTGAATTAGTAATGAATTTGTAAAATGGGTTTTGGAATGACTTATTGGTATGGTGTAGTTTTTGAAGTGTTATTGCTAAATTTGACTTGTTAATGGGCTAATTAAGGAGTTAGAAAGATTAGAAATGATTAAGAACATGTTTGAATTTATGGTATGATTTTTAGATTTAAGTGTTCTAGTGAGTTTTTTGATATTTAGGAATGTTAATTTAAATAACTTGGTTTTAATACGTAAGGTTGAGTTTAAGAGCACTAAAGGAGATTAAAGTAGGAGTTTTGGTTAAATTTCGAGTTGGAAGTGGTAAATTCTGGGCAAGGGTATCAGTACTAGAAGAACAATATCGATACTTCAAGGAAAAATTAGTTGAGTTTAAGGATCAAATCGGTACCCATTGAGGGATGTACCGATATTGAAAGGGGAGTATCGATAACAAGAGTTGGGTATCGATACCGTTATCATGTTTCAATTCCAGAAAGACGAAATGGTATCGGTACCGAATGGGGTATCGATACCATAAAATGGAAGTATCAGTACTATAGTGAGAGTACCGATACTAATGCGCATAAAATGATAAAATAAGTGTTTCCTTCAGCTTAAGTTGTTATGTATGATTATAAGCGATTTGAATTGTGATATTCAATTTTGATTATTCTTATGTAGACATCAATCAAAGACGTTTCGGACACTTCGACATTTTTAAGTTAGCAACCAAAGGTGATAAGGATTCATTTAAGACTTCAGTGAGGCAAAGGTGAGTGCAACTCATTGGTTTTATATTAGATTTGAGGGCGGCTTGCGATAAGCCAACCTCAAAGTTTTCGATTGAAAACCTTTTAAATTCTTTTATGTTATATTTTACAATGTTCTATTCAAGTTATATTATTTAAGCTATGTTTTGATGTTTATGAATGCATAACTATAAAATGTGAAATATGAAATGTGAATACAAAGATGTTTGATGTGAAAGTTCCTATGTGAACAAGATACACTTTGAATATGGAAATGATAAATACTTATGTGGTTAAAACCCAAAGATATATGTATGAGGATTAGAGGTATAGTTGGCATGCTAAGAGTTGAGGGTTCTATATGGTCCTTTGGGACAAAACTATGTGGTCCTTCAGGACAAAACTATGTGGTCCTTCATGACAATTATGTGGCACTTCAGTGAAATTATGTGATCTGTGGTGATAGCATTAGTGCACAATCTCAATGTACTCAAATACCTAGAGTTATCAGTAGTATACATTGGGCATTTGAAAGCAAAGTTATATACAAAGAATCATGTATAAAAGCTTTACAATTTTTTCATGAAATATAATTGGAACCACTTATGAAATGTATATGAATTCTTAAAGAATTCATCATAAAGTTTTATGTTAATTCATATTTCCCCCACTAAGTCATCGACTTAGTGTGTGATTGTTTCACACGTAGGTTTGAAGAAATCAAAAGATTGAAGCTAGTCGAGGATAACATACTCCCGTGAAGATCAAATCAAGACAAATTAAATGTAGGTTTCTTGTAAATTGTAAATTGTAAATTGTTGGCATGTACTACAAGCTTAATTTGAAATGCTCTGATATATTTTTGTAAACTCATACTTTTGTATTTATGTAAATTATTAAAGGTTTTATTTAATTATGAATGTGAGTTTTATTAAGTACTTTAATTCAAGGATTCCACCTTTTGAATATGAATAAAAGTTTAAATTTTCCTTATTTGTTAAAAAATCAATGATTTGAAAACTCAATGTGACACCTCGGATTCGTATCTGGGTCGGATACGGGTTAGGGGTGTTACAAACAGTATTGATATTGTTCATGTAGTATCAATACTGTAAGAATAGTATCGGTACTATGTACCAAGAAAAACATTTTATGCTCAAATTCACTTTTAATGGACTTTGAATTATTTTTGAAAACTTTGAACAAATTCAATTTAAGTCCAAAAACGTTTTTCCTTATTTTGTTATATCAAAATATTATAAAAAAATAGGTCAACAATCTCCCCCATTTTGATTTAACAAAACATTTGAATTTTTTTTTGGCAAAACTCCCCCTTAATAAAATATTTAATGAAAAAAAAGACATATTTTGGAATATGTTAAAGCTCCCCCTTTTTCATTCTTTAAATTGAATTTTTCAAACCTAACTTTTGATCAAATGAAGCTCAAATGGAACAATCGAAAATGTGCTAAGAGGGGGTAAATTGGCTTTTGATAAAAAATTTAGGGAGTAAGGAGATTTAAAGAAAGTATAGATAATTTGACACAAGGATTTATAGTGGTTCAACTCTCTCAATGAAGTCTACATCCACTGCCTAAGCTCCTCACTTAGGATTTTCCAACAAATTCACTAATTTATTCTTTCTTTTTCAAGGATCAAGAGTAACCTTTACAACTCCCTAATTTTTCACTTGGCTAAACTAGAACCAATCCCCTTTACAAAAGGTAAAAAGAAGTAAACAAGAAAACCTCTTAAAGGTAGGGTGTTTACAAAGTTAAAGCTCACAAAAATACAACTATTTACAAGAGAAAGAAAATAAAGAGTGAAAACGTTTCTCTTGAGTTTGAATGCTTGGATAGGTGTTGTAACCCTTCTTCAAGTGTCTTAAACTTGTATTTATATGTTGAAATGTTTTTGTGACCGTTTCTAGCCGTTGGGAGTGACTTGGAGCCGTTGAGGATGTTTTCTCTACAAAAATAAACTGCCCAGAACAGGGAGTATAGGTACTCCATTAATGAGTATCGATACTTCCTTTAATATTTTTAAATAAAACTAGTTGTTACTAGCCGTTGGGCCTGACAGTATCGATACTATGCTCATGGTATCGATATTACTATGTAAAGTAGTATTTGTACCTATTTTATATTATGGAATTTGAGAAATCTGGTAGTATCGATACTACCTTGAGAGTATCGATACTTCTCTTACCTTTGGTATTTGTTCCACATAAACAATATCGGTACTGTTCATGCAGTATTGATACTGTAAGAACAGTATCGGTATTACGTACCTAGAAAAACATTTTGTGCTTAAATTCACTTTTAATGGACTTTGAATTATTTTTGAAAACTTTGAACAAATTCAATTCAAGTCCAAAAATATTTTGCCTTAATTTGTTATATCAAAATATTATAAAAACATAGTTCAACAATCTCCCCCTTTTTGATATAACAAAACATTTGAAAAACTATTTTTGGCAAAGCTCCCCCTTAATAAAACATTTAATGAAAAAGAGACATATTTTGGAAAATGTTAAAACTCCCCCTTTTTCATTCTTGAATTTCTTTTTTTCAAACCTAACTTCTCCCTCTTTTTGTTATATCAAAAATAATTCAACTTTAAGGTTAAAAAATAACGATGGAGAGTAAGTGGTAAATTTTATCATAAAATAATTTGAAAAATCAAAAGCTCCCCCCTTAATAAAAGCATTCCAAATAAATATTTTACTTATAAAAGTTTGACACTTAAAACAAAATTGAATTTCAACAAAGATGAACAAACATGTTAGTAGCATATGAAATTCAATATATATCCAAGTCTAATAAACTTTATGCAATACCAATTTTTGTATTTAAGTGCATGTGCATAAAGCTATCCAAAAATATTATGCATTTGAAAAATTTATATAAATTGTTATAGAGATATCATTTGAAATAAGTCACATGCATAAACATTTAAAATTAAGGTCAAATTAAAATTTGCAAAAGCAAAGCATTTGAAAATTTTATATCAATTTTTAGAGAGATGTTTTTTGCATTAAAAACCAATTTTGACCAAAATTTATTATGATGAACTAAAAATTATAAAAAATCATTAAAACTTTAACATGTTCATCATAATACACTTTTCAACATACATGAGATGAAAAACAATACATAATCATTTAAGATAAAAAAATCATGCATGCTTAAAATAAATAGGCAACCAAATAATCAAAGCAAAAACATTAAGCTTAGAGGTTACCCATTCCTTTTCAAGTGTGGCTAGAGCATTTGAGTATCTCAACTTTAATCACAATTGCTCCCACACACCTACAAGAGATATTTAAGTAGATTTTGGTATCCAAATTGCATTGGATCCTTGAACGTTAGTTTCAAATCCCTTTGTTCCCTTAGGAATCTATATTTTTCTAATTTTAAAATATTTTCTTTTATTTATGGGACAAGTATGTTCCAAATGACCATCAAAATGGAAATGTGAACATTTTTCCATTTTTAAACATAATGAGTTGTTTTTAGAAATTAATTCTTTTTCTTTTGTTAAACTCTCAACTTAACTTTCAAATAAAAAATCTTCTTTTTCTAAATAATTGATTTTGACTTTTGAAAGCTCTAAATCATTTTTCAAAGATTTATTTTGTTTTTCAAAATCAACTTTTGCTTTCAAAACCAAATCATTTTCAACTTTAAATTTTGAAATTAATTTCTTATATTTGGAATTCATGGTTTCAAATTCTAAATACAACTCATCATAGTCAACTTGTAACTCGTCAAACAAATAAGAATTTAATTCACTAAAGTTTGGAGTTACCATTGAATATTCATTGATGGCAATAAGGCATAGGTTGGCTACTTCATCTTCATCACTCCAAGCTGCCACAAATGCCTTCTTCTTACTTGATCCCTTATTCTTTAGAAAGGGATAATCATACTTGACATGCCCCGTTCTTTGACATTCGAAGAACACAGGAGGACTCTTCCTTAGAAGTCATGAATGTCTTGAATTTTTTGAAGAGCTTGGTCATCTCTTCTTCATCATCATCATATTCATCAACCTCTTCATTTGTATCTTGATTGCTCTCATTGGTGGATTTGAAGGCAATGCCTACCTCATTCTTCTTCTTCTTTCTTTATTTTATTTTTCCTCTTTCACCATCAGTTCATGAGTGAGAAGGGAACCAATAAGCTCATCAAGAGTGAGAGTCTTTAGGTTCTTAGCTTCTATGATCAATGTCTTCTTCGATTGCCAAGACTTTGGAAGAGAATATATCATCTTCCTCACAAGCTTCTCATTAGGGATTACTTCTCCAAATCACTTGAGACTATTGACAATGAAGGAAAATCTAACAGTCATAGCTTTAATGTCATCATCCGGTTTCATCTTAAAATTCTCATAGCTTTAATGAGTGACTTGGAGCTTTTCCCAAATCTCTTTGACATCAGAACAAAAGGAGACTCTTCCATATTCATCCGGGCCTAATGCATAAAACATGATATGCATAGCCTTAGCATTGAGTTGGAACTTCTTCTTCTCTCCATCACTCCAATCATCCATCTCACTGGTTGGAATTGAGTATCCTTTAATGTTTGAGTTCTAAACTCCTAGATCATTGGCTTGAATAAAGAGCATCATCATATTCTTTCAATAGGCATAATTTGCTCCATTGAAATAAGGTGGCTTGTTGACCAGTTGAGATTCTTCAATATAGTAATTGCTAGAGTTCGAAGCCATCTTTTTGGTTGCATCGAGAATTGATCAAGCTTCTTATAGGATCGTTTCAAGATTGTTAATCCTTCTAGTGAGTCAAGCTCTAATACCAATTATTAGGATTTATAAAGCTAAAAGATCAACTGAAAATATTGCCAAGAGGGGTGAATTGACAAATAATGTTTAGGGAGTATGGATAAATAAAGTATAGATAATTTGGCACAAGGATTTATAGTGGTTCAACCCCCTAATGAAGTATACATCCACTACATAAGCTCCTTACTTAGGATTTTTCAACAAATACACTAATTTGTTCTTTCTATTTGAATGATCAAGAGTAACCTTTACAACTCCCTAGTTTTTCACTTGGCTAAACCAGAACCAATCCCCATTACAAAAGGTAAAAAAAGTAAACAAGAAAACCTCTTAAAGGTAGGGTGTTTAGAAAGTTAAAGCTCACAAAAACACAACTATTTACAAGAGAAAGAAAATAAAGAGTGAAAATGTTTCTTTTATGTTTGAATGCTTGTATAGGTGTTCTAACCCTTCTTTAAGTGTCTTGAACTTGTATTTATATGTTGAAATGTGTTTGTGACCGTTTCTAGCTGTTCGGAGTGATGTAGAGCCATTGAGAATATTTTCTCTACAAAAACAAATTGCCTATGACAGGGAGTATATGTACTCCATTAATGAGTATCGATATTTCCTTTAATTTTTAAATAAAACTAGTAATTCCTAGCCGTTGGGCCTGAGGTATCGATATTATGCTTATGGTATCGATACTACTATGTAAAGTAGTATCGGTACCCCGTTGGGTATCGGTACCTATTTTGTATTATGTAATTTGAGCAAGCTGGTAGTATCGATACTACCTTGAGAGTATCGATACTTATCTTTCCTTTGGTATCCGTACCACAAGAACAATATATGTACTTTTCAAGCAGTGCCGATATTGTAAGAACAATATCAGTACTACGTACCCAGAAAAGCACTTTGTGCTCAAATTCACTTTTAATGGACTTTGAATTATTTTGAAAACTTTGAACAAATTCAAATCAAGTCCAAAAACATTTTGCCTTAATTTTTTATTTCAAAATATTATAAAAATATAGTTCAACAAACATTAATACACGTATCACTCGAAGCAGCTGGTAAATCAACACTATTACACACATCTTTAATAGGTGGCATAAGAAGAGCCACAACCTCATTTTGAAGAGAGCACAAAACATACACATTGTCCAAAGCAGTATGCACCTGTTTATTTATTTTATGTTCGAAATATCGTACGACCTTGCGATGAACCACACCGGGGTACGACTTGCATTATTTACAACCAGGTTTAAAAATTAAAATTAATACTTTAATTTTTGTTATTTAATTTTATGCACCTTTAAATTTACGTCTTTTATTTTTCTTTATTTAATTTCAGTCCTTACCTTTTATTTGCTTTAATTTTCTAATATTTCATTTCTGTCCTTTATTTTTCAATAATTTAATTTTAGTTCTTTAATTATTGCACTTTATTTTCTGTTTATTTTATTTTAGTCCCTTAAGGTTTAGTTACTAAAATTTGCAGTAATTTCTTAATTTAACTTTAATTTATGTTTTATTTTATCAGTATATTATTTTATGCAATTACCGATATTTAATTTATATTTGATTGATAATCTTTTCGATAATAATGAGAAGGGAATATCCTTGTATAGGTAAGAAATAGATATGATGGTCTCCCCATTGGGGGATGTGCAAATCCTATGACTTCTTATCAAATTAAGGATTTTCCCCTAATAAATAATTTGAATCAAATTAATCGATATTAATCAAAGGATCACACTTTAAATATTGATTCAAATTTATGATGTCCACCATTTATGACAACGTATAAGCGACTAAGTATCAATTTTTTGGTGTTGTGGGTGCTAACCTTTCCCTACGCGTAATCGACTCCCAGAACTATTAAATCAAATCTTTGATAAACGTAGACCAGTTTTTTGTCTTTTAAAAGATTTTTTTAAGTTGTTTTAAAAGATGTTTTTATGTATTTGATCTACCTAACCCAAAGGTTGATGGAACCCAAAGGTTGATGGAGACTCCAATTCAAAATAATTCAAAATCCCAATTTTCTTAATAAAGTCATAATTGTTTTTAAAATAAATAAAATTTTAAATAAAAATGGTTATGACAGCTTGGCGACTCCGTTGGGGAAACTTTAGAGAGTCAGCCTGTCAATCGCTTATACATTGTCGTAGTGGTGGAAATTATGAGTTTGAATCAATAGTTAATTTATTGTTCTTTTGTTGATATTTTATTTATTTATTATACATTCTTTATGTATATAGTTGTACTAATGTTTAAATTCATGTTTTCAACTTTACCAATATTTCTCTTGAGAGTACTCATTTTATTTTTTATTGCTTTGGTTGGTCGAAGGTTTGTATGTTCCTCCTTACATACTTCATATGCATTTACATGACATAAGCTCTATACCCGATCTCCGTCCCAAGTAAGTAGGGGTGAATACTTTGCTCTCGTAAGAATTTATTCTTCGTATGAGCCTTAGCAAATAACCTCTGGGGTACACATGCTTTATACCTTCGTAGGATTTATTCATCGTATGGGTATAACGAAGTGAACTCCCTCGAATTAAACTTGATCTATTTATTCCTGTAATGGGTTAGGATTGAGGGTTTAGTAGCCCAAAGAGAACTATCAACAAGGACAATTCGAGTACATTTTCCCGTTAGAGCTGAAACCATGCATGTAGTGAACTGTAGAACGATCACCTCAGGTATAGTCATACCGAACCTCTATCCATCAGTAAGTGCAAAATAGGTGTACACAAAGGATAAACCTACTCTAACATTTTTATTTAGGTATTTATTTTTGAATTTCTAAAATAGATTTATTCTTTTTGAATGAAAGCTGGGAACTAGATACTATGTGGATATAATTAATTTCCTAAAAATAAAGCATGTCGAGTAGAAAACATGTCTAGGTAGGATTTTTGTTTTAAAAAAAGCATCTTGGGTTGATATCATGAATGGGTAGGTATTATATTTATCTTTAAATAGTATATTTTAACTCTACTGATTATCTTACATATACTAACTCATTTCTTCTCTTTTTATGTCATTTTCACTTTTTTTTTTGCACTGCATTTCATCATCATAACATAATGTGAAAATATTGATCCGCAAGGGGATATTTAAGTGAAAATTTTTGCAAGGAGAGATAAATGTTTTCAATAAAGTGATCATGTACACCGACATGTACCGAGGGCTAAAAGAAGTTTAGAGAGTACAAGAAGGAAACTTACTTGAAGATCACACAACATTCGAGACAGGAAAGATGATCTATTGATGCAAGAAGTAATCCAGTAGTAGAGTCTTATCTGCGATAATTCTATCACTAATCACCAAGGGGTGACGCATGACTTCAATACCGTAGGGGCATTAACTGCATTAGGTTATAGAGTATTTGAGGGGCATAATTTTCAAGAACAACACTGTGAGATGAAGCATCGACCTATTTTAGACCCAACATCTATGCGAAAGCATGTCTGTAAAATGGACAATCTTGTAAAGTGAAGGTTTTTATCTTTGATGAAAATTGTTCTATGATATTCATATTTGGGACCAACACTTTTTGCATTTACATCTTTGCATTTTTATGTTTGTATTTGCATTTTCATTATGCCCTCGCATATTGTTTGTTTCAAATATTTTCTACACATATTTAATCATGAAAATTTGGGAATAATTCATGGAGTATTCCATGGTAGAATTTATAAAAAATCAAATTGGAGTCAACTTAGTCTTCTTACAAAAAAATAGGAGCCATGAATGAGATTTTAGCATGCATTGAAAAAATTGAGAAACTCCAAGAACAATTTTTTAGAACTCTGAAAGAAATGATTGATCAAGCAAAGAAATTCCAAGACGAGTCAAGCGAACAGATGTCTAAATTAATGCATATGATGACCATTTTGATTTATGGAGTGAAGCCACCAGAGGATCTTGCTGTAGAGGCTTTCAATAAGACTTTGAATGATAGTGGTGTGGCCAATGTGGCACTAATACATGATCAAGGACTTGCTAAAGAACATAATAACTCAAACCATCTCCAAAACTTATATGTGAAAATGGGGATAGAAGAAGCCCAAACATTGATCAATAAAGCCAAAAATTGTTAGACTTTTCTACAATGGACATTGAACGAGAAATGGTCTTATAAGGAGATTCCTTGAATGAACCAGACTAAAACCTCATAATGTTTAGCTAAGGTTTCTGGTAATTTTGAAGGAAAATTTCTAGATTCTCTTGAGAGAGAAATTAAGAGATCCAAGGTAGAAAAGCAAAGGGCCGTAATTCAACACCCAAAAATTTCTTTCCCAACAAATATTGATGTAGTCAAATCCTATAAAAACTATATGGCACACGAGAAGGAGAAAGGAAATCCAAGAAAGAAGGTTTCAGTGGATGTAATATATGATTGGAGCATAGGATTGGGAACAAATTGGCCAGATACAAGCCTCAAAGCATCTTAGATGCCTATATCAAATTTTCTGATGGCAAGTGAGGCATTAGACATTTCAAAGAGTCAGACAAATAGACCACCATTCACTGCAGTAACCGATGCTTAAAACCCAGCTAAGTCTGTCATCCTCAAATAAAATCACTTTGGATCCAAATTTGGGCCCAATTTCCAAGCATGAAAGAAAAAACTAAACAAGCAAGAAGAAAAGAAAGAAGTCAGTCTTTTGGGGCATATGAAGAACACTTTTTAATTTTGAAAAGTTAATGTTGAACCATATTTGGTGGAAGTAACTGATACAAAAGAAAATTTGAAGGATCAAGAGCTACACATCACCATGATTCCTGAAGATGCTGAGGTTGGAAAATTCACACTGAAATCTGGCCATGTTTCCCTGAAGAAAAATTAACAAGTGAACTATAGAGGATTTTCTTGTAGTTTTTTAGAAGAAATTTAGAGTAATACTCGGAATTAACCCTCATGCTTTTTCCCGCGGGCATTAAGGAATTTTTTTGAAAGGCTTCTACGTTAATTATACTTTTTCTACATTGAGGATGTTTTCCTTCATTTCTCAAATGACAATCATTTTATACATTTTCATACTCTTTATCATTCTTTAAATTCTTTTATTTCATTTTTGTCATTTTTTTATTATTTCATTCATTCCATACATATGTTTATTACTCTTCCAAATGTATATATTCGTTCCAAATTTTCTTTGTATGTGCCCTAATCATTAATAACATGAATGCTTTTGAACTTTGATCATGAGATAAATTTCAAGCGCCCAATGTTTAGTAGAAATCTATGAGTGAAGAAATGAGGTAGAATATGATGTTTCTAATAACTATTGAGGTTGGTGAAAAATGAAGATGAACAGATCTTATCTCACCATGAAGAAATCAAGATTTTGAATGAATGAAAAAAGAAGAGAGATAGAGATTGGAACTACTTTGTGAGATGAAATGAGACAAAAGCTAATAAAGTTGCTTCAAGATTCCAAAGGCATCTATTTTTGATCTTATCAAAACATGCCAGCATTGAATACAGATGTAATAGTGGCACAAGTTCTTGATAGCCTAAACGTCTTTGAAAATTCTTTAAGATATGTATCAGGGTTGCATAATGAGTCTAGAAAGATGAAAAGAGATGCTATTATCTGAGCAAGAAGGTAATTGATTGCAAGATCCAATACCTGCCAATATAGGATACATGATGTGCTTTGGTATGGGCTACTTGAAGGCTCATGCAATACATGTCATACTATAGTGCTCGATTGATTTCCAGACTTGATCCTCTAAAGTGCTTAACACAGTCACCATCATTGATAATAAGAATAGCTTGATAACAAGTGTTATAAGAATTTGCCGTTGTGTATGTGAGCCAAAGGATAATAAAAAGAAATTACATAATATATTCTCCAGCAAAACATGCATTAGATGATTAGGAGCCCCTGGATTTTAATTGTTTCAAATAAATATTTATTGCGTATCTTTAATGAAGAGGAAATTAAAGTAGGTGTTGAATCCCAGAACCTTTAATGGGCCATTCAATGCTTTGAGAAGAGAAATTGGGACAGTGTTAATGTTTTTCACCTTTTCACAAATAGACCAAAGCTCTTTTGCACTCATAATATGGTAGAATTTGAGAATTGTGCTTTAAGAATAAGAGTAGTCATGGAAAGAAGATGCCAGTACTTAAAGTATGTGGGTGTTCCTCGATTAGAAGTTTGTCAACTACGAGGGCAAATAGTATTGTCACAAGATATTGTCCTTTGTCATATATGCATGTCAAACTTCAGTGTGTGCTATAATGGGGTCGCAACACCTTTCTCTTGGGTCTTGGAGTAGAAGTAGAGTTATCGTAGTCGAGATTTCGTTACTCCAAATTTTGAAAAAAGTAGAAATGAGATGAAGATGAAGCACGATGTGATCAGTTAAACTCCGTTTAAAAAATGTTAAAAGCTATATGCCATGGACAGAGGTGTCGGAAGCAAAAGACGCAAGCTATAGAAGTTCAAGATGGTGATCTAGTGATTGAAAAGATCTTGCCAATTCATAAAGATTTCCTTGGGAAATGGATGCCTAATGGATAAATTACCAAATGTTGTCAAAGAGGTCATTTTCGAATGAGTATTGTTGAATTAAATGATCCAATAATGTCAAATTTTGGTTAAGAAGTACTACACTCAAAGAATAGAAAAGAAAGAAAAGAGAAAAAATAAATAGAAAAAAGAAAGAGAAAAATGAAAAAATGAACAAAAGAAAGAAAAATGAAGAAAAATGAGAAAAGAAAAAAAAATTGAAAGGAGGGTTCAAGATAAGAATCCACAAAGGTCGTCTTGAAACCAAATGAAGGATTTTGAGTTGAAAACCTGAAAGGGTGGCTCGAATGTGTTTTAATATTAGGCATCCAACAAATAAAACCCTCGCACGTGTCGGGTACTTCAGGTGAGTTTCGCGTCTGCAAACATTTTGGCAATTTTTGAAGTCCTTTAGACATAAGTTTACCTCTGTGCTTCGGGGTTGCTTCTAGTTGATTGGTTTATAGAGCATTATATTTTGAGGGGAGCTTCATGTGTATAGACATTTTGGAAACATTTGAGATCTTCTAAATAGAATCATACCTAAGTGCTCCAATTATATCAAGTCGATTGGTTCAGGAACATTCATGCTAGTAATGCTTGATGCATCTGACTTTATTTATTAACTTTTCACCTTCCCATGGTTGTCATGACTTTGTAAAAATTCTAATTTTCTCATTTCAAATCCCATGTTTGTTCATTTATAAGCATCTTATAAGTAGATCAACATAGTTCAAAAGAAAGTAAAGTATTTCTTGGTATTACTTTGAACTAAACTCCAAATCCAGTGAATCCAAAATAGCCCAAAACCTTGACATTCGTGTTCATTTGTAAAAGACTGTATGACAAGATAAGATATATGAACTGAATTCATGAGGATAACTTTTTGATCCCCCTCAAAGATATTTTTTGTAAGATGTTTGATCTGGAGTAAATAAACAAAATGATTGCTCAAGAATGATAAGAGATCCTTGAAACTGGTGAGGCTTATACTGCCTCAAATGAAATGCAAGGGAAGTAGAGACATTCTCCGATTCTTAGAACCATAAAGTCTGATAGATCAGAATACTCAAGAATAAAACTTTTCACACTTCTTAATGACATCATCATAACTGACCAAGAAGCAGACAACCGTCTTAATAAGAAGTGGCATGCATTGTTTTGAGATTCTCTGGTATCTCAAGTCATAAAAAAATTCAAGGCATTTATGTATCTGGCATATTGATCAACATTCTATATGACTTTGAAAATAAGAAATCTTTTCCACAATTGAAGCTGATATTGATGTTTAAAAGTTTCATAATGAAAGGACAATGTTTATCTGGTTGTTATGATGTAATTCTTTATGGATGATGCAAAAGTGAGACCCTTAAAATTTGAACTTTGGTACTCAAATAAAGATGGGATATGAAAATATCCACATTGGAGCATGACAGAAGACACAAATTATGCCGGAATAACAAGATTCAAGATAAGATTGTATTGAAAATAAACCTCGCTACTCGGAGTAGTAGAGGCATAATATAGAGAAAATAAGAGCTTACTTTAGAAAGAAAACAATTCATGCTTCAGTTGATTGAAGATTCTTGAAGGAACTTCTTGAATAGAAAATATGAGTTTGAAGAAGAAGAAGAAAATCATATAACAGCCGCCACAAGATTTAAAGAGAAATAATTTCTTCTGAGGTTTTCATGAAGAAACAAAAGCAAGAGAGAATACTTAATGACACGAGTTGATCAGATTATTTTTCCAAAAGAGAACTCTTGCTTAAATTTACAAGTTTTCACTATGACGTTGGAGTAGGCTCTAGCCGAGATTGGCTGAGTGAAGGAAAACCGAGTTCTCCATTTTGAAGCTAAAAAGAAAATAAAACAACATTTTTTTGCAAATATCATTTACATAGAAACATGTATCAACATAAATATACACATCACATGAATTTGCACTTTGGCATCTGACAACTGTCGTTTTGATGTCAAAATAAATTCCTTCTTCTCGGATAATAATTAAAGGAAAATTCGTAGCGTAGAGAAGTAGGGCCGAATCCACAGGGACTTGGAAAATTCTTAATTTAATGTTTGATTGGTCTATGGCAGGCGTGAAAGATAGTAGAATGGGGGGTTTTGGGTAGAATGAGATTTAAATAGTAATAAAGACGATTAAATAAAGCAATTGAAGTAAAAATAGGAGAAATAAGGTTGTGAATAAATACTGTGAAAATAGCCTCAAGCTTCGCTTTGACTCAATTTACGTAGATCATCGAATAAGATTTTCTCTTCGGGATTCACGTCGGTTACTTTGTCTACAAGGGCTATCCTTGTGACTCTATCTTGTATACCGAATACCCAAGGCAATCTTTGATTCCGACTTCGGTAATTGATTCTAACAACATCAATTGTTGTAGATCAATTACTGTTTAAGTTCGTGGCGTCCGACTCGGATTGTTGCTTCTATAACCGTCAATTCCGATCTCAAATCCCTCTTGGCGAAGCTATCTCGCCAAGTGTGTTCCCAGGAAGTTGAATTGCTTTCTATAAGTCGAATCTTCCTCCCACACATTTAATCGCAACAACCTCTTGACTAAAGTCAATCTTCGATTTTGAAAACTGTTTTGATTTTGAAAAATAAGCGCAGAGATTGAGAGAGATATTCCGAAGATATTAAGGGACCGTTTCAATTCTCCCGTTGGAATTGAATCATCGCGACAACTCTCGGCTTATGAAAAGTTTAGCTAAGCATGACAAAAGTCATACTTAGCATAAAAACAAAACTTGAAAATAAGAAAAATGAAAAGAACTTGAAAAGTAAAAAGAAAAGCTTTTATAAAAACTAGAGAGAAAAGAAGAATGTATTCCGAATGATCAGTTTAGGCTTACCCCAAGTGGGTATTTATAGCCTCTCAAAGCCTAAAGGATAAACAAAGAAAATAATAAAATAATACAAAAGATAATTGTTTTTAAATTTAAATTCAAACTTAAACTAGTCTCCTAATGCAACTCTGCTCGTCAATCTTCCAGAAGGCGTGCAGACGAAGTCTTCTAGAAACCGCCGCTGACTGGACCTTCTAGAAACTGCCACGTCAGACCGCGTCGTGCCCAGAGTCGTGCCCATGTCTCCAGCCGTGACCAAATAATAAAAAAATGCAGAATTCGCTCGTTTTATCACTAATTCTGGAAAGTAAGGACCTGCACGAAAATAGACATAACACAACCAAATCAGCAGCAATAACTTCACAAAATCGAAGAAATAACGAACAGATATTAACGATTCTGAACACTCATCAAATTCCCCCTTACTTATCTCATGCTTGTCCTCAAGTATGATTAACCAAATCAGTCAAAAACTTCATTAAACATTCTTTGTCAAGTTTCATATTCAAGGAAGCAAGGTAGAGACCACAATAACTATTGAAGTCAAGAAATCAATCAACTGAACATCACCAATTGAAAAAAGTCAAGTGCAATTGTAATATCCATCCATTCATAAATCTCAATGCTCATAACTCAATACCTTACCGGGATTCACTCAAATCACTCAATGTGTTTGGGGTAAAGAAACGCTCAATGTCAGAATCGACACGATATTACCATAAGCCTGTAAGTAAATCAAATCTCCACTACTAATAAGAACAAGATGCATAAATCAAAGGGTCTTTTATTGGTTGTAACGTGGCTTAGGTAAAGGTGGGGAAAAGGCTAAATATATGGCTAAAATTCAAGGCAAGGAACTAACAAATAATAATCTCAACTCCATCAAAACATTAAGCACAACAAGATAAAAAGACGACATATCAAACAACAATTTTCTCGTCGAAATGCATTTTTTCTTTTTCACACTTTTGTTGTTTTGTTTTCCATTTTTTCTTTCATGTCTTTTTTTTTTCTTTTTCTTTCGAAAAGTTTTTTTTTCGAACTGCTATTTTTTTTTCAATATTTTTTGTGATGGAGAATACAATGGTAAAATTATTCACTTGCCCTGAAAAAGGTAGAAAAGAGGGATAAAATAAAAAGGCTCGGGTTTATGAATATGGTGGAAACAAAGAAATGGAAATAGGCTCAAAAGTGGTTAACTAAGGGAAAATATGCATGGGTAGGCTATTTAGTGGGGAAACGGAATGGTTAATCCTAAGGTGCCCAAATCATTTTTAAGCATCATGTTCACGTGTAATCTCGACAGTATTTAACATGCAGGTTCTAGAATGCCAATGTCAAATTCGACACACTCAATCAAACAAAATGAGAGCGAAAATGATATGCTCGTAAAGGCTCAAATCTCACCAAATTGTATTCATGTATTGAGCTAATCACATTTCAACCAACAAAAATCATGGAATATCACAAAAATACCAACTTATCACAATCCATGCTATCCATTATCAAGAATATCATAACCTCAATAATCATGTGTTCCCAAACAAGCATAGCATTCCAAAAATTTCACCAAGACAAAGACATTCAATGAAATTTCCAACCAATTCAACCAACACATACTAGATTCAAAGTATAAAAATAAACAAAGGGAAATATAACCGACACTCTACTCCCCCCTCACTTAAAGAGTTTTTCCTCAAAACGAAAAAAAATTAAAGTGCAAGAGAAGGAATAGAGAACTCCCCGGATTTAATGTCGACCATGGCCATGGTGGGAGGTACTGGAAACATCATGTTGTCGGTGGAAAACCAGAATCTATATCCCCCGATTGTGCGTACCATTGTGAGTGGAGAGGTTGAAAACACGTTAGCAAGGGCGACGGTGAGGAGAGGAAGAAAGGATGATGGTCTCGTGCTTTTTGGGGAATGAGCGATCGGGTTTGAGAAGATGAAGATGGTTGGAAATTTGGTTGAATTGGTTTAAAATTGGTTCCTGCCGTGGGTTGTAGAGTTGGGAGTAAATGAGGACTTTTGGTTGTTCTGTAATTTAGAAAAAGGTATACTTAAAAATTGAAAAGGTGATTGAAAACGATAAGGTGGGGTCCATGGTCAAAGTAAGATAAAAGAGGGAAGGGGATAAGGTGGGCGGCAGAAGATAACAAAAGGGGGAAAGAAAAAAATAGGGTTTGCTAACGTGCGCCGTTTAGTTAAACGGTGCGCACGACTTGAGGCTCTTTTTTTCTGCTCAATGGACTCCGAAATTAACACTGTTCGAATCATAATTCCGTAATTTCTCACCGTTTAAGTTTGAATAAAAATATTCGGTTCCTGCAAAATAAAAATAAAAATTAAATTAAACATGCTTGAATGAATAAAAATAAAAAGTAAAATTATAGCGGAATTGAAAACAATGGGTTGCCTCCCATGAAGCGCTTTTGTTTAACGTCATTAGCTCGACGACCTGATTCAGTCTACAGGTTCCGTGACAGACACTTTCACTTCATTCGCTTTTTCCAACTAAGAAATTCCTTATGAGAAATTTGAAAATTCTCACAAAGATTTCTTCGGATATTTCCCAATTTTAAAATCTTGTCCAGAAGAATGGCCGTCAAAACATCTTTTTTACCAAAAAATGATTTCTTCAAACGACTCCTTGAAGATTTCGACTTAATTTTTGATGCCTGCAAAAAGGAATGTAAATCTTTTGTTTTTAAAGGAGTTGAGATCAAATTTGAATCAACAACTGAAATATTTTTCAACTCCCTTATGTCGTCTTTTTTATCATCCGATTCCTTGCATAAATCATCAAAAAAGTTAGATTCATCATCAACAAGTTCAAAAATGCCAACAAAATTAATACTATGAACGTTATCCGGATATCTCATTGCTTTATAAACATCAAATTTTAAGATCTCACCGTCGAACTCCAAAGTAAGAATACCGCTTCTAACATCAATTTTTGCATTTGCCGTGCTCAGAAAAGGACGACCGAGGAGGATTTCAGAACCAATGTTGCTACGATCATTTTTCATATCAATCACATAAAAATCAGCAGGGAAAATTAAGTTTTCTACCTCCACTAGAACATTTTCTATGAGTCATTCAGGATAAATAATTGATTTGTCGGCTAGCTGAAGTGTAACTCTCGTCTCTTTCAAAGGCTTGGTGGAAATTAAATTATAGACGGAGAGGGGCATTACATTGATAGAGGCACCTAGATCGCACATAGCTCGCTCGATCTTAACCTCACCAATTTTACAAGGTATTGAAAACATACCTTGGTCTTTATATTTCGGTGGAAGCGGTCGTTGGAAAACTGCTGAGACGTTCGCGCCTAAATCCACTTTCTCGACCCCGGTAAGCTTCCTTTTAGTCATACAGAGATCCTTCAGAAACTGAAAATACCTTGGAACTTTCCGGATAACTTCGAGGAGAGGTATGTTAACTTCCACCTTCCGAAGTACGTCTAATATTTCCTTTTCCTCAGCTTTTTTATCCTTTTTAACTAACCTTGATGGAAAAGGCGGTGGCACTTCGTAGGGAGATGGCTTCAGATCGTCCATTTGTTCTTCATCGTTCTCTTTCTGGGATCCTGCGTCAACTGCTTCTTCTTCCCTTTGGGAGTTCGAAGTGTCTTCTTTCTTCTGGGATCTTGCGCTCACTTCCTTTGGGTCTGGTTGTTCAACAATTGTACCACTTCGGAGGGTGATGGCGCTAACATTCTCTATTGGATTCAGCTCAGTGTGGGATGGTAACCTCCTTTGTGACTCTAATCTCCCCACGGTTTGAGCCTGTTGGCTCAATTGCTTGTCCATCTCTTGGAAGTGGGCTTCAGTTCGGGTCTTGAATTTCTCCTGGG
Organism: Hibiscus syriacus; assembly: GCF_006381635.1. Taxonomy (NCBI): domain Eukaryota; kingdom Viridiplantae; phylum Streptophyta; class Magnoliopsida; order Malvales; family Malvaceae; genus Hibiscus; species Hibiscus syriacus. The sequence continues at coordinate 3,003,183 of NW_024062641.1, read as the reverse complement.
ATAGTGCTAATCTTTCGACAATCGATTCTAGTGATGTCTTCTGCGGCTGTTGTTGTGGTGAAGGTCTCACTTGATAGCCTTGATTCGGTCTCGAGTTCTGCGCATAACTGAAGTTCGGATGATCCCTCCATCCTGGGTTGTATGTATTACCGTAAGGATTATAAGCTTTTTGGGGAGGTCCCAGGAAGTTTCCGACTACGTTGACTTGAGCTGTTGCATCGTCTTGAATCAGTGGACAACCGTCTGTTGGATGATCAGGTAGTGCACATATTCCACATAATCGGTTTTGTCCTGTCTTTCCTGCAACAAGAGAGTTTACGACTTCAGTTAACTTGTCAATTTTATTTTCCAAGGAAGATGAACTTATCTCATGAACCCTTCGAGAAGGTTCATTATTTGCGCGGAACTGTTGGGAATTTACAGCCATCGTCGATATTAAGTCTCTTGCTTCAGTAGGAGTCATATTCACCAAGGCTCCACCGCTGGCTGCATCGATCATCTTCATTTCCAGGGGAGATAGTCCTTCGTAAAAGTATTGAAGGAGTGTTTGTTCAGATAACCCATGTTGTGGGCAACTAGAACATAATTTCTTAAACCGCTCCCAGTAGTCGTAGAGCGACTCTCCATCAAGTTTCTTGATTCCAAGTATTCTCCTTCGTAATTCACTTACTTTTGCCACAGGGAAAAACCTGTCAAGAAAACAATGAGTCATTTGAGCCCATGTAGTAATAGAATTAGGAGGAATATAAAATAACCACTCCTTAGCTGAATCGGCTAAAGAAAAAGGAAAAGCTCTAAGTTTGATTTGATCCTCGGTTACTCCCTGAGGTGTCATGCTATAGCAGACCATGTGAAATTCTTTGAGATGTTTGTGTGGATCCTCGTTTGGCAATTCGCGGAATGTAGGGAGGAGATGAATAAGACCGGTTTTCAACTGGTATGGAGTTTCGCCTTGGGGAAAATTAATGCACATAGGTCCTTGTTCAGTGGGTGCCGCAGCTAACTCCCGAATAGTAGGTTCGACCATTAGGATTGTATTACCTGAATTTGATTCTTCTTCTGGATCTGATTGTTGTCTCATTCTTTCCTGAAGTGTCTGTGCGTGGAGTCTCCTAGCTTCAGCTTCGATCTCCGGGTTTTACTCCACTAATGTGCCCGGATTAGTCCTGGTCATAAATCAAAAACAAACAAAAATTAGTAACTTTGGCGAAGTCCCCGGCAACGGCGCCAATTTGACAGCTGTCGTTTTGATGTCAAAATAAATTCCTTCTTCTCGGATAATAATTAAAGGAAAATTCGTAGCGTAGAGAAGTAGGGTCGAATCCACAGGGACTTGGAAAATTCTTAATTTAATGTTTGATTGGTCTATGGCAGGCGTGAAAGATAGTAGAATGGGGGGTTTTGGGTAGAATGAGATTTAAATAGTAATAAAGACGATTAAATAAAGCAATTGAAGTAAAAATAGGAGAAATAAGGTTGTGAATAAATACTGTGAAAATAGCCTCAAGCTTCGCTTTGACTCAATTTCCGTAGATCATTGAATAAGATTTTCTCTTCGGGATTCACGTCGGTTACTTTGTCTACAAGGGCTATCCTTGTGACTCTATCTTGTATACCAAATACCCAAGGCAATCTTTGATTCCGGCTTCGGTAATTGATTCTAACAACATCAATTGTTGTAGATCAATTACCGTTTAAGTTCGTGGCGTCCGACTCGGATTGTTGCTTCTATAACCGTCAATTCTGATCTCAAATCCCTCTTGGCGAAGCTATCTCGCCAAGTGTGTTCCCAGGAAGTTGAATTGCTTTCTATAAGTCGAATATTCCTCCCACACGTTTAATCGTAACAACCTCTTGACCAAAGTCAATCTTCGATTTTGAAAACTGTTTTGATTTTGAAAAATAAGCACAAAGATTGAGAGAGATATTCCAAAGATATTAAGGGACCGTTTCAATTCTCCCGTTGGAATTGAATCATCGCGACAGCTCTCGGCTTATGAAAAGTTTAGCTAAGCATGACAAAAGTCATACTTAGCATAAAAACAAAACTTGAAAATGAGAAAAATGAAAAGAACTTGAAAAGTAAAAAGAAAAGCTTTTATAAAAACTAGAGAGAAAAGAAGAATGTATTCCGAATGATCAGTTTAGGCTTACCCCAAGTGGGTATTTATAGCCTCTCAAAGCCTAAAGGATAAACAAAGAAAATAATAAAATAATACAAAAGATAATTATTTTTAAATTTAAATTCAAACTTAAACTAGTCTCCTAATGCAACTCTGCTCGTCAATCTTCCAGAAGGCGTGCAGACGAAGTCTTCTAGAAACTGCCGCTGACTGGACCTTCTAGAAACTGCCACGTCAGACCGCGTCGTGCCCAGAGTCGTGCCCATGTCTCCAGCCGTGACCAAATAATAAAAAAAATGCAGAATTCTCCCGTTTTATCACCAATTCTGGAAAGTAAGGACCTGCACGAAAATAGACATAACACAACCAAATCAGCAGCAATAACTTCACAAAATCGAAGAAATAACGAACATATATTAACGATTCTGAACACTCATCAGCATCATACATTCATCACCGTTCAATAAAAAAACTTTGTTTCCTCTCTCGTGAGGATGCCTTTATAATTTATTTTGAGCAACTAATTTCGTCTTTCTCAAGATTTTTCGTATAAGAACATCAATATAGTCTTTCTTAAGATTGTTTTTCCATAAAATCCTTATTTCATTTTTTCTCAAATGTCACTTTTCTCCTCTCACGAGGACATCATTTAATTCTACTTCCTTAAGATCATTTTCTCCTCTCAAGAGCACGAATTCAAAAGGTCATTTTCATAAAAATCAAATCAAATATATGAAATAAACTTCATCTTGACAATCATAAAAATATCCAAGATAGTCATTCATAAATGCATCATTTTCCAAAGATCTTTCAGGAAAGAAAAGTTTGGTGATGATTAAATGTCCTCAACATGAAGGAACAACGTCGTTCACAAATTTGACGTCCTAAAATGAATGATCAGATCTTCTAAAGGTGACTAGATCTCCTCAACAAGAAGGAGCAATGTCATCATTGGATTTGACATCGAGTAACGTTTCACCCTCATCAACACGAAGGAGCAATATCGCTTTCAAAGACAAATTATCTCTAGATAACTAGACTTCCTCAACAAGAAGGAACA